>NC_092712.1:12830412-13147912 GCF_047496885.1 Scyliorhinus torazame | reverse complement strand
TGATCCAGCGAATTCACGGTTTTTATAACGATCCAGCGAATTCACGGTTTTTATAACGATCCAGCGAATTCACGGTTTTTATAACGATCCAGCGAATTCACGGTTTTTATAACGATCCAGCGAATTCACGGTTTTTATAACGATCCAGCGAATTCACGGTTTTTATAACGATCCAGCGAATTCACGGTTTTTATAACGATCCAGCGAATTCACGGTTTTTATAACGATCCAGCGAATTCACGGTTTTTATAAAGATCCAGCGAATTCACGGTTTTTATAACGATCCAGCGAATTCACGGTTTTTATAACGAGCCAGCGAATTCACGGTTTTTATAGTGATCCAGCGAATTCACGGTTTTTATAACGATCCAGCGAATTCACGGTTTTTATAACGATCCAGCGAATTCACGGTTTTTATAACGATCCAGCGAATTCACGGTTTTTATAACGATCCAGCGAATTCACGGTTTTTATAACGATCCAGCGAATTCACGGTTTTTATAGTGATCCAGCGAATTCACGGTTTTTATAACGAGCCAGCGAATTCACGGTTTTTATAGTGATCCAGCGAATTCACGGTTTTTATAACGATCCAGCGAATTCACGGTTTTTATAACGAGCCAGCGAATTCACGGTTTTTATAGTGATCCAGCGAATTCACGGTTTTTATAACGATCCAGCGAATTCACGGTTTTTATAACGATCCAGCGAATTCACGGTTTTTATAACGATCCAGCGAATTCACGGTTTTTATAACGAGCCAGCGAATTCACGGTTTTTATAGTGATCCAGTGAATTCACGGTTTTTATAACGATCCAGCGAATTCACGGTTTTTATAACGATCCAGCGAATTCACGGTTTTTATAACGATCCAGCGAATTCACGGTTTTTATAACGATCCAGCGAATTCACGGTTTTTATAACGATCCAGCGAATTCACGGTTTTTATAACGATCCAGCGAATTCACGGTTTTTATAACGATCCAGCGAATTCACGGTTTTTATAACGATCCAGCGAATTCACGGTTTTTATAACGATCCAGCGAATTCACGGTTTTTATAACGATCCAGCGAATTCACGGTTTTTATAGCGATCCAGCGAATTCGCGGTTTTTATAACGTTCCAGCGAATTCACGGTTTTTATAGCGATCCAGCGAATTCACGGTTTTTATAACGATCCAGCGAATTCACGGTTTTTATAACGATCCAGCGAATTCACGGTTGCCGAGATGATCCCAGATTTTCGCTTCATTACGATTTGGACTGAATTCAATTCTCAAACACGTTCCCCTCTACCTGCCCAACACTACGGAGGTAATTCTGCGCACGCTCTCCATGGCGGACTCTTCCCCCAGCCGTGGCCATTCTGCCCAGGTACTGATACTCTCTCCCGTCCCACATCACTCATCCACCGGCTCAATGCTGGAGCACTGCCACTCACTGTGTCGCTCTTTCACCTTCTCTCAACCTCCCCAGCAACTCACCTGACCGATGTTGCTGAAGCACTCGCTTTCCATAAACCTCTCCTTCATTTTCTTGGCACATTCCTTAGCAGCTTCCAAACAGCGCACCGCCTTGGAGTCCTCACCGTTGCGCCAGTGGATGCTCCCCAGTTTGGAGTTGGCTCGGTATAGATCCTCATACAGGTGGTTCCGCCTGTCAGAGAACAGAACACAACTTCAATCACTCCGAGGGGCACCAGGATTACTCAAGATCAGCCTGCCTGAACAGGAGTTACAGTTTGCTGAGAATGTACGCAAATCTGGGCTCCACACTTGTGGAAGGATGTTGAAGCTTAAGACAATCTGGAGGATAGATTTATTCAAATGTCTTCACGTTAAAGAAGCGCAGAGAAAGGATTGAAAATTGGGGTTGTGTTAGAATCCTAGTATCCAACATCACAGAATGCCACAGGCAGCAAGACCTGGACAATATCCAGGCTCGGGGCTGACAAGTGGCAAGTTACATTCGCGCCACACAAGTGCCAGGCAGTGACCATCTCCGACAAGAGAGGATCGAACCATCGCCCCTTGACATTCAAAGACATCACCATTGCTGAATCCCCACAATCAATATCCTGGGGGTTACCATTGATCAGAAACTGAACTCGACCCAGCCACATTAATACTGTGGCTACCAGGGCAGGTCAGAGGCTGGGAATCCTACTGCGAGTAATCTTAATACTGTTCTGATCGTACAAATGTTTATATTACATTTTACATTTGAGACAGTAATGTTTTTTAAAAACCCTGGTCTAAAGGACACACAGGCAGTAAGCCTGCTAACGCTGTAATTAAAGAGTTGTAAAAGGCAAGGTAATCATTCATTCCAACCACTTAGTTACAGATTATTTTTCATGGAATTTACAGTGCAGAAGGAGGCCATTCGGCCCATCGAGTCTGCACCGGCTCTTGGAAAGAGCACCCTGCCCAAGGTCAACGCCTCCACCCCATCCCCATAACCTGGTAACCCCACCCAACACCAAGGGCAATTTTGGACACTACGGGCAATTTATCATGGCCAATCCACCTAACCTGCACATCTTTGGACTGTGGGAGGAAACCGGAGCACCCGGAGGAAACCCACGCACACACGGGGAGGATGTGCAGACTCCACACAGACAGTGACCCAAGCCGGAATCGAACCTGGGACCCTGGAGCTGTGAAGCAATTGTGCTATCCACAATGCTACCGTGCTGATAAAGGGCTAATGGGATATTGTTATGATTGCTGGACGTTCCCTGGAGTGTAGATAATTTGAGGGCGTGGTGTTTAGTCCTAGCTAAGCAGGTCATGGAACTTAGTGGGATACATATAATGTAATTAATAGGAGGAGCCAGGTCTGTGTAGTTTTTTTTTTGCAGTCAGTTATAAGATTTTAAGTTGAACAGTAATTTGTCATAAGCTTTGATGACAAGAGAGAAGTTTACTGGATCTGCTCTTGAGAAGATCTCTCTCCTAAGATCGCTAAGTAAGTAACCAGTTTTGTTAACTTTATTCACAAATGGCATTTGAACTGTATTGGGTTCCTTAATTGAAATTAGTGGCAGGTGTAGGTAGTAAGTTAAAGTTTTTCCTTTTATTTAAAGAACTGATCATTGTAAAGCTAGTTTCTTTGATGTTAATGTGGTTAATTCTGGGTTTCAATTAAAGTTTTTTTTGACATAAAAGATACCTATTGGTCAGTCATCACTCCTGGGTGAAGTATCCTTTCCTCACAGCTTTACAAATATATAAATTGTTTGGCTTTCTCCTCCAGTATCCCAATAAATGTTTAATTTGTATTTCTGGACTTGGGCATTAAGGGGAAGAATTTGGGGTTTAATTTCGCCCAAATTAATGACATTTTATGACTCAAAAGCAAACACAGGGAGTTAAAAAAAACTGGGCTGTTGCCTAGCAATGGAGGCCACAGGAGAGCCGTTTGAGGTTTAATTGGTGATTATGCTGAAATGCAGGGAGCAGTTTAAGTCCCTCTCCAGCAGGACATGAATGGAGACAGCAGAGAGCAGGCCCCAAGCTAAAGAACAGAGAGGTCCCAAAACTAGGGAGAAGGATAGAAGGAGGCTTCGAGAAGACCTACTAGTCAAAAGGAAAGAATAGGAATTTGGGAAAGGTTCTGTTGAGGGAGAAGCAGAGGCTCCAAGTTAAAAGGCAGCGGTCAGTACTTACTCAGCGATGAAGACACTCTTGCGAATGTAGTGGCTGCACTTGACCGGGTCCTTCAGGTTGTCATACAGGAAACCCAGGTTGAAGTACAGCCTGGCTCGCATCTCACTCAGCTCGTGGCGCGAAACCTTACCTGGGAGGTGGAAAAGAGAACAACTGAGAGAATCCACAATCTCTGCAATGGAGACAGAGATTGGTCCCAATTGGATAACTATTTCAAAAGAGCTAGTACAGATACAATGGGCTGAATGGCCTCTATGAGAACCTCCCCCCTCCCTCTCAGTGCCGGTGTCAGCTTTGCAGACCAAGGCAAAGAAATGGGACAGGAAATGCTCTGGCTCCTGAACAGTGTCCAGTGATCAGTGGGACAGGAAACGCTCTGGCTCCTGAACAGTGTCCAGTGATCAGTGGGACAGGAAACGCTCTGGCTCCTGATCACTGTCCAGTGATCAGTGGGACAGGAAACGCTCTGGCTCCTGATCACTGTCCAGTGATCAGTGGGACAGGAAACGCTCTGGCTCCTGATCACTGTCCAGTGATCAGTGGGACAGGAAACGCTCTGGCTCCTGATCACTGTCCAGTGATCCATGGGACAGGAAATGCTCTGGCTCCTGATCACTGTCCAGTGATCAGTGGAACAGGACACGCTCTGGCTCCTGATCACTGTCCAGTGATCAGTGGGAGAGGTAGCTCTCTGGCTCCTGATCACTGTCCAGCAACTCCGATTGCAAATGTGGCCATGGAGCAAAAGTGTGGATTTGAGGGAAAAAGAAATCGGGACAAGAGAAGCTGATCAGAGGTACAACAGACTTTCTCGTGTGGCTCTGTTATCAGCCCACCCAGTTAAAATTCAGTCTGATACTCAGTCCAGTACCGAGTGAGAACCACATCATCGGGGAAAGGTGTTAATAGAATCATAGAATTCACAGTGCAGAAGGAGGCCATTCTGCCCATCGAGTCTACACCGGCCCTTATAAAGAGAGCACCCTACTCAAGCCCACGTATCTACCCTATCCACTTAACCCAGTTACCCCACTTAACATTTTTTGGACTCCAAGGGCAATTTAGCACGGCCAATCCACCTAACCCGCACATCTTTGGACTGTGGGGGGAAACCGGAGCATCCGGAGGAAACCCACGCACACACGGGGAGGATGTGCAGACTCCGCACAGACAGGGACCCAACCAGGAATCGAACCTGGGACACTGGAGCTGTGACGCAACTGTGCTAACCACCGTGTTACCGTGCTGCCTGTGTTGCCAGAGGGTCAGGAGGGAGAATGCTGCACAGTCAGAGGGTCAGTACAGAGGGAGTGCTGCACTGTCAGAGGGTCGGTACTGAGGGAGAGCTGCACTGTCAGAGGGTCAGTACTGAGGGAGTGCCGCACTGTCAGAGGGTCAGTACTGAGGGAGTGCCGCACTGTCAGAGGGTCAGTACTGAGGGAGTGCAGCACTGTCAGAGGGTCAGTACTGAGGGAGCGCTGCACTGTCAGAGAGTCAGTATTGAGGGAGTGCTGCACTGTGAGAGGGTCAGTACTGAGTGAGCACTACACTGTCAGAGGGTCAGTACTGAGGGGGTGCTGCACTGTCAGAGGGCCAGTACTGAGGGAGTGCCGCACTGTCAGAGGGTCAGTACTGAGGGAGTGCCGCACTGTCAGAGGGTCAGTACTGAGGGAGTGCTGCACTGTGAGAGGGTCAGTACTGAGGGAGCGCTGCACTGTCAGAGAGTCAGTATTGAGGGAGTGCTGCACTGTGAGAGGGTCAGTACTGAGGGAGCACTACACTGTCAGAGGGTCAGTACTGAGGGGGTGCTGCACTGTCAGAGGGTCAGTACTGAGGGAGTGCCGCACTGTGAGAGGGTCAGTACTGAGGGAGTGCCACACTGTGAGAGGGTCAGTACTGAGGGAGTGCCACACTGTCAGAGGGCCAGTACTGAGGGAGTGCTGCACTGTCAGAGGGTCAGTACTGAGGGAGTGCCGCACTGTCAGAGGGTCAGTACTGAGGGAGCACCGCACTGTCAGAGGGTCAGTACTGAGGGAGCACTACACTGTCAGAGGGTCAGTACTGAGGGAGTGCTGCACTGTCAGAGGGTCAGTACTGAGAGAGTGCTGCACTGTCAGAGGGTCAGTACTGAGGGAGCACTACACTGTCAGAGGGTCAGTGCTGAGGGAGTGCTGCACTGTCAGAGGGTCAGTACTGAGGGAGCACCGCACTGTCAGAGGGTCAGTACTGAGGGAGTGCTGCACTGTCAGAGGGTCAGTACTGAGGGAGTGCCGCACTGTCAGAGGGTCAGTACTGAGGGAGTGCTGCACTGTCAGAGGGTCAGTACTGAGGGAGTGCCGCACTGTCAGAGGGTCAGTACTGAGGGAGTGCTGCACTGTCAGAGGGTCAGTACTGAGGGAGTGCCGCACTGTCAGAGGGCCAGTACTGAGGGAGTGCTGCACTGTCAGAGGGTCAGTACTGAGGGAGTGCCGCACTGTCAGAGGGTCAGTACTGAGGGAGTGCTGCACTGTCAGAGGGTCTGTACTGAGGGAGTGTTGCATTGTCAGAGGGTCTGTACTGAGGGAGTGCCGCACTGTCAGAGGGTCAGTACTGAGGGAGTGCCGCACTGTCAGAGGGTCAGTACTGAGGGAGTGCCGCACTGTCAGAGGGTCAGTACTGAGAGAGTGCTGCACTGTCAGAGGGTCAGTACTGAGGGAGTGCCGCACTGTCAGAGGGTCAGTACTGAGGGAGTGCTGCATTGTCAGAGGGTCAGTACTGAGGGAGTGCCGCACTGTCAGAGGGTCAGTACTGAGGGAGTGCTGCACTGTCAGAGGGTCAGTACTGAGGGAGTGCCGCACTGTCAGAGGGTCAGTACTGAGGGAGTGCTACACTGTCAGGGGGTCTGTACTGAGGGAGTGTTGCATTGTCAGAGGGTCTGCACTGAGGGAGTGTTACGTCCTCGGAGGGTTAATGCTGAGGGGTGAACAGTGCTATTGAATGGGGGTCAGTCTTTCCTGATGCACCTGCAGACTGCGCGCGAGATAGCAGCAACAGAATTCGACAACCCATTCCATTCCTACCTTCCAGTCTCTCGTCCACAATGCTCAGGCTTTTCCTGAACGCATTCTCCGCCTCCTTCAATGCCTCAGATGTCTGGTCTGTTTCGCAGATGTACAGGTACGTTCGACCAATGGTAGCCAAGGCTCGCTGCTCTTCGATGTCATTGCCCTCTGAGCGGGCCAGTTCCAGGTGCCTGCGTTGGTGCTGTAGAGGAATTGAAGAGAGTGTATCTCCGGCCAACAAGGACTGCCACCAATACCGGCCTGCGCATGCGCAGAACTGTAAGGTTTTCGGGCAATTCGGCCCTTTTGGAGAAACTCAGAGACTGTAAACTGACTTTCCAGCCAAGGGAACAGAACCAGTTTTCCCAGCAGGCTTGGCCCGCTGAGCTGAGTAGGGACATAAACACATAAATATTTGCAAACACCCCCCTAGGAGCTACAAGGAAGAAGGAGCCAGACAACAAGATAACATCAAAACACAGACAAAGGGGCACGGGAATACACAGGAGGCTTGCATGCAAGCAGGACAATGGGATGGTCATAGCCCCATGCAAATGTAAATGACCTGGCCTCCACCAGAGCAGAATCCAATTAACACCCCATCAACATAGCGAGGTGAGAATAGCAGCCATCTCCGGAGCAGCTGGAAGACACTGAAATTCTCCACAGAAGAGCCTAACCTCGTTAAACTAGAAGACTGTCTGAGTCCAGCATATTGCGCTGGAAAAGCCCCTAGAAAATCAGCTACCGGCAGAAAAACCAAGTTGGAGGCGGACCTGGGGGAGGTACTCCAATCTTGACAGAAGCTACCGGCAGAAACTCACTGGGAGGAGGGGGGCGGAGCCAGCGCCAAATTCAAATCGCGCAGGTCTGAAAAAAACCAAGTTGGAGGCGGACCTGGGGGAGGTACTCCAAGCTTGACAGAAGCTACCGGCAGAAAAACCAAGTTGGAGGCGGACCTGGGGGAGGTACTCCAAGCTTGACAGAAGCTACCGGCAGAAACTCACTGAAAGAAGGGGGCGGAGCCAGCGCCAAATTCAAATCGCGCAGGTCTGCCTAGCTGGAAGAAGCGGACCTGCAAGGGATACCCGGAAACATAAAGCTCTGACCGGCTCAAAGGGGGCGGGACCAGCGGGAACTTTAAAAACCTACCTTTTCAATGCAAAAGGGGCTGGCCGATCACAGAACAAAGCCAGGTATAACTATATAAAAGGGGCTGTATTTTCGAGCAGGGGTCTCCTTCGTTCGTGGCTCGACCTCTGCACCCCTGACTTGACCTCTGCAGCCTGTGACCGTAAGTACTCCGCAGCAGCTTACGAAACTCCCTTGACTTTAATAGTGGTTGAGGCTTTGGGGAAGGGAACTTGTTTTTGTGCCTTGTGATATTGCTAAAAGCTGTGTAAGCATAAGAATTTTCGTTGTGTCCGCTATATTACTTTTGAATAGACATAGTGTATATTAGAGCATAAGATTGTATTGTGTTTCTTCTGTTGATGATTTTGACCTGGGTTTTACAATAAACCTTGATTTGATGACAATTGGAGTCGTTTAAATTCTTCAATCTTTCACTAGCGACCTCTGACCAAGTCATTGTTAAAATACTCCTCACCTTAATTCCGGGTTCAGGAATCGAGGGTCATCTTGAGCGATTCACTCAGGACAGACTGCTGGTTAGGGAATAAACAGCAGTGTCCTATTCTCTCTCTTGGGAAAGCTACTCTAGTGGAGTAGGAACCGGGTGGCTGTTGCACCACCGGCAAGAGAGAGAATCACCTGGGTATTGGTAGGGGTCTGGAGATCTGTGTGATATAAGTCTCAGGCTGTCGGTTAGGAATAAACGGCAGGCCTGAATCAGTGCTCTCTTCAGTGGAAGTGTCCCAGTGCGACATCCCCTGGCCTCTGAAGTTTCAGTGCCAGCTGGAGAGAGACACACACAGATATTCAAACCCCAGATATCGGCCCAGTAGTGGAGTAGCGGAGATGGCACCCTCTACAGAACGCAATGACCTCATTTACGGCAGGCACCAATCCACCCTCGTAAACACTGACAGCATCTTTTTGCTGGTCCTCACACCCCAAAAATGATTGATGCCACAAACAAAAACCAGATGGAGGGGACTGTTAAAAGTATTTACTTGATGCTGCCGACGCTGTAATATCTGCAATTCCCGGGGTCACTGATGCCCAAGCACCCTGCCTCACATTGCCCCCTATTAAGATGGGGCACCGCACAAGCGTGACATTGCAAGAAAACATAGCCTTCTGTATCAGGGAGCACGCAAAGATCACTGACAATGGAAAACCATGGCCCATGGGGATAGCGAAGGTATTAATCACATGGTCCTGTGCCCCTCGAGCCCGGGAGATTGATGGGCGATTCCAGCAAGGTGTTCAACATTTAAATCGCCACAGTCCGAGATGACCAGAGGCAGCTTTCCCCACTGAGGGGGGGGGAAGAGCTGACTGGTGGTGGTTTAACCTGAGGGTCACCACACCTCAGGCGAGGGGCAAGGTCGAGAAGGCGGGGCCTTCAACACGCTGCTGGCCTCGCTCTGCATCACAAACCAGCTGTCCAGCCCAGTGAGCTAAACCCGCCCATTGTTCGCCCTGACACAGTGCATCAATTACCCCATTTCATCTGGGGCTTGGGGCAGAGCCAAAGAGGGAAAGAGAGGAAATGCAAACAAGCAAGAGGGGCTCATTCCTCCTCTCTCTCTCTCTTTTAAATTTGCCTCTGTGAGCAGGGTTTTGGTGATTTGCCCCAATAATGATCGTCTCATGCCGTTCGCCGTCATTTTCTGTTTGACATTCACTCCTGTGAAATTCCTTGGCGTAGTTAACAAGGAGCTTATAGAAATAAGAGTGTTTGTTATTGAGTGGGCACTTGTGAAGAGGGCAGTGCGAGGCCCGCTCCGGTACCCAGGATAGTCAAGGGGACCATCCCCAACGTTGGTGACTACAGCGGGGCTGGGCACCTTTAAACAGTCCACTGCCCAGGGGCAGTCATAGCGACACTGTTAAGTCACGGGTTAAGAGTTAAGTGATGCATTAAGAGACATTGCAATTAGTTGTCTCATTTATGTTAAGTATCCAATGATTGACACTGATATGTAAAGGGGCTTCAGGTGGCCCTTGTGTCAGGTGGTGTGTTGTTGGAGTTTTGTGCAGAGGCTGTGGAAGTGAAATAAATGGTGTTTGCTGAGAAGGAACAGGACTTCTGACTCTTCACACGATGGTAACTAAAACGTATTACAAGGTCACCAACGGCAGAGAGGATTCCCCGTGATCATCCGCTGCTTCCTCACCTGCAGAGCACCCATGTAATTCCCAATCTCTGCCAGGCATTCCCCAATCTTGCGATTAGCAACCGCACAACCAATCACATCATTCAGCACCTTCGACAACTGCAGCTCCTGCCTGTGCTCCTCGATGGCCTCTTGAAACTGACCTGGGGAGGGTGGGGAAGGAAGAGAGGGTTATTTTTAACCTGCACACTCCAGAGGTTGGGACAAAGAGCTGGGAGGTTTGATCCTGTACGAGTGATGCTGTCTCCCTCTCCTCCACACATACTGTACAGTCAGTGTACGGTCAGGCATGCAGACCCACACTCTGCCATGCCCATGACAGTCCACATCTCCACATCTCTCAGCATTTGGGCATCGCACTGCTTGAGGCTTTACAACTCTCAGGTTTAAATGTTGACCGGCTCAGGGACTTGTGCGTAAACTGGGAGGAGAGACAGGAAACAATAAGAGGCAGTGCCTGCACGCTACTGAGGCAGTGAATCCACCAATAGGCTGCAGAGTGAGTGGGGCGGTGATGTGGTGGTATCATCGCTGGACTCATAATCGAGAGAGCCAGGATAACCCTCTGGGGACTGGGTTCAAATCCCACCACGGCAGATGGTAAAATTAGAATTCAATAAAAATCTGGAATTAAAAGTCTAATGATTACCATGAATCAATTGTCGACTTGTCGCAAAAAACCATCTGGTTCATTAATGTCCTTCGTTATTCTGAGTATCCAATTCATTTTTAATAATTAAGGGGCAATTTATCATGGCCAATCTACCTACCCTGCACATCTTTCGGGGCAGCACGGTAGCATTGTGGTTAGCACAATTGCTTCACAGCTCCAGGGTCCCAGGTTCGATTCCAGCTTGGGTCACTGTCTATGCGGAGTCTGCACATCCTCCCCGTGTCTGCGTGGGTTTCCTCCGGGTGCTCCGGTTTCCTCCCACAGTCCAAAGATGTGCAGGTTAGGTGGATTGGCCATGATAAATTGCCCTTAGTGTCCAAAATAGCCCTTAGTGTTGGGTGGGGTTACTGGGTTATGGGGATAGGGTGGCAGTGTTGACCTTGGGTAGGGCGCTCTTTCCAAGGGCCGGTGCAGACTCGATGGGCCGAATGGCCTCCTTCTGCACTGTAAATTCTATGATAATCTTTGGGTTGTGGGGGTGAAAACCACGCAGACACGGGGAGAATGTGCAAACTCCACACGGACAGTGACCCGGGGCCGGGATCGAACCCGGGACCTCAGCGCCGTGAGGTCGCAGCGCTAACCACTGCGCCACCGTGCAAATGTCCTTTAGGGAAGGAAATCTGCCGTCCTTACCCGGTCTGGCCTACATGTGACTCCAGACCCACAGCAATGCGGTTGTCTATTAACTGCCCCCCCCCCCCACCCCGCTGAAATAAGCCATTCAGTTGAAGGCGTGATTGGGGACGGGCCATTGCCCAGAATGTTTGAAAAGCTGGACGTACCATGTTTAGCCAGGACCTCTCCGAGCTGGTTGCAGAGACTCGCCTCTTGCCTCAGATCATGGCTTTTCTGAGCTTTTAACTTCGCTTTCTCAAGATCTGCAGACATAGGAGAAATTCAATATCAATTTCGAAAACAACATTAAAGTCAGGGAGTTAGATTCATCCCATTGAATTTCAGCATCCGACCATCAGCTCAATTCATTGTGACCTATTCTCCCACTGTATAAACACATCGCCCAAATCACGGACATCCCCACTGCCCTCACCACGTGGCTATGTTACTGGCAGGGACTGCCTTCCCTCACTCTCTTTCTGTCTCTGCTGCCTGGAAATCCCACTTTACAGCACCGGGAACAACAACGGCAAATGCAGCTCGGCCGACCCTGCAACATCCTCCTTACTAACACCTGGGGGCTTGTGCCAAAGCTGGGAGAGCAACAGCCGGACATTAATACTCACCGAATCATTCCTTACAGACAATGTCCCAGACACCACTATCACCATTCCTGGGTCTGTCCTGTCTCAGCGGCAGGACAGACCCAGCAGAGTTGGCGGGGGGCACAGTGGGATACAGGACAGACCCAGCAGAGCTGGCGGGGGGCACAGTGGGATACAGGACAGACCCAGCAGAGCTGGCGGGGGGCACAGTGGTATACAGGACAGACCCAGCAGAGCTGGCGGGGGGCACAGTGGGATACAGGACAGACCCAGCAGAGCTGGCGGGGGGCACAGTGGGATACAGGACAGACCCAGCAGAGCTGGCGGGGGGCACAGTGGGATACAGGACAGACCCAGCAGAGCTGGCGGGGGGCACAGTGGGATACAGGGCTGTCCCAGCAGAGGTGACAGCACAGTGGTATACAGGACAGACCCAGCAGAGCTGGCGGGGGGCACAGTGGGATACAGGACAGACCCAACAGAGCTGGCGGGGGGCACAGTGGGATACAGGACAGACCCAGCAGAGCTGGCGGGGGGCACAGTGGGATACAGGACAGACCCAGCAGAGCTGGCGGGGGGCACAGTGGGATACAGGGCTGTCCCAGCAGAGGTGACAGCACAGTGGTATACAGGACAGACCCAGCAGAGTTGGCGGGGGGCACAGTGGGATACAGGACAGACCCAACAGAGCTGGCGGGGGGCACAGTGGGATACAGGACAGACCCAGCAGAGCTGGCGGGGGGCACAGTGGGATACAGGACAGACCCAGCAGAGCTGGCGGGCGGCACAGTGGGATACAGTCGGGAGCGAGTTGCCCTGGGAGTCCTCAACATCGATTCTGGACCCCGTGACGTCTCCTGGCTTCAGGGCAAGGAAACCTCCTGCTGATCACCACGTGGCCACCAGCAGCTGATGAATCAGTTCTCCTCCGTGTTGAACAACACTTGGAGGAAGCACTGAGGGTGGCGAGGGCACAGAATGCACTCTGGGTGGAGGGACTTCAGTGTCATCACCAAGGGTGGCTCAGTGATACCACCACAGACCCAGCTGGCCGGGTCCTAAAGGACATCGCTGCCAGACTGGGACTGCAGCAGGTGGTGAGGGATCAAGGCTTAAGTGGGTCGGTGCAGACTCGATGGGCTGAATGGCCTCCTCCTGCACTGTATGTTCTATGTTCTCAGAGGGGAAAACATACTTGACCTCAGCGTGCCTGCCGCAGATGCATCTGTCCCTGACAGTGTCGGTAGCAGAGACCAGCGCACAGTCCTTGTGGAGACAATGTCCCGTCTTCACATTGAGGATACCCTCCATCGTGTTGTGTGGCATTACCCCCGTGCTAAATGGGATAGACTTCAAACAGATCGAGCTACTCGAGACTGGGCATCCATGAGGCCTGTGGGCCAGCAGCAGAATTGTATCAACCACAATCTGTAACCTCATCATCATAGATCATCATCATAGAATTTACAGTGCAGAAGGAGGCCATTCGGCCCATCGAGTCTGCACCGGCTCTTGGAAAGAGCACCCTACCCAAGGTCCACACCTCCACCCTATCCCCAGAATCCAGAACCCCATCCAACACTAAGGGCAACTTTGGACACGAAGGGCAATTTAGCATGACCAATCCACCTAACCTGCACATCTTTGGGCTGTGGGAGGAAACCGGAGCACCCGGGAGGAAACCCACGCAGACACGGGGAGGACGTGCAGACTCCGCACAGACAGTGACCCAAGCCGGGAATCGAACCTGGGACCCTGGAGCTGTGAAGCAATTGTGCTAACCACTATGCTACCGTGCTGCCCTCATGGCCCAGCATATCCCCCACTCCACCATTACCACCCAGCCAGGGGATCAGCCCGGGTTCAGTGACGAGTGCAGGAGAGCGTGCCAGGAACAGCGCCAGGCAGACCGGAAAATGAGGTGTCGGCCTGGTGAAGCTACAACACAGGACTACCAGTGTGGCAAACAGCATAAGCAGCAAGTAATAGACAGAGCAGAGCGATTCCACAACAAACGGATCAGATCGAAGCTCTGCAGCCCTGCCACATCCAGCCGTGAATGGTGGTGGACAATTAAACAACTCATTGGAGGAGGAGGCTCCACAAATATCCCCATCCTCACTGATGGAGGAGCCCAGCACATCTGTGCAAAAGACAAGGCTGAGGCATTCGCAACAATCTTCAGCCAGAAGTACCAAGTTATAACATCTCCACTGAGTTGAGGCTCTATTGCCAGGGCGAATAAAATGGAGAGTTGGCAGCCCTGCCCACTGCCCCTATTCAAGGGGAAGTAGCCTGAATATAAAGTATTCCTGTGAACGCTGGCAGGAGGGGCATTGTGTAGCAAACGGATCCAGGAGATAGATTTCTGGCTGAATCCAAATCGTCCAAGGATTTCAAACAAAGAGTCCCATTCAAAGCTGTCACGTGCTTCCTCCACATCTCGAAATAGTCTCACCCCTGGCTCGGGTGCAGGAGGGGGAGAAAGTGCGACATTCAAAAGGCGACGTATATTTACTGATAACTGGCGGCACTTTACAAAGCCCGCTTGGTCCTCTGAAAGAATGCTTGGAAAGCAAGGTCCCAACTGCGGAACGCCAGAACCACAGGGAGCAGCTTAACATCCGTGTTTAACAGTGAGAGGGGGAAATATGAACCGCACTCGGTCGGGTCCTTGTCCTGAAGGAGTAAGGAAATCAAGGCTCGAGTGAGGGTTGGGGGCAATGAACCACAGGACAGGCAGTCGTCGAACATATCTCACAGCAAAGGTGTGCAAGGGGTTCTGAGAATTTCTTCTAAACCTCGATCGGAAAGCCATCTGGGCCAGAGGCTTTAGCAGCCTGCGTGAGACCAATGTACTTTGAAATGTCATCGGGGGTCAGCATAACGGGGAGTCCAACTCCTAACTCTTGACGGTTTTGACAGACGGTACGGGCACGTTGTCCAGGAAATTCGCCATGATCGGCTTGTCCGCGGGAGGCTCAGATTTATACAGGTCACAGCAGTCGGATGTAAAATCTGCATTGACCTGGAGGGGGGCGGTAACCTCGGGTTGAGTATCTGGGGAACCTCACAGGAGGGCGACTGCCGTTCATGTTGGTGTGCTAAAAGACCACTGGCCTTCTCCCATATTCATAGAAAGTACCCCTGGAGCACTGGAGCAGATTTACGGCCTTATTGGTGGTCAGCAGCTCAAACTGGGTCCGCAACCTTTGTTTGCTTGCATCTCCGGTGTAGGATCGAATGAGTACTGGTGACCTCTACCTCGGAAACGGCATCCACCAGCCTCTGTCGCTCTAATTTCTTCATCTTTAGCACGTGTGCGAGATCAGAAATAATCTCCTCCCCGGGGACGGCCTTCAGAGCCTCCCACAGCTCGGAAGGAGTCGGATCTAACCCCCAGGGTGGACGTTGGGTGGGGCCGGACTTCAGCAGCTGATCAAAGCGTTTGGCGTGGCCAGAGATTACAATTGTTGAGCGCTCGACCACCACCACCAATGGGAGGAGAGTCCTATTCAGAGTGAAAAGAATCAGCGTGAGAGTACGTATGGTGAACACGAGGGAAAAATGAGAAATTCCTGTCGTGTGGATGTAAAAGACAGAGATTGACCCCTCCCATCTGCTCCATGAAGGAAGACAAAGTCCTGGCCACCCCTGGTGGGACAAAAGGTTTGAGTTTTCAGGAGGTCATGAATAACCTCAGCCGGTACGGGAATTGAACCCACGCTGCTGTCCTCGCTCCGCATCACTAACCAGGCGTCCGGCCAACCGAGCTAAACCGGATTGGAGCCATCTGGGATGGCCACTTCCAACTCAGGACAGAGAAACTCGCAAAGCCCGGCGGGTAAAATGGACAAGCCAAGACTCGGGCAGGCTCAGAGCCTGAAATGCATATTCGTCAGCAGGAAGTCCAGACGGTATCGAAACTCCGTCCAATTTGCATTTTAATGGGGCCGATTAGCATTTGATGGCCCATCTTCCCCAAAACAAAGGACTGGTACTCGAGCAACCGGGGCAGTCCCAGACATTTCGGCGCCACTCTCTCTTCAAGGGAAATGCAAACACCGGGGTCAGTGACCGCTTGAGACACGCCCAGCCATCCAGATCCCCGCCCACTTATTGGCTAAGGAATCGACCGGAGCGATCAGGGATCACCCAATTAGTAAGGCCCAAACCGGAGGACCGCCCAAAAGAGCGCGAAACCCCCCCCCCCCCCGAGTATACGAAGAGTTCGCCACATGTTCGCTCTCTCTTGGCCCTGGTACCCCGGTCACGGCCATCACCAATCGCAGCACCACCAGAAGCGAGTCCAAGTTCAACGCTCGCTACCAGGCGGATGGGCCCAGCTGAGCAGCTGTTACTCCTTCGAATTTTCTGACCTAAGCCGGGTGCCCGAAGTACAGGTTGTCTTAGTCGATAGGTGTAGTTAACTAGTAGTGTTTATGTTGCATGACTAATTGTGTGTAAATAAAGTACCCTTGGCCTTGAACTAACTCACTGGTGTTTGGCTCTTTGATCGATAGCCGGTTGAAACTTGTGGTGGTACATTCGATACCTGGCGACTCTGAGCATTCGGACATAGATAACCCAGAAAGAAGGGCAAACTCACTGATTGCCCTAATTGGAACAGAGCCACAGAAAGGACAAAGTAAAAGAAAGCACAACAGGATGTTCAATAAGGAGCAGCATACGATTAAATGTCGACCGTCTGGGTCAGCCACAATCTGCAATGTGGAGAATTGGACTCGATCGTTGATTAAAATCGCCGTGCCCCTGCTATGAAAAACTTGCCCAGCCCATCACTTGCGCAGCCTGATCTGATCTTTAACACGTAGATGGGCTTCTTGCAAAATAAATTTCAGAATTTAGGCACTTAAGATGCGCGAATGCTCTCGATCGTTCAGGGGGCTGTGAGCAGACAAAAGCAAGATCGACTCGAGATGGGCATCGGGCCAAGTCAGGTGACTCGACAGAGACCGTCGGCAAACTCAACCCTAACCCCCCACCCCAACCCAAACACACCATCGCAGTCGAGCATAACCACCCCCAGAAGCAAATGGAACGGCAGCAAACAACCGAACCGAAGCACGACAACTAACAAAGTACAACTCAACACAAACTCTAAGTTCATTTAAAAAAACTATTAGGAGCTGCAGAAGCCCCTTTAATCTGACTCCCGTTAACTAACACACTCCCTGCTAACCCAGAGCGCTACCAGGGTGATTGAAAGTCACGCCGGTGAGTAATAATGAAAAGAAAGAAAATAGGTGTCAGGAGCAAGCAGTAAAACCTCCTCATTACAACTACGCTCATCAAGAATACACCCAAACAACAGGCATGACAACTGCCCACACATCGAAACGTAGATCAGGCCAAACCGAGCACAAATTGTGCTTCTGGATAAAGGAATCTGCATTTCCCAGCGAGTCAAAGAAACAGACCTTTTGGACGGAATGTCACATGAAGGCGGCTCGATAAATCATCCCCAAATTGACGCCATTCTCGAATAGGGCACATTTCACTTTGTTAAAGGCAGCCCTTTTCTTGGCTCGGTCTGCACGCACGTCCTGGAGTAATCTGATCGAGAGGCTTTCCCATGTAAAATCTTGCCCATCGAAGTACCAACTCCTTAAAGCTGTGAAACATTGAGATTACCTCACGAGGCGGGTCTCCAGAGCACACAGGTGGCCAAGGTGATTTAAGAAGGCATCTGGCATTCCTCAGCCGGGGCATGGAGTACAGGAGTTGGGAAATCATGTTGCAGCTGTATAAAACCCTGGTTAGGCCGCATTTGGAGTATTGCGTGCAGTTCTGGTCACCACATTATCAGAAGCTTTGGAGAGAGTGCAAAGAAGGTTCACCGGGATGTTGCCTGGTCTCGAGGGTGTTGGTTATGAGGAGAGGTGGAATAAACTAGGAATGTTTTCACTGGAAAGGCGGAGACTGAGGGGAGACCTGATAGAGGTCGACAAAATTATGAGAGGCATAGACAGAGTGGATAGTCAGAGGCTTTTTCCGAGAGTGGGAGTGGCAATTACACAGGGCACAGGTTCAGGGTGAGAGGGGGGAGTTTAAGGGAGATGTGCGGGGTGAGTTTTTCCACACAGAGAGTGGTGGGTGCCTGGAACCCGCTGCCAGAGGATGTCATCATCATAGAATTTACAGCGCAGAAGGAGCCCATTCGGCCCATCGAGTCTGCACCGGCTCTTGAAAAGAGCACCCTACCCAAGGTCCACACCTCCACCCTATGCCCATAACCCAGTAACCCCACCCAACACTTTAGGGCAATTTTGGACACTAAGGGCAATTTATCACGGCCAATCCACCTAACCTGCACATCTTTGGACTGTGGGAGGAAACCGGAGCACCCGGAGGAAACCCACGCAGACACGAGGAGGACGTGCAGACTCCGCACAGACAGTGACCCAAGCCGGAATTGAACCTGGGACCCTGGAGCGGTGAAGCAGCACATTAGCAACATTTAAGAGGCATCTGGATGGGTCGATGAATAGGGAGGAAATAGAGGGATACGGACCGAGTGAGGGCAGAAGGTATTGGTTAGGGCTTCATGACCGGCACAGGCTGGGAGGGCCGAAGGGCCTGTTCCTACGCTGTAATTTTCTTTGTTCTTTGAAAAGTACCACTGCATTGGGAGCATTGTTTAATCCTATATGCACTCATTAAACTTCCAAAGTTTTCCCTCCACCTTGAGGAAACATTTCCGTCTGGAGGTGATCCCCCAGCAGAAATGCAGCTTTTATACCTGTCGACTTACACTCCCACACCAAACGGAGCAAAGGAGTTTTCACAATGACCTTCCCTGCTATGGGCTAGTCCACTCCTAACTCTTCAAATCCCTGGGCCATTAACCCAGACTTTAAAAGTTGCATCCAGGAGAATCTTTCTCCTTTCAGACCCACCCCTGTGAGAATGTTGGCTAAGCCCCATTTGGGAAATCTGAACAGGCACCAAACTTCCTCTGTTTAGCCGCCTTTCGCTCTACCCCATAACTTAGCAGCCGTTACAAAAAGCTGTGTCACAGGAACTCCTGACTTGGCTATGCTCTTGCAATGGTTCAGTGTTCTCCACTCTGCCTCCGCTACTTGCCTGCTGAAAGCTTTCCGAGCTGCGACAGTCAGACCGCCCCCCTGCCAGAGGCCCTGTCTACTGTACGTGAATGTTTCCTCACCTGGATTGATCAGCCGACCCATCACTGCAACGTGGGCTCGCTTCCCTGATTTTCCACTCTCGGATACCCCAGTCCATGGCCTTCACTGCTCGTCCACCATCCTGGACATTCAACCAATTCCTAGATTTTCATCCAAAGGGTTGTGAATCTATGGAATTCCTTGCCCAGTGAAGCAGTAGAGGCTCCTTCATTAAATGTTTTTAAGATAAAGATAGATAGTTTTTTGAAGAATAAAGGGATTAAGGGTTATGGTGTTCGGGCCGGAAAGTGGAGCTGAGTCCACAAAAGATCAGCCATGATCTCATTGAATGGCGGAGCAGGCTCGAGGGGCCAGATGGCCTACTCCTGCTCCTAGTTCTTATGTTCTTCTTATGTTCTTATTCTCCAGTAGATTTCCCTGCCTGCCCCATTATCCTTGCTTTCTCTAATTATCTGATCATTCTGGACGATACGATACCTGGGAACCCATTTGGGACGTCTGACCTCCCGGACAGTATAACCCCTTCCTGTTGATCACAATCTGATTTTCTACTGAAATTCAACTCCTGATCCATTATACCTCGTTCCGCTGATGCTGTCCCACAATATATGTGAGTTTGCAATGCGCATGATGGGTGCACCATCTTCCATCACATTACCCAGGTTTAGCTCAGTGGGCTGCACAGCTGGTTTGTGATGAGGAGCGAGGCCAGCAGCGTGGGTTCAATCCCCGTACCGGCTGAGGTTATTCATGAAGGCCCCGTCTTCTCAACCTTGCCCCTCGCCCGAGGTGTGGTGACCCTCAGGTTAAATCACCACCAGTCAGCTCTCCCCCCTCAAAGGGGAAAGCAGCCCATGGTCACCTGGGACTATGGCGCCTTTAATTTTCATTTCACCCACAAGTTCGTCATTCATCCCGATGATCCGTGAGGAATGGGCTGTGTTGCCAATTCCCACCTTGGAACATCTGTTTTCCCTTCAGGTCCAATATCTCACAGGGTCTTTCCATTTCCTTTGCCTCGTTCTCCTACAGAACCCCTGAATTAAATTCCACCTCAGACCGTCTTATGCAATGTTGCAATGCTGTCCTAATCCTTTCCAAAACTTCAGCCTCCTTGATGAGAACTTTCCCATCAGCACGTAAGTGGGCAGAGAAAAGCAGAGCTAATGGTAGTTCCTTCAAGAACAGGGGAGCCTCCGATAGCACTGAAGGCAAGTTTGGATTGGTGCCATACACTGACCATTATGGACTTTGCATGTACTGCCTGTGCCAGCCCTATTTGCACCTTGCAATCCAGTTGGTCAGCCAGTCTATTGTACAACATGTTGTCAACCACTGCAGGATTCCTCTCACACAATCCTCCGCTGAACGGGCTCGCAGCCACGGTATTCATGGCCGAATGACACATTCTCAAACAAGTCCTGAAATTCACCGTTTACTCCTTCTCCTGCATTATCCGCCAGGGATTCCACTGACATTCCGAATCGCAAACGCACTCATTTCCCCTGTAGCCTGGTCAGCAAGGGTCTGTTTTGCCGTTAACATTTCTGACCATATTTGGGCTAAATCCAGTCGCCCTGCCTGCAGGGGTGAACAAAGGGACAATCCTCACCCCGCTCTTTTAAACCCATTGTGCCACCGCATAGAATCCCCACAGGGCAGGCAGCCACTCGGCCCATCGAGTCTGCCCCGAACCTCCCCTGACTGGCACAGACCTACTCTGCACCCAGAGGCCCACTACCCCCACCCAACTCCCCCCCCCAACTCCCCCCCCCCCCCCCCCGACCCCACTCCCCCCGGACCCCACTCCCCCCAACTCCCCCCCCCCCCCCGGACCCCACTCCGCCCGGACCCCACTCCCCCCCCCGGACCCCCACTCCCCCCCCCCCGACCCCACTCCCCCCCCCCCGACCCCACTCTCCCCCCCCCGACCCCACTCTCCCCCCCCCCCCCCCCCCCGGAACCCCACTCCCCCCCCCCCCCACCACCGACTCGACCCCACTCCCCCCCCCGACCCCACCTCACTCCCCCCCCCCGACCCGACCCCACCTCACTCCCCCCCCCCGACCCGACCCCACTCCACCCCACCCCCCCCCGACCCCACTCCACCCCACCCCCCCCCCGACCCCACTCCACCCCACCCCACCCCCCCCCCCGACCCCATTCCCCCCCCCCCCAGTCACTTACTTTGGGCGTCCCGGGAGTCGCTCATGCTGCGGAGGGCGTGTCGCTGTGTCCCGGTCTCTCTGTGGGTCTGTGTGAGGGGGTCTGTCCGGGTCTCTCTGTGGGTCTGTGTGAGGGGGTCTGTCCGGGTCTCTCTGTGGGTCTGTGTGAGGGGGTCTGTCCGGGTCTCTCTGTGGGTCTGTGTGAGGGGGTCTGTCCCGGTCTCTCTGTGGGTCTGTGTGAGGGGGTCTGTCCGGGTCTCTCTGTGGGTCTGTGTGAGGGGGTCTGTCCGGGTCTCTCTGTGGGTCTGTGTGAGGGGGTCTGTCCGGGTCTCTCTGTGGGTCTGTGTGAGGGGGTCTGTCCGGGTCTCTCTGTGGGTCTGTGTGAGGGGGTCTGTCCGGGTCTCTCTGTGGGTCTGTGTGAGGGGGTCTGTCCGGGTCTCTCTGTGGGTCTGTGTGAGGGGGTCTGTCCGGGTCTCTCTCTCCGGCACAAACCGCGCGCTCTGCCGCCTCTCCCTCCCATTGGTCGCCGCCGCAGCCTTTGCTTCCCTCCTATTGGCTGTCCCCGGTCCCGCCCACCGCGTCCGGCGTTCTGATTGGTCCGGGGGTGCGGGCGCTCCTTCCCGATTGGCCGAGAGACCTGCGTCCGCTCCGCTCCCATTGGCTGCGGGGCCGGAAGGGGCGCGGCCTCCATGATGACGTCACCAATCCGTTTCCGAGCTGAAATGGTTCAGTCCCTCCCCCAGTAACCCCCCCTGACCTTCCCCTCCCCCCCATCCCCCTCCCCTCCCCTCCTCCCTCCCCTCCCCCTCCATCTCCCCCTCCCCAGTAACCCCCCCCTGACCTTCCCCTCCCCCCCTCCCCCCCTCTCCCCCCACCCCCGCCCCTCCCTCCCCCCTCCCCCTCCCTCCCCCCTCTCTCCGCTCCCCTCCCCCACCCCCTCCTCCCTCTCCCCTCCTCCCTCCCCTCCCCCTCCATCTCCCCCTCCCCAGTAACCCCCCCCTGACCTTCCCCTCCCCCCCTCTCCCCCCACCCCCGCCCCTCCCTCCCCCCTCCCCCTCCCTCCCCCCTCTCTCCGCTCCCCTCCCCCACCCCCTCCTCCCTCTCCCCTCCTCCCTCCCCTCCCTCCCCTCCCCCTCCATCTCCCCCTCCCCCAGTAACCCCCCCCTGACCTTCCCCTCCCCCCCCTCCCCCCCTCTCCCCTCTCCCCCCACCCCCGCCCCTCCCTCCCCCCTCCCCCTCCCTCCCCCCTCTCTCCTCTCCGCCCCCCCCTCCCTCCCCTCCCCCTGACCTTCCCCTCCCCCCTCCCTCTCCCCCCTCCCCCTCCCCCCACCCCCTCCCTCCCCCCTCTCCCCTCCCCTCCTCCCTCTCCCCCTCTCCCTCCCCCCTCCCCCTCCCCCCTCTCCCTCCCCCCTCTCCCCCCTCCCCCTCCCTCTCTCCCTCCCCCTCCCTCTCTCCCTCCCCCTCCCTCTCTCCCTCCCCCTCCCTCTCTCCCTCCCTCTCCCTCCCTCTCCCCCTCCCACTTCCCCCTCCCTCCCTCTTTCCCCAAGCTTCCAGTTTGTGCGATGGTTGTATACAAAGGTCTTCGATTTTTGGCTGAAGTGGAAGTTTTTGGCCTTCGTGGCGTTAATCGCGAAGCTCATATTAGTGCAGAAACCTGGAGGACCTTCAGGTTCTTTTCCATCCCTGCGTGAGAGTCACTCAGAAGGGCTATGTCATCCGCGAAGGCTGTAGCCATCTGGGATGGCCACATCCCGGTTACAAAATGGACACTCACAAAGAATGCAGGGAATATTGGACAATACTAAGTGTTATGGGGGAGGCGTTTTCAGAACCCCAAAATGTACCATGGAGTTCAACCAACCTCTCCCTTTAATGGATTTGTTGCTTTTCCTCGCACACGGCTTGTTCCCTAAGTGTGGGATTACAATTATGGACACGTGGGTTTTTAAACACAAAACACTGTTTATTCCATGAACTCAACTTAACATCTTAAATAAACATTGGCTCTCTTAACACCCCTTCAAAGATAACTCAGAAAATATTGCAACAGTAAATAATTCCTTAAAATGTTCCTTCAAACTTCCAAGAGACTTAACACCTTTAAACAAAATTCACATCAGGTTAAAAGCTTCACTATTATAAGTTTAAATCACCCAAACGATCCAGCGATAGTCTTTCATGGCAGAGATCCAGCTCACTGCAAAACACAGACACTCCCAAGCTTTTTTCAAAACTTGCAGCTCTCTGGACACACACAGACACACACAAGCTGTTTTTAAACTGAAACTAAAAACCTGCAAAATTATACTGCAAAATGGCTGACCTGGGCTCAGCACCACCCACTCTCTGACATCACTGTTTTCTTAAAGGTACATTGCTTAAACATCCATGTCTTAAAGATACTCTCACATGACACTAAGAAACAAGCAGGTGCAAGGTCTGGCTGTTGATTAGAACCTTAGCTCTCAGACAGGACAGAAACCGCTAAGCAATCTACATACTAATGAGCCATCTCCGGGGACAAAACGGAAACATTTAGATACACAATGTTAGGACAGACTCCCCGGCGCCAGAAGAGGCTAAAACAAAGCAGACCAACAGTCACCTAGGACACGCCCAGCAATCAGGGAACCACCCCTCTACTGGAGGATGATCGATACGAATGATTGGGAAAGGCCCAATTAATTGAGGCCAAGTTCAAGGCCCGCCCAAAAGCACGCAAAGCCCTTTTGAGTACATAAGCACTCACCAAAGAGAGAATCTTTCTTCTTTGGCTTTGGCTCTCTGCGAAGAGAGAGACCAGCCTAGCAGCTACATCAGACCAAGTAAGTTCCAAGTCAACGCACGCTACGAGATAGACTCTCCTAGTTGCTACCCTGTAAACAGCTCAACCTAGCAGCCTCAGAACCGAGCAAAGGCCATTGTTCCTCTGACTGAGTGGGCACCCGAAGCTAAGTATAGGCTTTAGTAATAGTGGTAGTTTAGTTTGTAGAGTTTATGCATGAGTAGATTTGACTGTGCGTAAAAGCATTGCTTTTCAACTTACTGACTGGTATATCAAGTCATTGATCAGTATTCTGAACCTTGTGGTGGTGTCGAAAGATACCTGGCGACTCTTGAGCAAACGTAATTAAACAGAGCCAAATTAACAGAGAACACAATTAGCAACATTTACTGGGAACATCTGACGGGACTCGATTTAGAAGTGGCCTAACCACTGCGAGAGAACCCAAATTTGAATTGGAATCCAATTGGAAACAGAAAAACCACAAGTGTAAGAACAATACTGATCAAGCCTCCGAGATTCGGAAGTGTGTTAATGCATGCGTACGAACAGGGATATAAGGTAACCTGAGAGATTTTGTTGCGTAAAACTGTCGGGAGCTTTGTAGGCCGGAAATTAGCGGAAGCCGTACACTTGTTTACATCACCACTTTATCACCCCCTGTTCCAAATTCAGTAGAGATCCTAGATAGAGAGAATGGCAATGAAGGCAATGGAACGCCTTATGAACCCCCAAGAATTTGAGGTCGCAGCGACCATTAGAGTAGGACAGTGTCCCGTTTGGGAAGATGAGATCAGGAAATATCTCAAAGGAAAAGGATGGTCCCTTTGGACTGAATTCTGCAATAATGAGGATACAGGTCCCGGGAGTATAGGACATACTTGGTGGGAGAACCTGAGCGAGATCCATAAGAAGAGCTTGGGGAAAGCTCGCAAGCCGATGGCAATCGTGTCCTCCTTGGCACAATTGCGAGGCACAGAGGAGGTCGTTAGGACGCTCCGTAGAGAGATAGAGGAGAGAGACAGAACCAGCGAGGTAGACGTGAGTGAGGTAGAGAAGGAGAATAGAGATTTAAAAGAGCAGTTAGCAGCAAGGGACAGAGAGGTGGATGATGCCAAGTGGGCACATCAGTCTTGTCTCGCGCATTTGAACAGTTTTCAGACACAATATGATAAGGCCTACCAGGACACGCAACACGCGGTCTTGGTAAGACAAGAAACAGAACAGCAAGTTGAGAAATTGCAGAAACAGTGCAATGATTTAAAAGCAGCCCTACGAGCTCTCCATACTTCCACGACGGAACAAAGGCAGAGCTCTGTAGACCACGCAAAGTGCCGGAAGCAAATTGCAGAATTGCAATCGCTGCTTTCCGTTCAAAATGGATTTCAAAGTACATTCGGACCCCAATTAGATCAGGAAAACCCCAATTAGATCAGGAAAACGGCCCCGACTGGCAGGAATTGAGCGAGACTGCCCATGGATACGGACATGGGACGTGTACGCAGGAAAACCACCAGAAAAGGAAAGCGCCCCAACCCCCCAACCGAACAGGCAGAACACACCCCCATGAATTCTGTGACCACACACCGCAGGGCCGCAGGAGAAGGAGAAGCAGACTTCCTTTACACAACCCCGTTAACCGTGACCCAATTACAGGACGCGTGTGGAAAAATTACACCGTTCCTTCCCACTTCAGACCCCCACCAATTTTTCACGAAACTCAAACAACCGGCTACCATGTACGGCCTGGACGAAAAGGAGCAAGTGAAGCTCACAGTTTTAAGCCTCGACCCTTCAGTCGTGGCAGCCCTTCCCGACCCACAGAATGTAGGAGGAGGCACACTCCAAGAGATGCACACAGCGATCCTGGATGCGATCGGCTTTAACAGAGGAGACCCCGTAGAAGGCCTAAATAAGTGTAGGCAAAAGAAGACAAAGTACCCCACAGCGTTTGCTGGACGCTTGTGGATACACTTCACCGCAGTTTTTGGAGAGTTAGCCCGCACCCATTTGTCTCCAGATAATATGGCCAAATGGACTCGAATCCTAGTCTCTCACACCACAGAAGCAAGACGAAAAGCTTGCGCAAATTATGACCCATCAGACAAGGCCCACAACGAGAAATGGGTTTTGAAGAGATTGTCCCGCGCTTGGGAGCAATCGATTGCAGGCAAAACCGCATTTATAACACCCGATGAAGAGCAGGCAGCAATGAACCCAGTTAGGACGCACCAGAACCCCGCATGGGTAAATGAGGGCAGGAACAGCCAACCCCAGCCCAAAACTCAGGAATGTTACAACTGTAGACAGCTAGGACACTTGAGAGTGCAACGCGCCACAGAAGCAGCAGAGAAACCAACAGACAGGCACCCTAAACAGGAATAGGGCAAAGCCAATCCATAGCGTTAGCGCCCGTTCAGAGAGTACGGACATGAACGGCACCGACTGACGGTGTTCGGGCTCCCCAACTTGGGTCTGTGACACCCTTTGGGACAACTCTGGTAGACCGGTAGTAGCAGGCAAAGTTCGGGGACACCCAGTAGAATTTCTTTGGGACACAGGAGGGTCCCGCACCACACTCAATTCCTCCACGATGTTCCAACGAGACACGTGGCCCACAACAGACACCATCACACTCAGCGGCTTTACAGGCCATTTACAACAGGGACACATCACAGCCCCTGTAGCGATACAAATAGGGAACATCACAACTAAGCACCCCGTAGTTTTAGTTGATCTGCCCCAGACAGCAGAACATATCCTTGGGATCGATTTCATGAGCTCCCATAACTTTTCTTTTGACCCAGTTAACAAGTGTGTTTGGAAAATGGCAAAGGCAGCACGAGCCCCCACCACGCTCACAGTAGGAGAATACGTAAACAGGATTAGCTCAGTAGGAGACTTCTGGTTCGACCCTCGAGGCATTAGTGCAGACAAACAGGTTAGGGCAGCCCTGCAGGAACATAAAGCAGCATTTGCACAGCACAAACACGACTGTGGCAAATTGGCTGGCTTTGTGAACATTACAGGTCCCGACCCTAAACCCCAGAAGCAGTACGGATTTCCCCAGGAAGCAGAGGGAGAAATCTCCAAAGTAATAGAGAGTCTGCTTGATCAAGGCGTACTCAGATCAGTAGCCTCCACAAACAACGCACCGATTTGGCCCGTCAGGAAACCGGATGGATCATGGCGACTGATCATTGATTACCGGGAACTGAACAAAGTAACCCCAGCAGCAGCCCCCACCATAGCCACGAGTCCCGAGACCATGCTCAAACAGGGACTCCAGTCAAAAAATGTTTCGGTTTTGGACATTAGTAACGGCTTTTGGTCCATTCCATTGGCTAAAGCATGCCAGTATAAATTCGCCTTTACATTCCAAGGGCAACAATACACGTGGACGTGCGTTCCACAAGGCTTCCACAACTCCCCCTCCATTTTCCACCGACAACTGGCAAATAGTTCAGCAAAATTTTCCTGCCCAGATTGTCTGGTCCAGTACGTAGACGACTTGTTACTACAGACCGACACAAAGGGAGAGCACATTTCGCTTCTCAGCGAACTCCTAGGACTCCTAAAAGAAACTGGTTGTAAAGTCAACCCCAAGAAGGCCCAGATTTTGAAAGAAAAAGTGATTTACTTGGGAACAGTGATCACTCATGGTAAACGCGAGATCGAGCAAAAATGAATTGACTCGATCATCAAATTGCCCCTTCCCCACAATGTCTCAGCCCCGGTCATTTTCAGGCCTGGTTGGCTACTGCCGAAATCATATTGACGTTTTCGCCACGAAAGCAGCGCCCCTATCTGACCTTCTCAAGAAGCAAGCACCTTGGGAATGGCTTCCACAGCATACGGATGCCGTGGATGCTTTAAAAAGAGCCCTCAGCACAGCCCCCGCACTACAGGTCCCAGATCCACTTTCCCCGTACGCAATCGAAGTTGCAAGCACCGACCGAACACTTTCGGCCGTACTCCTCCCGGAACGCCATGACCAATTACGCCCCATGGCATACGCCTCACCCGTGTTAGACCCTGTGGAGCAAGGATTTTCTGCCTGTGAAAGGCACCTGCTCGCAGTTTTTTGGGCAGTACAATACTTCGCCTACATTACAGGACTCAACCCCATCACCATCCTCACAGAACACACCCCGACACAGCTATTGTTAGACGGCCGACTTAAAGATGCCACAGTCAGACAAATCCGCGCAGCCCGTTGGACCCTTCTTTTACAGGGACGGGACATCACGGTAAAGAGAACCAAGACCCACACATTCCTTGCCGATAATTTGCAGTATGCAGGCACCCCATATGAATGTGAGATGATCACCACAAAACACAACACAGGCCCATTTATTCCCAAAACACCTCTCAGGAAAACAAGTAGTACACCCCAGAGACCCCAGGCCACAGACACGTGCGCACCCCTGAAGATTTATGTGGATGGCTCCTCCACAGTGCTAAATGGAGAGAGAATTACCGGTTGCGGTATTTACGTAGAGGACGCGCAGGGACGCGCCCTAGATGAAATTGCATTAAAGTTGCCAGGACATCTAGGCTCGCAGGCAGCAGAACTGGCAGCAATCGCTTATATTGTAGACCACCCTGACCCGTTCCCAACCCCAGCAGACATCTATTCGGACAGCTTGTATGTATGCAACAGTTTGACGGAATTCCTACCCCTATGGGAAACAGGAGGATTTGTTTCCGCGGACGATAAACCCCTACCCTCAGCCCCATTACTCCAACATATCTTAGCGACAGCGAAGGATAGGAAATACGGAATAATTAAAGTTCGCGGTCATCACCGTTCTTCCCCCCCCCCGGTAACGTTAAAGCAGACGCCCTAGCGAAGGCAGGCTCCAGGCATGGTTATTTTTGGAACCCCCCCGAAAGGACCCCAGTACACGCAGTTCAGGTCTCACAGACCAACATTCAGGATCTAGCGAAGGCACAGAAAGAGGACGAGAAACTCAGGGAAGTTTTAAAGGGAACCTTCCCAGCCCCGTACGACAAGTTTAGAAACGCAATCACCACACACGACGGTGTGATTTTAAAGGATGGCATTTATATAGTTCCCAGCCAGGACAGGAACCAGATCATTTGTCAGTTCCATGACAATCAGGGACACCAAGGTATTGAACCCACCCTAGCCCACCTCAGACCGCTCTGCTGGTGGCCTGATTTAAAAATCGATGTAACGCACGACATAGAAAATTGCTTAATCTGTGCCCAGAAAAATCCGGACAGATATGCGAAAAAGTCTCAACTTAGTCATACCCGTCCCGTTAATGGACCCTGGACAAATCTCCAGATAGATTATATCGGACCCCTACCCCCGTGCAGAAATGGTTACAAGTATGTGTTGGTGATCATAGACACCTTCCCAAAATGGGTGGAAGCTTTTCCATCGAGAACTAATACGGCCAAGACAACGGCTAAAATACTAACACACCACATCTTTACAAGATGGGGCCTCCCACGCAGTACAGAGTCCGATCAAGGCTCCCATTTCACCGGACGTGTAATGAAAACGTCGTCACGATTTTCGGCATTAGACAAAAGTTCCATATCGCATACCACCCCCAGTCAAGTGGTATTGTAGAACGAATGAATAGGACATTGAAAGCCACCCTCAGGAAAATGGTACAGCAGAATAACAGCACCTGGGATTCAGTTCTCCCATTTGCTCTGATGTTTTTAAGAAACACGGTATCCACGTCCACAGGATACACCCCCCCCCACACCCTCATGACCGGACGCCCCATGAAAGGCGCTGTGTATTTACCAGGACTGGATTTGGCCAGCCCCGCAGTTACAGCCCTCACGCATGAAAACGCTGTTAAACAACTGATACAGAACATAAAGGCAGCCCAACTCACAGCAGCAGAGGCTTGGAACCAGGAAGAAACAGAGCAAGTCTTGTTTCGACAAAACAGTACATGCCACTGAGTTTACAGTCGGGCAACAAGTTATGCTTTCCCTTTACAACCCCAGTTCATTCCTTTCCCCCAAATTTTCCGGACCGTACTCCATTTCGGACAAAGTCAGCCCCTCAGTATACAAAATAACCTATCCCAATGGTAAGTCTGCGTGGTTTCATATAAACCAGCTCAAGGCTTACGGCTCGCAGAATAACACACACACCACATCCTGCTCGCAGCAGCAGACGATCACGCCCCGCCCACAGATGTCGTATTCCTACCCTCCCCCAACCACTCCAGCCCGTCCTCAGACACGACTTCAACTCCGCCCCCAGAGGCACAACTCCGCCTCTCCCTTCCCTCAACCAGCAGCGACAGCGACAGTGATAGCGACAGCAATGACGACAGCCACAGCACACCACGTTACGACTATACCCCAGTACCAGGCCCCACTCCCAGCGAATCTGAGCATGATTCCACTGACCCCTTTGAGATTACATATATCAAATCCCCTGACCCAGACCCACCGCCCGACAATTACGGATTGAAGCATAGTAGCTCCAATCTAGACACACGATTCTGGCACCGAGGCAATTTGTTCCGGCTCATCCGGAATGATGAGATGGACCCCAATTCGCCCCAAGCAGCTTTAGCACGGTTACTACAGTCAAGAGTTTGGCAGCCGGGAGAAGATGATGACATAGAGTCTGACTCCCACCAAACGAATCCCTTTGCGACTCTGTTCGCTATTGAGCAATGAGGTGTCCAGATGATGGAGAAAAAAGGAACCGCTGGAGAGATACGGTGTCCTTTCTGATGGAACCTGCACCTTGTTTGTTGAATGTTTGTTCGTTAGTGTTAAAGTTAAGTGTTGTTTGTAAACTTGAAACTTTTCATGGCCCCACGTCACCACTCCTTTAACGGCCCCCGGCTGTTAATGGAACAAGTTTGTCCCCAGACAATAGTTCAGAGGAACTAGTTTGTCGACAGACACGACTCATAGCTACTCTCCTGATTCGAGAGGAAGCCCCCACGACGACCACATTCTTACCTGTTCTTTCCGGTTGCTCAGGCAGTGGAGAAACGGCATTGGTCCCCGCCCTGCCTGAGGACCCCCCTCTGGTCAGCTACGCTCAGGTAGAGTACATACGGCATTGATCCTACTCGGGATTCCACCCATTTCTTACCCGCCGCGGCCCATACGCACCCCCATTTTGGCTTGTTACGTTCAAAATTCTTTTGTTTGGTTTTGGCAACCCTTAGGTTGCTTCCCTGTGCTATTTACATCCTCAAACACTGGGATGGTAAATCACACAGGCTGCGAGACGGCTCGCAGTACCGCAGTATTTTTCTTAGATGTCTTGTCCCAAATTCGTTTTTTTTTAAAATGAGGGAGTCGCAGATGGTGACCAATTATAAAGGGAAATTGGCAACAAAGGACAGACAGACAGACATACGGGATCTTAAGCAAGATAATAACAGAAATTATGCTTGTGTTCACAGAACTCCAGAAACCCAGGAACCCCAGAGGAAGAGAAAGAAGACCAACAAAGATGAAGACAGCCTTCGTGTTCACATGGATCTTAGCGGGATCCCTTCAGTTGCGCGCGGACGCTACCCCCCTGACCCCTACCACACAAACCGTAAATGATTCCCACCCCTGCAATACACGGAACCCCGAGATAACTAGCCCAGCGACAGCTAGCAATACCCCGACCCGGTGTGATAAGTCTATCACCTGGTACTCACTCTCATATGTAGTCGAAGCACTCTTAGTGCTGGCAATACTTTGTAGTGTCATGCAAACGTTTAGAGTTAGGGAATGGCGAAAGGGAGCATATCGCTCTCGCACCCCGGTATACAAGTTTAGATCTCCCATTTTCAGAATTCACCAGACCGCCGAACCCATTGGGACGGATTAAAATGCATCCATTTTGTTTTATGTATTCTGTGGAATAAAGAGATGTAAACGTCGGTGTCTGACTGCCAGGCCAGGGAAATTTGTGTGCTGCTATTTTGTACAGCTTAAGATGTATAGATTATTTTTGGATTGTTTGTATTTTTGGATTGTTTGAATGAGGATAGTTTATTGAGAATAGTTAGAGGTTCCAGTTTTTTATTTTTCTGTAATGCATGTATTAATGTCATAGCGCCCCGTAGAGTTTTATGATCATGAATGTATTTTAAATGGTTTAGGTAAAATTGTGTTCAATTGGATAGGACAGTGTAGAGCCTAAGTATGGGTGCCCCGTTTGGTCAGAGGATGTACACGACGTAGTAGTGTGACCCTTCACGCTTCGCGTTGAGGATCACAAGGAGGGAGTTGCCATCTGGGATGGTAATGTCCCCCTTACAAAATGGACACTCGCAAAGAATGCAGGGAAAATTGGACAGTACTAAGAAACAAGCAGGTGCAAGGTCTGTCTATTAGAACATAGAACATAGAACATTACAGCGCAGTACAGGCCCTTCGGCCCTCGATGTTGCGCCGACCTGTGAAACCCACTCTGAAACCCATCTACACTATTCCCTTATCGTCCATATGTCTATCCAATGACCATTTGAATGCCCTTAGTGTTGGCGAGTCCACTACTGTTGCAGGCAGGGCATTCCACGCCCTTCCTACTCTCTGAGTAAAGAACCGACCTCTGACATCTGTCCTATATCTATCTCCCCTCAATTTAAAGCTATGTCCCCTCATGCTAGACATCACCATCCGAGGAAAAAGGCTCTCACTGTCCACCCTATCTAATCCTCTGATCATCTTGTATGCCTCAATTAAGTCTCCTCTTAATCTTCTTCTCTCTAACGAAAACAGCCTCAAGTCCCTCAGCCTTTCCTCATAAGATCTTCCCTCCATACCAGGCAACATTCTGGTAAATCTCCTCTGCACCCTTTCCAATGCTTCCACGTCCTTCCTATAATGCGGCGACCAGAACTGTACGCAATACTCCAAATGCGGCCGCACCAGAGTTTTGTACAGCTGCAACATGACCTCATGGCTCCGAAACTCAATCCCTCTACCAATAAAAGCTAACACACTGTACGCCTTCTTAACAACCCTCTCAACCTGGGTGGCAACTTTCAGGGATCTATGTACATGGACACCGAGATCTCTCTGCTCATCCACACTGCCAAGAATCTTACCATTAGCCCAGTACTCTGTCTTCCTGTTATGCCTTCCAAAATGAATCACCTCACACTTTTCTGCATTAAACTCCATTTGCCACCTCTCAGCCCAGCGCTGCAGCTTATCTATGTCCCTCTTTAACTTGTAACATCCTTCCGCACTGTCCACAACTCCACCGACTATAGTGTCATCTGCAAATTTACTCGCCCATCCTTCTACGCCCTCCTCCAGGTCATTTATAAAAATGACAAACAGCAGTGGCCCCAAAACAGATCCTTGTGGTACACCACTAGTAACTGGACTCCAGTCTGAACATTTCCCATCAACCACCACCCTTTGTCTTCTTCCAGCTAGCCAATTTCTGATCCAAACTGCTAAATCACCCTGAATCCCATGGCTCTGTATTTTCTGCAGTAGCCTACCATGGAGAACCTTATCAAACGCTTTACTGAAATCCATATACACCACATCAACTGCTTTACCCTCATCCACCTGTTTGGTCACCTTCTCAAAGAACTCAATAAGGTTTGTGAGGCACGACCTACACTTCACAAAACCGTGTTGACTATCTCTAATCAAATGATTCCTTTCCAGATGATTGTACATCCTAGCTCTTATAAACCTTTCCAGGATTTTGCCCACAACAGAAAAATTGATTAGAACCTTAGCTCTCAGACAGGACAGAAACCGCTAAGCAATCTACATACTAATGAGCCATCTCCGGGGACAAAAGGGAAACATTTAGAGACACAACGTTAGGACAGACTCCCCGGCGCCAGAAGAGGCTAAAACAAAGCAGATCAACAGTCACCTAGGACACGCCCAGCGATCAGGGAACCACCCCTCTATTGGAGGAAGATCGATACGAATGATTGGGAAAGACCCAATTAATTGAGGCCAAGTTCAAGGCCCGCCCAAAACAGCGCAAAGCCCTTTTGAGTACATAAGCACTCATCAAAGAGAGAATCTTTCTTCTTGGGCTTTGGCTCTCAGTGAAGAGAGAGACCTGCCTCGCAGCTACAGCAGACCAAGTAAGTTCCAAGTCAACGCACGCTACGAGATTGACGCTCCTAGTTGCTACCCTGTAAACAGCTAAACCCAGCAGCCTCAGAACCGAGCAACGGCCATTGTTCCTCTGACTGAGTGGGCACCCGAAGCTAAGTATAGGCTTTAGTAATAGTGGTAGTTTAGTTTGTAGAGTTTATGCATGAGTAGATTTGACTGTGTGTAAATAAATGAGCATTGCTTTTCAACTTACTGACTGGTGTATCGAGTCTTTGATCAGAATTTGGTTCTGAACCTTGTGGTGGTGTCGAAAGATACCTGGCGACTCTTGAGCAAACGTAATTAAACAGAGCCAAATTAAGAGACAAACAGCAAATTAGCGTCATTGCCAAAGCAGAGCAGTTGACTCTATTCTCTCTCAGGCGTGATGACCCCTGAGTTGGCCTCCTCCAGGGAGCATATCAGCGGATCCAAAGCTATGTTAAATAGCATTGGTGAGAGAGGGTCTCCTTGCTTGACACCCCTCTCTATCTTTATTTCAGTGGTCTTGGTTTTGTTACCTTCGCCCATGGTCGTGTTGCCAGTGTACAGGTCAGTGACCATCGTTGTGAAATCTGGTGCTAGTCGCATTCTCTGTAATGCTTTCACAAGGGGTTTGTGCCCAACCGAGTCGAACGCCTTGGCCAGATCGACAAGGACAACTGCGAGGTCCTTCCTGTTCTTTTTCGCTCCCTTTATGATGTTCTCGAGGATTGCGATGTTCTCATTGCAGCCGGGAGTAGCTGCCAGGAAAGCCTTCTGCCGAGGGTTAATCCAGACCGTCTCGCTGCGTCTCACCATGATCTTGGTGAAGAGGCGAAGCAGGACCGATGGTAATCGGGCACCAGTTGTCTATCTTCCAGGCATTCTTGATTCTCGCACTTAGGAATCAAGACCGTTCAACTATCTTTAAGAGAATCAGGGATTGTCGCTGATTTTAACCAGAGGGAGAAGAGTCGAGGAATCCGTGTATCACCCTCGTCTTGTCCTCCCCCCTCCCCCTCCCTCCCCCTCCCTCCCCTACCCCCCTCCCTACCCTACCCCCCTCCCTCCCCCCTCCCTCCCCTACCCCCCTCCCTCCCCCTCTCTCCATCCTCTCCCACCCCCATTCCCCCCTCCCTCCCCCCCTCCCCTGAATGTATGGGTGAAAGTATGTGTGTGTGTGTGAGTATGTGTGTGTGAGTGCATGTGCGCGTGTGTATGTGAGTGTATGTGAGTGCGTGTGTGTATGTGCGCGTGTGTATGTGTGTGTGTATGTGAGTGTGTGTGTGTATGTGAGTGTGTGTGAGTGCATGTGTGTATGTGTGCGTGTGTATGTGTGTGTATGTGAGCGTGTGTGTGTGTGTGTATGTGAGTGTATGTATGTGAGTGCATGTGTGTATGTGCGCGCGTGTGTGTGTGAGTGTGTATGTGAGTGTGTGTATGTGAGCGTGTGTGTATGTGCACGTGTGTGTGTGAGTGTGTATGTGAGTGTGTGTATGTGAGTGCGTGTGTGTATGTGCGTGTGTGTGTGTGAGTGTGTGTATGTGAGTGCGTGTGTGTGCGTGTGAGTATGTGTGAGTGTATGTGAGTGAGTATGTGAGTGCATGTGTGTATGTGCGTGTGTGTGTGTGTATGTGCATGTGTGTGTATGTGCGCGTGTGTATGTGAGTGTATGTGAGTGCATGTGTGTATGTGCGCGTGTGTATGTGTGTGTGTATGTGAGTGTGAGTGTGTATGTGAGTGCATGTGTGTATGTGCGCGTGTGTAAGTGTGTGTATGTGAGCGTGTGTGTGTGTGTATGTGAGTGTATGTATGTGAGTGCATGTGTGTATGTGCGCGCGTGTGTGTGTGAGTGTGTATGTGAGTGTGTGTATGTGAGTGTGTGTATGTGAGCGTGTGTGTATGTGCACGTGTGTGTGTGAGTGTGTATGTGAGTGTGTGTATGTGAGTGCGTGTGTGTATGTGTGTGTGTGAGTGTGTGTATGTGAGTGCGTGTGTGTGTGCGTGTGAGTGTGTGTGAGTGTATGTGAGTGTGTATGTGAGCGCGTGTGTGTATGTGCGCACGTGTGTGTATGTGCGTGTGTGTGTGTGTGTACGTGCATGTGTGAGTGTGTGTATGTGTGCGTGAGTGCGTGTGTGTGTGTGTGTGTGTACGTGCATGTGTGAGTGTGTGTATGTGTGCGTGAGTGCGTGTGTGTATGTGCGTGTGTGTATGTGCGTGTGTGTGTATGTGCGTGTGTGTGTATGTGAGTGTGTGTATGTGCATGTGAGTGTGTATATGTGAGTGTGTGTATGTGCGTGTGTGTATGTGAGTGCGTGTGTGTATGTGCGTGTGTGTATGTGAGTGTGTGTATGTGAGTGTGTGTATGTGAGTGCGTGTGTGTATGTGCGTGTGTGTATGTGAGTGCGTGTGTGTATGTGCGCGTGTCTGTGTGTATGTGCGTGTGTGTGTATGTGCGAGTGTGTATGTCAGTGTGTGTGTGTATGTGCGTGAGTGTGTGTATGTGAGTGTGTGTATGTGCGTGTGAGTGTGTATGTGAGTGTGTGTATGTGCGCGTGCGTGTGTGTATGTGCGTGTGTGTATGTGAGTGTGTGTGTGTATGTGCGTGAGTGTGTGTATGTGAGTGTGTGTATGTGCGCGTGTGTGTGTGTATGTGCGTGTGTGTGTGTGTGTGTACGTGAATGTGTGAGTGTGTGTATGTGTGCGTGAGTGCGTGTGTGTATGTGCGTGTGTGTATGTGTGTATGTGCGTGTGTGTGTATGTGCGTGTGTGTGTATGTGCGTGTGTGTATGTGCGTGAGTGTGTGTATGTGAGTGTGTGTATGTGAGTGTGTGTATGTGAGTGTGTGTATGTGCGTGTGTGTATGTGAGTGCGTGTGTGTATGTGCGCGTGTGTCTGTGTGTATGTGCGTGTGTGTGTATGTGCGTGTGTGTATGTGAGTGTGTGTGTATGTGCGTGAGTGTGTGTATGTGAGTGTGTGTATGTGCGTGTGAGTGTGTATATGTGAGTGTGTATGTGCGTGTGTGCATGTGAGTGCGTGTGTGTATGTGCGTGTGTGTATGTGAGTGTGTGTATGTGAGTGTGTGTATGTGAGTGTGTGTGTGTATGTGCGTGTGTGTCTGTGTGTATGTGCGTGTGTGTGTATGTGCGTGTGTGTATGTGAGTGTGTGTGTATGTGCGTGTGTATGTGAGTGTGTGTATGTGCGTGTGTGTCTGTGTGTATGTGCGTGTGAGTGTGTATATGTGAGTGTGTATATGTGAGTGTGTGTATGTGCGTGTGTGTGTGCGTGTGTGTGTGTGTGCGTGTGTGTATGTGAGTGCGTGTGTATATGTGCGTGTGTATGTGCGTGTGTGTATGTGTGCGTGAGTGCGTGTGTGTATGTGCGTGTGTATGTGCGTGTGTGTGTATGTGCGTGTGTGTGTATGTGCGTGTGTGTGTATGTGCGTGTGTGTGTATGTGCGTGAGTGTGTGTATGTGCGCGTGTGTCTGTCTATGTGCGTGTGTGTGTTTGTGAGTGTGTGTATGTGAGTGTGTGTATGTGAGTGCGTGTGTGTATGTGTGTATGTGCGTGTGTGTGTATGTGCGTGTGTGTATGTGAGTGTGTGTGTGTGTGTGTATGTGAGTGCGTGTGTGTATGTGCGTGTGTGTCTGTGTGTATGTGCGTGTGTGTGTGCGTGTGTGTATGTGCGTTGCACACTCCTTACTGTGCATAAATGTGATGATGAGGATGGATAATTAAAACTTTAGCGAAGGGCTTTTGCTGCTGACTTTAACTCTTTATTTAAAACGTACAAACAGGTGATATTTATAAATCCTGGTAGAAAGCTGTCTGGATAAAAGTAACCATTCTCCATGCATTGTTTAACACTTGTTACAGGGGGAAGTGTGGATTATTGAAGTTATTTGGGACTTACAAACTGGTGAACCATCATTTGCAGTTTATGGATTGTGGAACCCACGTCAGAGGAGCCACGGCGGGATTCTCCCATCCTGGGGCGGAGCGTTTAACGACGGCGTCATCTGTCCCCTCGGAGCAGCGATCCTGCGCCGCACAGGGGGCCAGCATGGGCACCAGCACGGGCACCAGCACGGGCACCAGCACGGGCAGCAATGGCACCAGCACGGGCACCAGCACGGGCGCCAGCACGGGCACCAGCACGGGCACCAGCACGGGCAGCAATGGCACCAGCACGGGCACCAGCACGGGCGCCAGCACGGGCACCAGCACGGGCGCCAGCATGGGCACCAGCACGGGCACCAGCACGGGCGCCAGCACGGCCAGCACGGGCCCGCCCACGGGCGCCAGCACGGGCGCCAGCACGGCCAGCACGGGCCCGCCCACGGGCGCCAGCACGGGCCTGCCCACGGGCACCAGCACGGGCACCAGCACGGGCACCAGCACGGGCAGCAATGGCACCAGCACGGGCACCAGCACGGGCGCCAGCACGGGCACCAGCACGGGCACCAGCACGGGCAGCAATGGCACCAGCACGGGCACCAGCACGGGCGCCAGCACGGGCACCAGCACGGGCGCCAGCATGGGCACCAGCACGGGCACCAGCACGGGCGCCAGCACGGCCAGCACGGGCCCGCCCACGGGCGCCAGCACGGGCCTGCCCACAGGCACCAGCACGGGCACCAGCACGGGCACCAGCACGGGCACCAGCACGGGCACCAGCACGGGCAGCACGGGCACCAGCACGGGCCCGCCCACGGGCACCAGCACGGGCGCCAGCACGGGCAGCACGGGCACCAGCACGGGCACCAGCACGGGCACCAGCACGGGCCCGCCCACGGGCACCAGCACGGGCACCAGCACGGGCCCGCCCACGGGCACCAGCACGGGCACCAGCACGGGCCCGCCCACGGGCACCAGCACGGGCAGCACGGGCACCAGCACGGGCCCGCACACGGGCGCCAGCACGGGCACCAGCACGGGCACCAGCACGGGCCTGCCCACGGGCACCAGCACGGGCACCAGCACGGGCCCGCCCACGGGCACCAGCACGGGCACCAGCACGGGCCCGCCCACAGGCACCAGCACGGGCACCAGCACGGGCCCGCCCACGGGCACCAGCACGGGCAGCACGGGCACCAGCACGGGCCCGCACACGGGCGCCAGCACGGGCACCAGCACGGGCGCCAGCACGGGCACCAGCACGGGCACCAGCACGGGCACCAGCACGGGCAGCACGGGCACCAGCACGGGCCCGCCCACGGGCACCAGCACGGGCGCCAGCACGGGCAGCACGGGCACCAGCACGGGCACCAGCACGGGCACCAGCACGGGCCCGCCCACGGGCACCAGCACGGGCACCAGCACGGGCACCAGCACGGGCACCAGCACGGGCCCGCCCACGGGCACCAGCACGGGCAGCACGGGCACCAGCACGGGCCCGCACACGGGCGCCAGCACGGGCACCAGCACGGGCACCAGCACGGGCCTGCCCACGGGCACCAGCACGGGCACCAGCACGGGCCCGCCCACGGGCACCAGCACGGGCACCAGCACGGGCCCGCCCACAGGCACCAGCACGGGCACCAGCACGGGCCCGCCCACGGGCACCAGCACGGGCAGCACGGGCACCAGCACGGGCCCGCACACGGGCGCCAGCACGGGCACCAGCACGGGCACCAGCACGGGCCTGCCCACGGGCACCAGCACGGGCACCAGCACGGGCCCGCCCACGGGCACCAGCACGGGCACCAGCACGGGCCCGCCCACAGGCACCAGCACGGGCACCAGCACGGGCCCGCCCACGGGCACCAGCACGGGCAGCACGGGCACCAGCACGGGCCCGCACACGGGCGCCAGCACGGGCACCAGCACGGGCGCCAGCACGGGCACCAGCACGGGCACCAGCACGGGCACCAGCACGGGCAGCACGGGCACCAGCACGGGCCCGCCCACGGGCACCAGCACGGGCGCCAGCACGGGCAGCACGGGCACCAGCACGGGCACCAGCACGGGCACCAGCACGGGCCCGCCCACGGGCACCAGCACGGGCACCAGCACGGGCACCAGCACGGGCACCAGCACGGGCCCGCCCACGGGCACCAGCACGGGCAGCACGGGCACCAGCACGGGCCCGCACACGGGCGCCAGCACGGGCACCAGCACGGGCACCAGCACGGGCCTGCCCACGGGCACCAGCACGGGCACCAGCACGGGCCCGCCCACGGGCACCAGCACGGGCACCAGCACGGGCCCGCCCACAGGCACCAGCACGGGCACCAGCACGGGCCCGCCCACGGGCACCAGCACGGGCAGCACGGGCACCAGCACGGGCCCGCACACGGGCGCCAGCACGGGCACCAGCACGGGCACCAGCACGGGCCTGCCCACGGGCACCAGCACGGGCACCAGCACGGGCCCGCCCACGGGCACCAGCACGGGCACCAGCACGGGCCCGCCCACAGGCACCAGCACGGGCACCAGCACGGGCCTGCCCACGGGCACCAGCACGGGCACCAGCACGGGCCCGCCCACGGGCACCAGCACGGGCACCAGCACGGGCCCGCCCACAGGCACCAGCACGGGCACCAGCACGGGCCCGCCCACGGGCACCAGCACGGGCAGCACGGGCACCAGCACGGGCCCGCACACGGGCGCCAGCACGGGCACCAGCACGGGCAGCACGGGTCCGGGCGTGTGCGTGGGGTTCCCTTCTCCGAGCCGGCCGCCGAGCAACATGGCGGAGCCCGACAGGGGCCCGGTGCGGAGGAACATAGGCCCACCTCCCCCCCCCCCCCAGGTATAAGCCCGCCCGCCGATCGGTCGGCCCCGATGGCGGGGACCATGGCCACCGTGGAGGCCCCCCCCCCCCCCCGGAGTCGGATCCCCCCCTCCCCCCCCCACCACGCCAGGACGGCTCCTGCAGCTTGAACTCTGGCGACCGGAGAATCAGCTGACCGGCATCACGGGATTCGTCCCCCCCCCCCCCCCCCCGTCCCCCCCCGGCGCGGGATCAGAGAATCCCGCCCCACATCTCTGGAGATTTTGATCAGAATACATAGAAACATAGTAAACAGGAGCAGGAGGCCATTCGGCCTTCGAGCCTGCTCTGCTGTTCAGTATGATCTTTTATCTCAACACCATAGTCCAGGACTCAGACCTGGTGCTGGGGGAGGAGCCGGGACTCCTCAGAGGCAATCCTGTGCTTTGGACGGTATTTTATAGGTGAGAGATCGGAGTGGGGGGGGGGGGTCAAGGATATATCCTTGGGGGACACCAGGGATAACGCAGTGTGGGGGATTCTCTGGGTGCGATTAGACGGGTAAGAATGGAACCAGAGGAGAGAGCAGCCCCACCCAGCTCGCAGCCAGCGGGGTTGGAGGAGGATGGTGCGGTCAAACTGTATCGAAGGCTGCAGGCAGGGCGAGATGGATGAGGGGGAAGGTTTACCCACGTCACAGTCGCCCGGGATGTCGTCTGTGACTTTGAGAAGAGCCATTTTGGAACTGTAGCTGGGGCGGGAACCTAATTGGAGGGGGGGGGGTTTTGGGAAAGATGGGAATGGATTTGGGAGGAGACAACTCAGTCATTGTTCTTGGAGAGGAACGGGAGGTTGGAATTGGGACGGCAAGGACAGAGAGGTCAGGGGTTAGTGGGCGTGTTTCTCCATCCCGCCGCACCAGATTTCTGGTTCAGCGCGCCGGGGGGACGCTCCGTGTCGCCGGCTGGTCAATGGGATTTCCCGTTGTGGGGCAGCCCCACGCCGTCGGGAAACCCCCGGGCAGCCGGTAACACGGAGACTCCCCCCGGCGGAGGATTCAGCCCAGGGTGTTTTTCTTTTGAGGAGTGGGGTGTTGATGACAGATTCAAAAGCAGAGAGAGGGACGGTACCCGTTAATGTTATTGGCTAATATGGGAACCAGGAGGGGACATTGGTGATCAGCAGCTTCATGACAATAAGATCAAAGGAACAGGACGTAGGCCTCAAAGGACAAAGAGCAATACAGCACAGGAACAGGCCCTTCGGCCCTCCAAGCCTGCACCGGTCATGATAGCAGCCTTGATCAAAACCCTCAGGGCTTCCTCGTGCCGTATCCCTCTATACCCGTCCTATCCATTGTTTGTCAAGATGTCCTTTGAACGCCGTTAATGCATCTCATGTGTCTCACGGACAAGGTAAGCTGAGATAGGCTACCGGGGGGGGGGACTGGAGGAATCCGGGAGCTCAGGGGTGAGGCAGGGCGGAACGTTAGAGGAAGGTGTGTGCAGTCCACCAATGGAAGGGGGGCAAATGGTTGATCAGAGGGCGGCAGAGAAATGCTCGAGTTTCTCCTGCTTACTGTCGGAGGTGAGGGTTGGATTGAGGCGGTGGGAGTGGTTGGAGGGAGGGGAGGCTGGATAGGCAGCGAGAAGTGAATTCGGAGGGAGCTTTTTCAACGTGAACACGAGGAGGTTGTTTTCGGAGGGGGGGGGGGGAGGAGAGTGGCGAGGAATGAGGATTTGGAATGGGGAAGGGTGAGGAACGGGACAGGGTAACATGACCAAAGGAGGAGAGTGTGCCAGAGGATTTGGGAGGGGGGGGGGCAAGGCCTGATCATGTGACCAGTTCTGAAGCACATAACACGAGTGTCTTGATGGGGCAGGACCAGACCCGGGGGGGGGGGGGGGGGGCGGCGCATCGATTAGGGGGAAGGTGTCACCACCCCTCAGCCAGGTTTGTGTCAGGGTCATGGTGAGCGAGGAGAGCTGATTGACGGGCAGAGTGCTCAGGTCAGCAATGGAAGCAATGAGTTAGACAGGTCGGGGGCTGGTGAGATTGGCCAGATGGTTATTTTGTTAAATTCCTATGTGCGATGTGGGCGCCCCGGACACAGCTAGCCTTTATTGCCCGTCCCTAATTTCCTCACTTGGCCTTTCAGAGGGCAGTATCCCTCAGCCGATGCACTGGTCAGGAAAGGCAGCGAGATGAGGCATCAGAGAGCTGGGGTTGTGATAGATCTACCATGTGGTTTTAGCAGCTCTTTGCAATTACTACAACTCAGTAGAAATTTAAGTTAAAACTTCTCAGGTGCAAATAAGAATCTGCTTTATTTGTCTTCTATTGATTACGAGTCATTGGATTGGATTTGTTTATTGTCACGTGTACCGAGGTACAGTGAAAAGTATTTTTCTGCGAGCAGCTCAACAGATCATTAAGTACACGGGAAGAAAAGGGAATAAAAGAAATACATAATAGGGCAACACAACATAGACAATGTAACTACATAAACACCGGCATCGTATGAAGCATACAGGGTGTAGTGTTAATGAGGTCAGTCCATAAGAGGGTCATTTAGGAGTCTGGTAACAGCGGGGAAGAAGCTGTTTTTTGAGTCTGTTCGTGCGTGTTCTCAGACTTCTGTATCTCCTGCCCGATGGAAGAAGTTGGAAGAGTGAGTAAGCCGGGTGGGAGGGATTTAAAAGCCTTACTCTCTAATAAGCCCAGCCAGCATAGGACTCACAGAGAGGCAATCTGTAGACAATTGAAACTTTCAAACAATCACAGAAATGATTCTCTTGTTTAGGCAAACAGCTCGCAATAACTTCAAAAGTCAAAGTCGGAAAGTGAAATAAGAAAAGCAGAGAGACAGCGAATAGTTAAGTCAAAGTATAGATTGATTCTGGAAAGAGAGAGAGAGAGATCCAGCTGAAAATGGCCGAACGGAACCACACAGTTATACTCTATCATATCTGTCTTCAGACATCGAATTACACCCCTCTGTAATCCTAACTGCTTTGGGTTAACATCAAATGAGTTTGATTTGATGGTGAGCTGTCCATCTTCCATCTGCAATATTAGTCTAAAATGTTTCATAGATGAATTCCTGGATGAGTTATGGAATGCGATTTAGCGCTTTTATCGCAAGCGGCTTGCTGCTGACTTGTCTGTTCTTTTAGGTTCTATCCTGTTGCTATGCTGTTGTCATGGCCCTGGACTGCAGTTCATCTTGCAATTGTATTTATTAGAACAATGGGACTCAGCAGAGTGAGCTTTGCTGAAATGACTTATGCTGAATGTGTTTTGAAATGACCTGAGGTTGCTGAAATTCTTCATTTTAAATGGGTAAACTGGGGTCTAATAGACGAGGGGCTTCATGTTTTTACCTATCGGATGTATTAGAAATAGTTGGCTTCTACAGGTACTCATGAGGTAATGACGAGTTCCTCGATAAGCCCCTTGGAAGATTTCAGACACACACACACACACACACACACAGAGGGAAACCGGCACATTGATCTGAGGGGGGGATCAGGGTAGTGGAGGCTGCAGGAAATGTGGAGGAGTGATGAAAGGTTGGAGGCCCCGCTGGGAGGGTCAGCCGGGATCCTGTGCCCTAGTCGCTGGAGTGGGGAATTGAACCTCTGGTCGGTTGATTCAGAGGCGAGAGAGCCACAGCCAATCCCACCAGGGGACTGCTGTCAGCCTCCGTGTCCCTGGGGTTAGGTAGGTGATGGTCGGAGCTTCCTCAGTGACGACAATCTGCCCAACAATAGCTGTGTGCAGTGGGTGAGGACAGGGCCTGGTTTCAGTCTCTCTCCCCAGTTGGCCTTCAGCCTGGAGGGAGATGTGAGCTTCCAGCTGAGCCAACAGGAGGACAGTCAGTGCTCGGGAATCCTCCGTTACAGAGCATGAACAACACAGCCATGCTGGAGGCAGTGGGCAGGAGGAAGCCCTTTAAATTACACAGCCATGTCCTCTTCTCTTGTCAAGCGCAAGTCAAAGCAGAGGGTGGTGGAGCGAGGAGTTACCATGTAGATCCACAAGGAACTGAGCCTCCGCCTCTTCCTGAGACACCTCATTAATCCCAGGAGTCAGTAAGGAATGTGGAGTTAATCGCTGTCGCTCCCAGTACTTGGCAATTCTGCTGCTGTTCCATTCTGGAGATTGCTTTGGAGTTCAATGCTTTTCTCATTCCATTCCGCCAGCATTCACAAACGAAGATCTCCCAGGTTCCAGCTCGCAGCCTCGGATCTGATGTCATCCTGATCTACTGAACAAGCTGCAAAATATAGAAGATCAGTCCGCAGCTCTGTCATCCCTCTCTCTCCTTCCTTTCCCCCCTCTCTCTCTCAGTCCGCCCCTCTCCATGCAGATTCCCCCTTCTCTTTTTCCATTGTCTCTCTCTGTCTGCCTGTCTGTCTATCTATCTATCTCTACCTATATATGTCGCTATCTATCTCTCTGTCTATCTATCTCTCTATCTATCTCTATATCTATCTCTCGCTCTATCTACCTATCTCTCTATCTATCTCTCTATCTATCTCTCTAACTATCTATCTCTCTATCTCTGTCTATCTCTCTCTCCATCTATGTCTCTATCTATCTCTCCATCTATGTCTCTATCTATCTCTCTCTATCTATCTATCTCTCTATCTATGTCTCTATCTCTCTATCTATCTCTCTAACTATTTATCCATCTATCTCTCTATCTATCTCTCTATCTATCTCTCTATCTATCTCTCTAACTATCTATCTCTCTATCTCTGTCTATCTCTCTCTCCATCTATGTCTCTATCTATCTCTCCATCTATGTCTCTATCTCTCTCTATCTATCTATCTCTCTATCTATGTCTCTATCTCTCTATCTATCTCTCTAACTATCTATCCATCTATGTTTCTATCTATCTCTCTATCTATGTCTCTACCTATCTCTCTACCTATCTCTCTACCTATCTCTCTATCTATCTCTCTATCTATCTCTCTATGTCTCTATTTATCTCTCTATCTATGTCTCTATCTATCGACCTATCGACCTATCTCTCTCTCTATCTATCTATCTCTCTACCTATCAATCTATCTCTCTATTTATCTCTCTAACTATCTATCTCTCTCTCTAGCTATCTATCTCTCTATCTATCTCTCTATCGACCTATCTCTCTCTCTATCTATCTCTCTACCTATCAATCTATCTCTCTATCTATCTCTCTAACTATCTATCTCTCTATATATCTCTCTATCGACCTATCTCTCTCTCTATCTATCTCTCTACCTATCAATCTATCTCTCTATCTATGTCTCTAGCTATCTCTCTATCTATCTATCTCTCGATCTATCTATGTCTCTATCTCTCTATCTATTTCTCTAACTATCTATCCATCTATCTCTCTATCTATGTCTCTATCTATGTCTCGATCTATGTCTCTATCTATCTCTCTAGCTATCTCTCTATCTATGTCTCTATGTCTCTATCTATGTCTCTATCTATGTCTCTATCTATGTCTCTATCTATCTCTCTATCTATGTCTCTATCTATGTCTCTATCTATGTCTCTATCTATCTCTCTAGCTATCTCTCTATCTATGTCTCTATGTCTCTATCTATGTCTCTATCTATCTCTCTATCTATGTCTCTATCTATGTCTCTATCTATCTCTCTATCTATGTCTCTATCTCTCTATGTCTCTATCTATCTCTCTATCTATCTCTCTATCTATGTCTCTATCTATGTCTCTATCTATGTCTCTATGTCTCTATCTATGTCTCTATCTATCTCTCTATCTATGTCTCTATGTCTCTATCTATGTCTCTATCTATCTCTCTATCTATGTCTCTATGTCTCTATCTATGTCTCTATCTATCTCTCTATCTATCTCTCTATCTATGTCTCTATGTCTCTATCTATGTCTTTATCTATGTCTCTATCTATGTCTCTATGTCTCTATCTATGTCTCTATCTATCTCTCTATCTATGTCTCTATGTCTCTATCTATGTCTCTATCTATCTCGCTATCTATGTCTCTATGTCTCTATCTATGTCTCTATCTATCTCGCTATCTATGTCTCTATGTCTCTATCTATGTCTCTATCTATGTCTCTATCTATGTCTCTATCTATCTCGCTATCTATGTCTCTATCTATGTCTCTATCTATGTCTCTATCTATGTCTCTATCTCTCTATGTCTCTATCTATGTCTCTATCTATGTCTCTATCTATGTCTCTATCTATGTCTCTATCTCTCTATGTCTCTTTCTATGTGATGAATGATATCTGTATACACATGTACCTTTAATGCGTAGGCCTTTAATGTCTACCTTTCTCTCTCTCTCTCTCTACCTTTCTCTCTCTCTCTTTCTCTCTCTCCCTCTCTCTACCTTTAGAACATAGAACATAGAACAATACAGCGCAGTACAGGCCCTTCGGCCCACGATGTTGCACCGAAACAAAAGCCATCCAACCTACACTATGCCATTATCATCCATATGTTTATCCAATAAACTTTTAAATGCCCTCAATGTTGGCGAGTTCACTACTGTAGCAGGTAGGGCATTCCACGGCCTCACTACTCTTTGCGTAAAGAACCTACCTCTGACCTCTGTCCTATATCTATTACCCCTCAGTTTAAAGTTATGTCCCCTCGTGCCAGCCATATCCATCCGCGGGAGAAGGCTCTCACTGTCCACCCTATCCAACCCCCTGATCATTTTGTATGCCTCTATTAAGTCTCCTCTTAACCTTCTTCTCTCCAACGACAACAACCTCAAGTCCATCAGCCTTTCCTCATAAGATTTTCCCTCCATACCAGGCAACATCCTGGTAAATCTCCTCTGCACCCGCTCCAAAGCCTCCACGTCCTTCCTATAATGCGATGACCAGAACTGTACGCAATACTCCAAATGCGGCCGTACCAGAGTTTTGTACAGCTGCAACATGACCTCCTGACTCCGGAACTCAATCCCTCTACCAATAAAGGCCAACACTCCATAGGCCTTCTTCACAACCCTATCAACCTGGGTGGCAACTTTCAGGGATCTATGTACATGGACACCTAGATCCCTCTGCTCATCCACACGTCCAAGAACTTTATCATTAGCCAAATATTCCGCATTCCTGTTATTCCTTCCAAAGTGAATCACCTCACACTTCTCTACATTAAACTCCATTTGCCACCTCTCAGCCCAGCTCTGCAGCTTATCTCCCCACCCCTGGCACAGCGGAATCTCCCCGCCCCTGGCACTGTGGAATCTCCCCGCCCCTGGAACATTGGAATCTATGCAGCCCCTGGCACAGCGGAATCTCCCCGCCCCTGGCACGGCGGAATCTCCGCAGCCCCTGGCACAGCGGAATCTCCGCAGCCCCTGGCACAGCGGAATCTCCGCAGCCCCTGGCACAGCGGATTCTCCCCGCCCCTGGCACGGCGGAAACTCCCCGCCCCTGGCACGGCGGAATCTCCCCGCCCCTGGCACGGCGGAATCTCCGCAGCCCCAGGCACGGCGGAATCTCCCCGCCCCTGGCACGGCGGAATCTCCGCAGCCCCTGGCACAGCGGAATCTCCGCAGCCCCTGGCACAGCGGAATCTCCGCAGCCCCTGGCACAGCGGAATCTCCGCAGCCCCTGGCACAGCGGATTCTCCCCGCCCCTGGCACGGCGGAAACTCCCCGCCCCTGGCACGGCGGAATCTCCCCGCCCCTGGCACGGCAGAATCTCCGCAGCCCCAGGCACGGCGGAATCTCCCCGCCCCTGGCACGGCGGAATCTCCCCGCCCCTGGCACGGCGGAATCTCCGCAGCCCCCGGCACAGCGGAATCTCCACAGCCCCTGGCACGGCGGAATCTCCGCAGCCACGGGCATGGCGGAATCTCCCCGCCCCTGGCACAGCGGAATCTCCCCGCCCCTGCCACGGCGGAATATCCCCACCCCGGCACAGCGGAATCACCCCGCCTCTGGCACAGCGGAATCTCCGCAGCCCCTGGCACAGCGGAATCTACCCGCCCCTGGCACAGCGGAATCTCCCCGCCCCTGGCACAGCGGAATCTCCCCGCCCCTGGCACAGCGGAATCTCCCCTCCCCTGGCACAGCGGAATCTCCCCGCCCCGGCACAGCGGAATCTCCCCGCCCCTGGCACAGCGGAATCTTCCCGCCCCTGGCACAGCGGAATCTCCCCGCCCCTGGCACAGCGGAATCTCCGCAGCCCCCGGCACAGCGGAATCTCCCCACCCCTGGCACAGCGGAATCTCCCCGCCCCTGGCACTGTGGAATCTCCCCGCCCCTGGCACAGCGGAATCTCCGCAGCCCCTGGCACAGCGGAATCTCCCCGCCCCTGGCACGGCGGAATCTCCGCAGCCCCTGGCACAGCGGAATCTCCGCAGCCCCTGGCACAGCGGAATCTCCCCGCCCCTGGCACGGCGGAATCTCCGCAGCCCCGGGCACGGCGGAATCTCCCCGCCCCTGGCACAGCGGAATCTCCCCGCCCCTGCCACGGCGGAATATCCCCACCCCGGCACAGCGGAATCACCCCGCCTCTGGCACAGCGGAATCTCCGCAGCCCCTGGCACAGCGGAATCTCCCCGCCCCTGGCACAGCGGAATCTCCCCGCCCCTGGCACGGCGGAATCTCCCCGCCCCTGGCACAGCGGAATCTCCCCACCCCTGGCACAGCGGAATCTCCCCGCCCCTGGCACAGCAGAATCTCCCTGCCCATGGCACGTCGGAATCTCGCCGTACTGGCACAATGTAATCTCCGCAGCCACTGGCACAGCGGAATCTCCCCGCCCCCGGCACAGCGGAATCTCCCCGCCCCTGGCACGGCGGAATCTCCCCGCCCCTGGCACAGCGGAATCTCCCCGCGCCTGGCACTGCGGAATCTCCCCGCCCCTGGCACAGCGGAATCTCCCCGCCCCTGGCACAGTGGAATCTCCCCGCCCCTGGCACAGCGGAATCTCCCCGCCCCTGGCACAGCGGAATCTACGCAGCCCCTGGCACGGCGGAATCTCCCCGCCCCTGGCACAGCGGAATCTCCCCGCCCCTGGCACAGCGGAATAACCCCACCCCTGGCACAGAGGAAACTCCGCAGCCCCTGGCACGGCGGAATCTCCCCGCCCGCGGCACGGCGGAATCTCCCCGCCCCGGCACGGCGGAATCTCCACGCCCCTGGCACAGCGGAATCTCCCCGCCCCTGGCACAGTGGAATCTCTCCGCCCCGGCACAGCGGAATCTCCGCAGCCCCTGGCACAGAGGAATCTCCCCGCCCCTGGCACAGCGGAATCTCCGCAGCCCCTGGCATGGCGGAATCTCCCCGCCCCTGGCACAGCGGAATCTCCGCAGCCCCTGGCACAGCGGAATCCCTCCGCCCCTGGCACAGCGGTATCTCCCCGCCCCTGGCACAGCGGAATCTGCGCAGCCCCTGGCACAGCGGAATCCCTCCGCCCCTGGCACAGCGGTATCTCCCCGCCCCTGGCACAGCGGAATCACCCCGCCCCTGGCACAGCGGAATCTCCCCGCCCCTGGTACAGCGGAATCTCCGCAGCCCCTGGCACAGCGGAATCTCCCCGCCCCTGGCACAGCGGAATCGCCCCGCCCCTGGCATAGCGGAATCTCCGCAGCCCCTGGCACAGCGGAATCTCCCCGCCCCTGGCACAGCGGAATCGCCCCGCCCCTGGCATAGCTGAATCTCCGCAGCCCCTGGCACAGCGGAATCTCCCAGCCCCTGCCACGGCGGAATATCCCCACCCCTGGCACAGTGGAATCTCCGCAGCCCCTGGCACAGCGGAATCTCCCCGCCCCTGGCACAGCGGAACCTCCCCGCCCCTGGCACAGTGGAATCTCCCCGCCCCTGGCACAGTGGAATCTCCCCGCCCCTGGCACAGGGAATCTCCCCGCCCCTGGCACAGCGGAATCACCCCGCCCCTGGCACAGCGGAATCTCCCCGCCCCTGGCACAGCAGAATCTCCGCAGCCCCTGGCACAGCGGAATCTCCCCGCCCCTGGCACAGCGGAATCTCCCCGCCCCTGGCACAGCGGAATCTCCCCGCCCCTGGCACAGCGGAATCTCCGCAGCCCCTGGCACAGCGGAATCTCCGCAGCCCCTGGCACAGCGGAATCTCCCCGCCCCTGGCACAGCGGAATCTCCCCACCCCTGGAACTGCGGAATCTCCCCGCCCATGGCACGTCGGAATCTCGCCGTACTGGCACAATGTAATCTCCGCAGCCACTGGCACAGCGGAATCTCCCCGCCCCCGGCACAGCGGAATCTCCCCGCCCCTGGCACGGCGGAATCTCCCCGCCCCTGGCACAGCGGAATCTCCCCACCCCTGGCACAGCGGAATCTCCCCGCCCCTGGCACAGCAGAATCTCCCCGCCCCTGGCACAGCGGAATCTCCCCACCCCTGGAACTGCGGAATTTCCCTGCCCCTGGCACAGCGGAATCTCCCCGCCCCTGGCACAGCGGAATCTCCCCACCCCTGGAACTGCGGAATTTCCCTGCCCCTGGCACAGCGGAATCTCCCTGCCTCTGGCACAGCGGAATCTCCCCGCCCCCGGCACGGCGGAATCTCCCCGCCCCTGGCACGGAGGAATCTCCCCGCCCCTGGCACAGCGGAATCTCCCCGCCCCTGGCACAGCGGAATCTCCCCGCCCCTGGCACTGCGGAATCTCCCCGCCCCTGGCACAGTGGAATCTCCCCGCCCCGGCACAGGGAATCTCCCCGCCCCTGGCACAGCGGAATCACCCCGCCCCTGGCACAGCGGAATCTCCCCGCCCCTGGCACAGCGGAATCACCCCGCCCCTGGCACAGCGGAATCTCCCCGCCCCTGGCACAGCGGAATCTCCCCGCGCCTGGCACTGCGGAATCTCCCCGCCCCTGGCACAGCGGAATCTCCCCGCCCCTGGCACAGCGGAATCTCCCCGCGCCTGGCACTGCGGAATCTCCCCGCCCCTGGCACAGCGGAATCTCCCCGCCCCTGGCACGGCGGAATCTCCCCGCCCCTGGCACAGCGGAATCTCCCCGCCCCTGGCACAGCGGAATAACCCCACCCCTGGCACAGAGCAAACTCCGCAGCCCCTGGCACGGCGGAATCTCCCCGCCACTGGCACAGCGGAATCTCCCCGCCACTGGCACGGCGGAATCCCCCCGCCCCGGCACAGCGGAATCTCCGCAGCCCGCGGCACAGCGGAATCTCCCCGCCCGCGGCACGGCGGAATCTCCCCGCCCCGGCACGGCGGAAACTCCACGCCCCTGGCACAGCGGAATCTCCCCGTCCCTGGCACAGCGGAATCTCCCCGCCCCTGGCACAGCGGAATCTCTCCGCCCCGGGCACAGCGGAATCTCCGCAGCCCCTGGCACAGAGGAATCTCCCCGCCCCTGGCACAGCGGAATCTCCCCGCCCCTGGCACAGCAGAATCTCCCCGCCCCTGGCACGGCAGAATCTCCCCGCCCCTGGCACAGCGGAATCTCCCCACCCCTGGAACTGCGGAATTTCCCTGCCCCTGGCATAGCGGAATCTCCCTGCCTCTGGCACAGCGGAATCTCCCCGCCCCCGGCACGGCGGAATCTCCCCGCCCCTGGCACGGAGGAATCTCCCCGCCCCTGGCACAGCGGAATATCCCCGCCCCTGGCACAGCGGAATCTCCCCGCCCCTGGCACTGCGGAATCTCCCCGCCCCTGGCACAGTGGAATCTCCCCGCCCCGGCACAGGGAATCTCCCCGCCCCTGGCACAGCGGAATCACCACGCCCCTGGCACAGCGGAATCTCCCCGCCCCTGGCACAGCGGAATCACCCCGCCCCTGGCACAGCGGAATCTCCCCGCCCCTGGCACAGCGGAATCTCCCCGCGCCTGGCACTGCGGAATCTCCCCGCCCCTGGCACAGCGGAATCTCCCCGCCCCTGGCACAGTGGAATCTCCCCGCCCCTGGCACAGCGGAATCTCCCCGCCCCTGGCACAGCGGAATCTACGCAGCCCCTGGCACGGCGGAATCTCCCCGCCCAAGGCACAGCGGAATCTCCCCGCCCCTGGCACAGCGGAATAACCCCACCCCTGGCACAGAGGAAACTCCGCAGCCCCTGGCACGGCGGAATCTCCCCGCCACTGGCACAGCGGAATCTCCCCGCCACTGGCACGGCGGAATCCCCCCGCCCCGGCACAGCGGAATCTCCGCACCCCGCGGCACAGCGGAATCTCCCCGCCCGCGGCACGGCGGAATCTCCCCGCCCCGGCACGGCGGAATCTCCACGCCCCTGGCACAGCGGAATCTCCCCGTCCCTGGCACAGCGGAATCTCCCCGCCCCTGGCACAGTGGAATCTCTCCGCCCCGGGCACAGCGGAATCTCCGCAGCCCCTGGCACAGAGGAATATCCCCGCCCCTGGCACAGCGGAATCTCCGCAGCCCCTGGCATGGCGGAATCTCCCCGCCCCTGGCACAGCGGAATCTCCGCAGCCCCTGGCACAGCGGAATCCCTCCGCCCCTGGCACAGCGGTATCTCCCCGCCCCTGGCACAGTGGAATCTCCCCGCCCCTGGCACAGGGAATCTCCCTGCCCCTGGCACAGCGGAATCACCCCGCCCCTGGCACAGCGGAATCTCCCCGCCCCTGGCACAGCGGAATCTCCGCAGCCCCTGGCACAGCGGAATCTCCCCGCCCCTGGCACAGCGGAATCGCCCCGCCCCTGGCATAGCGGAATCTCCGCAGCCCCTGGCACAGCGGAATCTCCCCGCCCCTGGCACAGCGGAATCGCCCCGCCCCTGGCATAGCGGAATCTCCGCAGCCCCTGGCACAGCGGAATCTCCCAGCCCCTGCCACGGCGGAATATCCCCACCCCTGGCACAGTGGAATCTCCGCAGCCCCTGGCACAGCGGAATCTCCCCGCCCCTGGCACAGCGGAACCTCCCCGCCCCTGGCACAGCGGAATCACCCCGCCCCTGGCACAGCGGAATCTCCCCGCCCCTGGCACAGCAGAATCTCCGCAGCCCCTGGCACAGCGGAATCTCCCAGCCCCTGGCACAGCGGAATCGCCCCGCCCCTGGCATAGCGGAATCTCCGCAGCCCCTGGCACAGCGGAATCTCCCCGCCCCTGGCACAGCGGACTCGCCCCACCCCTGGCATAGCGGAATCTCCGCAGCCCCTGGCACAGCGGAATCTCCCAGCCCCTGCCACGGCAGAATATCCCCACCCCTGGCACAGTGGAATCTTCGCAGCCCCTGGCACAGCGGAATCTCCCCGCCCCTGGAACTGCGGAATCTCCGCAGCCCCTGGCACAGCGGAATCTCCCCGCCCCTGGCACAGCGGAATCTCCCCGCCCCTGGAACTGCGGAATCTCCCCGCCCCCGGCACAGCGGAATCTCCGCAGCCCCTGGCACAGCGGAATCTCCCCGCCCTGGCACGGTGGAATCTCCCCGCCCCTGGCAGAGCGGAATCTCCCCGCCCTGGCACAGCAGAATCTCCCCGCCCTGGCACGGCGGAATCTCCCTGCCCCTGGCATATCGGAATCTCCCCGCCCCCGGCACAGTGGAATCTCCCCGCCCCTGGCACAGCGGAATCTCCCCGCCCTGGCACAGCGGAATCTCCCCGCCCCTGGCACGACGGAATCTCCCCGCCCTGGCACAGTGGAATCTCCCCGCCCCTGGCATAGCGGAATCTCCCCGCCCTGGCACGGCGGAATCTCCCTGCCCCTGGCACGACGGAATCTCCCCGCCGCCGGCACAGCGGAACCTCCCCGCCCCGGCACAGCGGAATCTCCCCGCCCCTGGCACAGCGGAATCTCCCCGCCCCTGGCACAGCGGAATCTCCGCAGCCCCTGGCACAGCGGAATCTCCCCGCCCCTGGCACAGCGGAATCTCCCCGCCCCTGGCACAGCGGAATCTCCCCGCCCCTGGCACAGCGGAATCTCCGCAGCCCCTGGCACAGCGGAATCTCCCTGCCCCTGGCACAGCGGAATCGCCCCACCCCTGCCACGGCGGAATATCCCCACCCCTGGCACAGTGGAATCTCCCCGCCCATGGCACGTCGGAATCTCGCCGTACTGGCACAATGTAATCTCCGCAGCCACTGGCACAGCGGAATCTCCCCGCCCCCGGCACAGCGGAATCTCCCCGCCCCTGGCACGGCGGAATCTCCCCGCCCCTGGCACAGCGGAATCTCCCCACCCCTGGCACAGCGGAATCTCCCCGCCCCTGGCACAGCAGAATCTCCCCGCCCCTGGCACGGCAGAATCTCCCCGCCCCTGGCACAGCGGAATCTCCCCACCCCTGGAACTGCGGAATTTCCCTGCCCCTGGCACAGCGGAATCTCCACGCCCCTGGCACAGCGGAATCTCCCCACCCCTGGAACTGCGGAATTTCCCTGCCCCTGGCACAGCGGAATCTCCCTGCCTCTGGCACAGCGGAATCTCCCCGCCCCCGGCACGGCGGAATCTCCCCGCCCCTGGCACGGAGGAATCTCCCCGCCCCTGGCACAGCGGAATCTCCCCGCCCCTGGCACAGCGGAATCTCCCCGCCCCTGGCACTGCGGAATCTCCCCGCCCCTGGCACAGTGGAATCTCCCCGCCCCGGCACAGGGAATCTCCCCGCCCCTGGCACAGCGGAATCACCCCGCCCCTGGCACAGCGGAATCTCCCCGCCCCTGGCACAGCGGAATCACCCCGCCCCTGGCACAGCGGAATCTCCCCGCCCCTGGCACAGCGGAATCTCCCCGCGCCTGGCACTGCGGAATCTCCCCGCCCCTGGCACAGCGGAATCTCCCCGCCCCTGGCACAGCGGAATCTCCCCGCGCCTGGCACTGCGGAATCTCCCCGCCCCTGGCACAGCGGAATCTCCCCGCCCCTGGCACGGCGGAATCTCCCCGCCCCTGGCACAGCGGAATCTCCCCGCCCCTGGCACAGCGGAATAACCCCACCCCTGGCACAGAGCAAACTCCGCAGCCCCTGGCACGGCGGAATCTCCCCGCCACTGGCACAGCGGAATCTCCCCGCCACTGGCACGGCGGAATCCCCCCGCCCCGGCACAGCGGAATCTCCGCAGCCCGCGGCACAGCGGAATCTCCCCGCCCGCGGCACGGCGGAATCTCCCCGCCCCGGCACGGCGGAAACTCCACGCCCCTGGCACAGCGGAATCTCCCCGTCCCTGGCACAGCGGAATCTCCCCGCCCCTGGCACAGTGGAATCTCTCCGCCCCGGGCACAGCGGAATCTCCGCAGCCCCTGGCACAGAGGAATCTCCCCGCCCCTGGCACAGCGGAATCTCCCCGCCCCTGGCACAGCAGAATCTCCCCGCCCCTGGCACGGCAGAATCTCCCCGCCCCTGGCACAGCGGAATCTCCCCACCCCTGGAACTGCGGAATTTCCCTGCCCCTGGCATAGCGGAATCTCCCTGCCTCTGGCACAGCGGAATCTCCCCGCCCCCGGCACGGCGGAATCTCCCCGCCCCTGGCACGGAGGAATCTCCCCGCCCCTGGCACAGCGGAATATCCCCGCCCCTGGCACAGCGGAATCTCCCCGCCCCTGGCACTGCGGAATCTCCCCGCCCCTGGCACAGTGGAATCTCCCCGCCCCGGCACAGGGAATCTCCCCGCCCCTGGCACAGCGGAATCACCACGCCCCTGGCACAGCGGAATCTCCCCGCCCCTGGCACAGCGGAATCACCCCGCCCCTGGCACAGCGGAATCTCCCCGCCCCTGGCACAGCGGAATCTCCCCGCGCCTGGCACTGCGGAATCTCCCCACCCCTGGCACAGCGGAATCTCCCCGCCCCTGGCACAGTGGAATCTCCCCGCCCCTGGCACAGCGGAATCTCCCCGCCCCTGGCACAGCGGAATCTACGCAGCCCCTGGCACGGCGGAATCTCCCCGCCCAAGGCACAGCGGAATCTCCCCGCCCCTGGCACAGCGGAATAACCCCACCCCTGGCACAGAGGAAACTCCGCAGCCCCTGGCACGGCGGAATCTCCCCGCCACTGGCACAGCGGAATCTCCCCGCCACTGGCACGGCGGAATCCCCCCGCCCCGGCACAGCGGAATCTCCGCACCCCGCGGCACAGCGGAATCTCCCCGCCCGCGGCACGGCGGAATCTCCCCGCCCCGGCACGGCGGAATCTCCACGCCCCTGGCACAGCGGAATCTCCCCGTCCCTGGCACAGCGGAATCTCCCCGCCCCTGGCACAGTGGAATCTCTCCGCCCCGGGCACAGCGGAATCTCCGCAGCCCCTGGCACAGAGGAATATCCCCGCCCCTGGCACAGCGGAATCTCCGCAGCCCCTGGCATGGCGGAATCTCCCCGCCCCTGGCACAGCGGAATCTCCGCAGCCCCTGGCACAGCGGAATCCCTCCGCCCCTGGCACAGCGGTATCTCCCCGCCCCTGGCACAGTGGAATCTCCCCGCCCCTGGCACAGGGAATCTCCCCGCCCCTGGCACAGCGGAATCACCCCGCCCCTGGCACAGCGGAATCTCCCCGCCCCTGGCACAGCGGAATCTCCCCGCCCCTGGCACAGCGGAATCGCCCCGCCCCTGGCATAGCGGAATCTCCGCAGCCCCTGGCACAGCGGAATCTCCCAGCCCCTGCCACGGCGGAATATCCCCACCCCTGGCACAGTGGAATCTCCGCAGCCCCTGGCACAGCGGAATCTCCCCGCCCCTGGCACAGCGGAACCTCCCCGCCCCTGGCACAGCGGAATCACCCCGCCCCTGGCACAGCGGAATCTCCCCGCCCCTGGCACAGCAGAATCTCCGCAGCCCCTGGCACAGCGGAATCTCCCAGCCCCTGGCACAGCGGAATCGCCCCGCCCCTGGCATAGCGGAATCTCCGCAGCCCCTGGCACAGCGGAATCTCCCCGCCCCTGGCACAGCGGACTCGCCCCACCCCTGGCATAGCGGAATCTCCGCAGCCCCTGGCACAGCGGAATCTCCCAGCCCCTGCCACGGCAGAATATCCCCACCCCTGGCACAGTGGAATCTTCGCAGCCCCTGGCACAGCGGAATCTCCCCGCCCCTGGAACTGCGGAATCTCCGCAGCCCCTGGCACAGCGGAATCTCCCCGCCCCTGGCACAGCGGAATCTCCCCGCCCCTGGAACTGCGGAATCTCCCCGCCCCCGGCACAGCGGAATCTCCGCAGCCCCTGGCACAGCGGAATCTCCCCGCCCTGGCACGGTGGAATCTCCCCGCCCCTGGCAGAGCGGAATCTCCCCGCCCTGGCACAGCAGAATCTCCCCGCCCTGGCACGGCGGAATCTCCCTGCCCCTGGCATATCGGAATCTCCCCGCCCCCGGCACAGTGGAATCTCCCCGCCCCTGGCACAGCGGAATCTCCCCGCCCTGGCACAGCGGAATCTCCCCGCCCCTGGCACGACGGAATCTCCCCGCCCTGGCACAGTGGAATCTCCCCGCCCCTGGCATAGCGGAATCTCCCCGCCCTGGCACGGCGGAATCTCCCTGCCCCTGGCACGACGGAATCTCCCCGCCGCCGGCACAGCGGAACCTCCCCGCCCCGGCACAGCGGAATCTCCCCGCCCCTGGCACAGCGGAATCTCCCCGCCCCTGGCACAGCGGAATCTCCCCGCCCCGGCACAGCGGAATCTCCCCGCCCCCGGCACAGCGGAACCTCCCCGCCCCCGGCACAGTGGAATCTCCGCAGCCCCTGGCACAGCGGAATCTCCGCAGCCCCTGGCACAGCGGAATCTCCCTGCCCCTGGCACAGCGGAATCGCCCCACCCCTGCCACGGCGGAATATCCCCACCCCTGGCACAGTGGAATCTCCGCAGCCCCTGGCACAGCGGAATCTCCCCGCCCCTGGCACAGCGGAATCTCCCCGCCCCCGGCACAGCGGAATCTCCCCGCCCCTGACATAGCGGAATCTCCCCGCCCCAGCACGGCGGAATCTCCCCGCCCCTGGCACAGCGGAATCTCCCCGCCCTGGCACGGCGCAATCTCCCCGCCCCTGGCACGACGGAATCTCCCCGCCCCTGTCACGGCGGAATCTCCCCGCCCCGGCACAGCGGAATCTCCCCGCCCCCGGCACAGCGGAACCTCCCTGCCCCCGGCACAGCGGAATCTCCCCGCCCATGGCACAGCGGAATCTCCCCGCCCCTGGCACAGCGGAATCTCCTCGCCCCGGCACAGCGGAATCTCCCCGCCCCCGGCACAGCGGAATCACCCCGCCCCTGGCACAGTGGAATCTCCGCAGCCCCTGGCACAGCGGAATCTCCGCAGCCCCTGGCACAGCGTAATCGCCCCGCCCCTGGCACGGCGGAATCTCCCCGCCCCGGCACAGCGGAATCTCCGCAGCCCCTGGCACAGTGGAATCTCCGCAGCCCCTGGCACAGCGGAATCTCCCCGCCCCTGGAACTGCGGAATCTCCCCGCCCCCGGCACAGCGGAATCACCCCGCCACTGGCACAGCGGAATCTCCCCGCCCCTGGCACGGAGGAACCTCCCCGCCCCTGGCACAGTGGAATCTCCGCAGCCCCTGGAACTGCGGAATCTCCCCGCCCCCGGCACAGCGGAATCTCCCCGCCCCTGGCACAGCGGAATCTCCCCGCCCCTGGCACAGTGGAATCTCCCCACCCCTGGCACAGCGGAATCTCCCCGCCCCTGGCACAGTGGAATCTCCCCACCCCTGGCACAGCGGAATCTCCCCGCCCCTGGCACGGCGGAATCTCCCCGCCCCTGGCACAGTGGAATCTCCCCACCCCTGGCACAGCGGAATCTCCCCGCCCCTGGCACGGCGGAATCTCCCCGCCCCTGGCACAGCGGAATCTCCCCGCCTCTGGCACAGCGGAATCTCACCGCCCCTGGCACAGCGGAATCTCCCCGCCCCGGCACAGCGGAATCTCCGCAGCCCGCGGCACAGCGGAATCTCCCCGCCCGCGGCACGGCGGAATCTCCCCGCCCCGGCACGGCGGAATCTCCACGCCCCTGGCACAGCGGAATCTCCCCGTCCCTGGCACAGCGGAATCTCCCCGCCCCTGGCACAGTGGAATCTCTCCGCCCCGGGCACAGCGGAATCTCCGCAGCCCCTGGCACTGAGGAATCTCCATGCCCCTGGCACAGCGGAATCTCCGCAGCCCCTGGCATGGCGGAATCTCCCCGCCCCTGGCACAGCGGAATCTCCGCAGCCCCTGGCACAGCGGAATCCCTCCGCCCCTGGCACAGCGGTATCTCCCCGCCCCTGGCACAGTGGAATCTCCCCGCCCCTGGCACAGGGAATCTCCCCGCCCCTGGCACAGCGGAATCACCCCGCCCCTGGCACAGCGGAATCTCCCCGCCCCTGGCACAGCGGAATCTCCGCAGCCCCTGGCACAGCGGAATCTACCCGCCCCTGGCACAGCGGAATCGCCCCGCCACTGGCATAGCGGAATCTCCGCAGCCCCTGGCACAGCGGAATCTCCCCGCCCCTGGCACAGCGGAATCGCCCCGCCCCTGGCATAGCGGAATCTCCGCAGCCCCTGGCACAGCGGAATCTCCCAGCCCCTGCCACGGCGGAATATCCCCACCCCTGGCACAGTGGAATCTCCGCAGCCCCTGGCACAGCGGAATCTCCCCGCCCCTGGCACAGCGGAACCTCCCCGCCCCTGGCACAGTGGAATCTCCACGCCCCTGGCACAGGGAATCTCCCCGCCCCTGGCACAGCGGAATCACCCCGCCCCTGGCACAGCGGAATCTCCCCGCCCCTGGCACAGCAGAATCTCCGCAGCCCCTGGCACAGCGGAATCTCCCCGCCCCTGGCACAGCGGAATCGCCCCGCCCCTGGCATAGCGGAATCTCCGCAGCCCCTGGCACAGCGGAATCTCCCCGCCCCTGGCACAGCGGACTCGCCCCACCCCTGGCATAGCGGAATCTCCGCAGCCCCTGGCACAGCGGAATCTCCCAGCCCCTGCCACGGCAGAATATCCCCACCCCTGGCACAGTGGAATCTTCGCAGCCCCTGGCACAGCGGAATCTCCCCGCCCCTGGAACTGCGGAATCTCCGCAGCCCCTGGCACAGCGGAATCTCCCCGCCCCTGGCACAGCGGAATCTCCCCGCCCCTGGAACTGCGGAATCTCCCCGCCCCCGGCACAGCGGAATCTCCGCAGCCCCTGGCACAGCGGAATCTCCCCGCCCTGGGACGGCGGAATCTCCCTGCCCCTGGCACGACGGAATCTCCCCGCCGCCGGCACAGAGGAACCTCCCCGCCCCGGCACAGCGGAATCTCCCCGCCCCTGGCATAGCGGAATCTCCCCGCCCCTGGCACAGCGGAATCTCCCCGCCCCGGCACAGCGGAATCACCCCGCCCCTGGCACAGCGGAATCTCCCCGCCCCTGGCACAGCAGAATCTCCGCAGCCCCTGGCACAGCGGAATCTCCCAGCCCCTGGCACAGCGGAATCGCCCCGCCCCTGGCATAGCGGAATCTCCGCAGCCCCTGGCACAGCGGAATCTCCCCGCCCCTGGCACAGCGGACTCGCCCCACCCCTGGCATAGCGGAATCTCCGCAGCCCCTGGCACAGCGGAATCTCCCAGCCCCTGCCACGGCAGAATATCCCCACCCCTGGCACAGTGGAATCTTCGCAGCCCCTGGCACAGCGGAATCTCCCCGCCCCTGGAACTGCGGAATCTCCGCAGCCCCTGGCACAGCGGAATCTCCCCGCCCCTGGCACAGCGGAATCTCCCCGCCCCTGGAACTGCGGAATCTCCCCGCCCCCGGCACAGCGGAATCTCCGCAGCCCCTGGCACAGCGGAATCTCCCCGCCCTGGCACGGTGGAATCTCCCCGCCCCTGGCAGAGCGGAATCTCCCCGCCCTGGCACAGCAGAATCTCCCCGCCCTGGCACGGCGGAATCTCCCTGCCCCTGGCATATCGGAATCTCCCCGCCCCCGGCACAGTGGAATCTCCCCGCCCCTGGCACAGCGGAATCTCCCCGCCCTGGCACAGCAGAATCTCCCCGCCCCTGGCACGACGGAATCTCCCCGCCCTGGCACAGTGGAATCTCCCCGCCCCTGGCATAGCGGAATCTCCCCGCCCTGGCACGGCGGAATCTCCCTGCCCCTGGCACGACGGAATCTCCCCGCCGCCGGCACAGCGGAACCTCCCCGCCCCGGCACAGCGGAATCTCCCCGCCCCTGGCACAGCGGAATCTCCCCGCCCCTGGCACAGCGGAATCTCCGCAGCCCCTGGCACAGCGGAATCTCCCTGCCCCTGGCACAGCGGAATCGCCCCACCCCTGCTACGGCGGAATATCCCCACCCCTGGCACAGTGGAATCTCCGCAGCCCCTGGCACAGCGGAATCTCCCCGCCCCTGGCACAGCGGAATCTCCCCGCCCCCGGCACAGCGGAATCTCCCCGCCCCTGACATAGCGGAATCTCCCCGCCCCAGCACGGCGGAATCTCCCCGCCCCTGGCACAGCGGAATCTCCCCGCCCTGGCACGGCGCAATCTCCCCGCCCCTGGCACGACGGAATCTCCCCGCCCCTGTCACGGCGGAATCTCCCCGCCCCGGCACAGCGGAATCTCCCCGCCCCCGGCACAGCGGAACCTCCCTGCCCCCGGCACAGCGGAATCTCCCCGCCCATGGCACAGCGGAATCTCCCCGCCCCTGGCACAGCGGAATCTCCTCGCCCCGGCACAGCGGAATCTCCCCGCCCCCGGCACAGCGGAATCACCCCGCCCCTGGCACAGTGGAATCTCCGCAGCCCCTGGCACAGCGGAATCTCCGCAGCCCCTGGCACAGCGTAATCGCCCCGCCCCTGGCACGGCGGAATCTCCCCGCCCCGGCACAGCGGAATCTCCGCAGCCCCTGGCACAGTGGAATCTCCGCAGCCCCTGGCACAGCGGAATCTCCCCGCCCCTGGAACTGCGGAATCTCCCCGCCCCCGGCACAGCGGAATCACCCCGCCACTGGCACAGCGGAATCTCCCCGCCCCTGGCACGGAGGAACCTCCCCGCCCCTGGCACAGTGGAATCTCCGCAGCCCCTGGAACTGCGGAATCTCCCCGCCCCCGGCACAGCGGAATCTCCCCGCCCCTGGCACAGCGGAATCTCCCCGCCCCTGGCACAGTGGAATCTCCCCACCCCTGGCACAGCGGAATCTCCCCGCCCCTGGCACAGTGGAATCTCCCCACCCCTGGCACAGCGGAATCTCCCCGCCCCTGGCACGGCGGAATCTCCCCGCCCCTGGCACAGTGGAATCTCCCCACCCCTGGCACAGCGGAATCTCCCCGCCCCTGGCACGGCGGAATCTCCCCGCCCCTGGCACAGCGGAATCTCCCCGCCTCTGGCACAGCGGAATCTCACCGCCCCTGGCACAGCGGAATCTCCCCGCCCCTGGCACAGCGGAATCTCCCCGCCTCTGGCACAGCGGAATCTCACCGCCCCTGGCACAGCGGAATCTCCCCGCCTCTGGCACAGCGGAATCTCACCGCCCCTGGCACAGCGGAATCTCCCCGCCTCTGGCACAGCGGAATCTCACCGCCCCTGGCACAGCGGAATCTCCCCGCCTCTGGCACAGCGGAATCTCACCGCCCCTGGCACAGCGGAATCCCCCCGCCCCGGCACAGCGGAATCTCCGCAGCCCGCGGCACAGCGGAATCTCCCCGCCCGCGGCACGGCGGAATCTCCCCGCCCCGGCACGGCGGAATCTCCACGCCCCTGGCACAGCGGAATCTCCCCGTCCCTGGCACAGCGGAATCTCCCCGCCCCTGGCACAGTGGAATCTCTCCGCCCCGGGCACAGCGGAATCTCCGCAGCCCCTGGCACTGAGGAATCTCCATGCCCCTGGCACAGCGGAATCTCCGCAGCCCCTGGCATGGCGGAATCTCCCCGCCCCTGGCACAGCGGAATCTCCGCAGCCCCTGGCACAGCGGAATCCCTCCGCCCCTGGCACAGCGGTATCTCCCCGCCCCTGGCACAGTGGAATCTCCCCGCCCCTGGCACAGGGAATCTCCCCGCCCCTGGCACAGCGGAATCACCCCGCTCCTGGCACAGCGGAATCTCCCCGCCCCTGGCACAGCGGAATCTCCGCAGCCCCTGGCACAGCGGAATCTACCCGCCCCTGGCACAGCGGAATCGCCCCGCCACTGGCATAGCGGAATCTCCGCAGCCCCTGGCACAGCGGAATCTCCCCGCCCCTGGCACAGCGGAATCGCCCCGCCCCTGGCATAGCGGAATCTCCGCAGCCCCTGGCACAGCGGAATCTCCCAGCCCCTGCCACGGCGGAATATCCCCACCCCTGGCACAGTGGAATCTCCGCAGCCCCTGGCACAGCGGAATCTCCCCGCCCCTGGCACAGCGGAACCTCCCCGCCCCTGGCACAGTGGAATCTCCACGCCCCTGGCACAGGGAATCTCCCCGCCCCTGGCACAGCGGAATCACCCCGCCCCTGGCACAGCGGAATCTCCCCGCCCCTGGCACAGCAGAATCTCCGCAGCCCCTGGCACAGCGGAATCTCCCCGCCCCTGGCACAGCGGAATCGCCCCGCCCCTGGCATAGCGGAATCTCCGCAGCCCCTGGCACAGCGGAATCTCCCCGCCCCTGGCACAGCGGACTCGCCCCACCCCTGGCATAGCGGAATCTCCGCAGCCCCTGGCACAGCGGAATCTCCCAGCCCCTGCCACGGCAGAATATCCCCACCCCTGGCACAGTGGAATCTTCGCAGCCCCTGGCACAGCGGAATCTCCCCGCCCCTGGAACTGCGGAATCTCCGCAGCCCCTGGCACAGCGGAATCTCCCCGCCCCTGGCACAGCGGAATCTCCCCGCCCCTGGAACTGCGGAATCTCCCCGCCCCCGGCACAGCGGAATCTCCGCAGCCCCTGGCACAGCGGAATCTCCCCGCCCTGGGACGGCGGAATCTCCCTGCCCCTGGCACGACGGAATCTCCCCGCCGCCGGCACAGAGGAACCTCCCCGCCCCGGCACAGCGGAATCTCCCCGCCCCTGGCATAGCGGAATCTCCCCGCCCCTGGCACAGCGGAATCTCCCCGCCCCGGCACAGCGGAATCTCCGCGCCCCCGGCACAGCGGAACCTCCCCGCCCCCGGCACAGTGGAATCTCCGCAGCCCCTGGCACAGCGGAATCTCCGCAGCCCCTGGCACAGCGGAATCTCCCCGCCCCTGGCACAGCGGAATCGCCCCGCCCCTGCCACGGCGGAATATCCCCACCCCTGGCACAGTGGAATCTCCGCAGCCCCTGGCACAGCGGAATCTCCCCGCCCCTGGCACAGCGGAATCTCCCCGCCCCCGGCACAGCGGAATCTCCCCGCCCCTGGCATAGCGGAATCTCCCCGCCCCAGCACGGCGGAATCTCCCCGCCCCTGGCACAGCGGAATCTCCCCGCCCTGGCACGGCGCAATCTCCCCGCCCCTGGAACGACGGAATCTCTCCGCCCCTGGCACGGCGGAATCTCCCCGCCCCCGGCACAGCGGAACCTCCCTGCCCCCGGCACAGCGGAATCTCCCCGCCCATGGCACAGCGGAATCTCCCCGCCCCTGGCACAGCGGAATCTCCCCGCCCCGGCACAGCGGAATCTCCCCGCCCCCGGCACAGCGGAATCACCCCGCCCCTGGCACAGTGGAATCTCCGCAGCCCCTAGCACAGCGGAATCTCCGCAGCCCCTGGCACAGCGGAATCGCCCCGCCCCTGGCACGGCGGAATCTCCCCGCCCCTGGCACAGCGGAATCTCCGCAGCCCCTGGCACAGTGGAATCTCCGCAGCCCCTGGCACAGCGGAATCTCCCCGCCCCTGGAACTGCGGAATCTCCCCGCCCCCGGCACAGCGGAATCACCCCGCCCCTGGCACAGCGGAATCTCCCCGCCCCTGGCACGGAGGAACCTCCCCGCCCCTGGCACAGTGGAATCTCCGCAGCCCCTGGAACTGCGGAATCTCCCCGCCCCTGGCACAGCGGAATCTCCCCGCCCCTGGCACAGTGGAATCTCCCCACCCCGGCACAGCGGAATCTCCCCGCCCCTGGCACAGTGGAATCTCCCCACCCCTGGCACAGCGGAATCTCCCCGCCCCTGGCACGGCGGAATCTCCCCGCCCCTGGCACAGCGGAATCTCCCCGCCTCTGGCACAGCGGAATCTCACCGCCCCTGGCACAGCGGAATCTCCCCGCCCCGGCACAGCGGAATCTCCCCGCCCCCGGCACAGCGGAATCACCCCGCCCCTGGCACAGTGGAATCTCCGCAGCCCCTGGCACAGCGGAATCTCCGCAGCCCCTGGCACAGCGGAATCTCCCCGCCCCTGGCACGGCGGAATCTCCCCGCCACTGGCACGGCGGATTCTCCCCGCCCCTGGCACAGCGGAATCTCCCCGCCCCTGGCACAGCGGAATCTCCCCGCCCCGGCACAGCGGAATCTCCCCGCCACTGGCACGGCGGAATCTCCCCGCCCCCGGCACAGCGGAATCTACGCAGCCCCTGGCACGGCGGAATCTCCCCGCCCCCGGCACAGCGGAATCTCCCCGCCCCTGGCACAGTGGAATCTCCCCACCCCTGGCACAGCGGAATCTCCCCGCCCCTGGCACAGTGGAATCTCCCCACTCCTGGCACAGCGGAATCTCCCCGCCCCTGGCACAGTGGAATCTCCCCACCCCTGGCACGGCGGAATCTCCCCGCCCCTGGCACAGCGGTATCTCCCCGCCCCTGGCACGGCGGAATCTCCCCGCCACTGGCACGGCGGAATCTCCCCGCCCCTGGCACAGTGGAATCTCCGCAGCCCCTGGCACGGCGGAATCTCCGCAGCCCCTGGCACAGTGGAATCTCCCCGCCCCTGGCACAGCGGAATCTCCCTGCCCCTGGCACAGCGGAATCTCCGCAGCCCCCGGCACAGCGGAATCTCCCCACCCCTGGCACAGCGGAATCTCCCCGCCCCTGGCACTGTGGAATCTCCCCGCCCCTGGCACAGTGGAATCTCCCTGGCACAGCGGAATCTCCCCACCCCTGGCACAGTGGAATCTCCCCGCCCCTGGCACAGCGGAATCTCCCCGCCCCTGGCACAGCGGAATCTCCCCGCCCCTGGCACGGCGGAATCTCCACGCCCCTGGCACGACGGAATCTCCCTGCCCCTGGCACAGCGGAATCTCCCCGCCTCTGGCACGGCGGAATCTCCCCGCCCCCGGCACAGCGGAATCTCCCCGCCCCTGGCACAGCGGAATCTCCCCGCCCCTGGCACAGTGGAATCTCCCCGCCCCTGGCACAGCGGAATCTCCCCGCCCCTGGCACAGCGGAATCTCCCCGCCCCGGCACAGCGGAATCTCCCCGCCACTGGCACGGCGGAATCTCCCCGCCCCCGGCACAGCGGAATCTACGCAGCCCCTGGCACGGCGGAATCTCCCCGCCCCCGGCACAGCGGAATCTCCCCGCCCCTGGCACAGTGGAATCTCCCCACCCCTGGCACAGCGGAATCTCCCCGCCCCTGGCACAGTGGAATCTCCCCACTCCTGGCACAGCGGAATCTCCCCGCCCCTGGCACAGTGGAATCTCCCCACCCCTGGCACGGCGGAATCTCCCCGCCCCTGGCACAGCGGTATCTCCCCGCCCCTGGCACGGCGGAATCTCCCCGCCACTGGCACGGCGGAATCTCCCCGCCCCTGGCACAGTGGAATCTCCGCAGCCCCTGGCACGGCGGAATCTCCGCAGCCCCTGGCACAGTGGAATCTCCCCGCCCCTGGCACAGCGGAATCTCCCTGCCCCTGGCACAGCGGAATCTCCGCAGCCCCCGGCACAGCGGAATCTCCCCACCCCTGGCACAGCGGAATCTCCCCGCCCCTGGCACTGTGGAATCTCCCCGCCCCTGGCACAGTGGAATCTCCCTGGCACAGCGGAATCTCCCCACCCCTGGCACAGTGGAATCTCCCCGCCCCTGGCACAGCGGAATCTCCCCGCCCCTGGCACAGCGGAATCTCCCCGCCCCTGGCACGGCGGAATCTCCACGCCCCTGGCACGACGGAATCTCCCTGCCCCCGGCACAGCGGAATCTCCCCGCCTCTGGCACGGCGGAATCTCCCCGCCCCCGGCACAGTGGAATCTCCCCGCCCCTGGCACAGCGGTATCTCCCCGCCCCTGGCACAGCGGAATCTCCCCGCCCCTGGCACAGGGAATCTCCCCGCCCCTGGCACAGCGGAATCTCCCCCCCCCTGGCACTGTGGAATCTCCCCGCCCCTGGCACAGTGGAATCTCCCCGCCCCTGGCACAGCGGAATCTCCCCACCCCTGGCACAGCGGAATCTCCCCGCCCCTGGCACGACGGAATCTCCCCGCCCCTGGCACAGCGGAATCTCCCCGCCTCTGGCACGGCGGAATCTCCCCGCCCCCGGCACAGCGGAATCTCCCCGCCCCTGGCACAGCGGAATCTCCCCGCCCCTGGCACAGTGGAATCTCCCCGCCCCTGGCACAGCGGTATCTCCCCGCCCCTGGCACAGCGGAATCTCCCCGCCCCTGGCACAGGGAATCTCCCCGCCCCTGGCACAGCGGAATCACCCCGCCCCTGGCACAGCGGAATCTCCCCGCCCCTGGCACAGCGGAATCACCCCGCCCCTGGCACAGCGGAATCTCCCCGCCCCTGGCACAGCGGAATCTCCCCGCCCCTGGCACAGCGGAATCTCCCCGCCCCTCGCACAGCGGAATCTCCGCAGCCCCTGGCACGGCGGAATCTCCCCGCCCCTGGCACAGCGGAATCTCCCCGCCCCTGGCACAGCGGAATCTCCGCAGCCCCTGGCACGGCGGAATCTCCCCGCCCCGGCACGGAGGAATCTCCCCGCCCGCGGCACAGCGGAATCTCCCCGCCCGCGGCACGGCGGAATCTCCCCACCCCGGCACGGCGGAATCTCCACGCCCCCGGCACTGCGGAATCTCCCCGCCCCTGGCACAGCGGAATCTCCACACCCCTGGCACAGCGGAATCTCCCCGCCCCTGGCACGGCGGAATCTCCCCGCCACTGGCACAGTGGAATCTCCGCAGCCCCTGGCACAGCGGAATCTCCCAGCCCCGGCACGGCGGAATCTCCACGCCCCCGGCACTGCGGAATCTCCCTGCCCCTGGCACGGCGGAATCTCCCCGCCCCTGGCACGGCGGAATCTCCCCGCCCCTGGCACAGTGGAATCTCCGCAGCCCCTGGCACAGCGGAATCTCCGCAGCCCCTGGCACAGTGGAATCTCCCCGCCCCTGGCACAGCGGAATCTCCCTGCCCCTGGCACAGCGGAATCTCCGCAGCCCCCGGCACAGCGGAATCTCCCCGCCCCTGGCACAGCGGAATCTCCCCGCCCCGGCACTGTGGAATCTCCCCGCCCCTGGCACAGTGGAATCGCCCCGCCCCTGGCACAGCGGAATCTCCCCACCCCTGGCACAGCGGAATCTCCCCGCCCCTGGCACGACGGAAACACCCCGCCCCTGGCACAGCGGAATCTCCCCGCCTCTGGCACGGCGGAATCTCCCCGCCCCCGGCACAGCGGAATCTCCCCGCCCCTGGCACAGCGGAATGTCCCCGCCCCTGGCACAGTGGAATCTCCCCGCCCCTGGCACAGCGGTATCTCCCCGCCCCTGGCACAGCGGAATCTCCCCGCCCCTGGCACAGGGAATCTCCCCGCCCCTGGCACAGCGGAATCTCCCCGCCCCTGGCACTGTGGAATCTCCCCGCCCCTGGCACAGTGGAATCTCCCCGCCCCTGGCACAGCGGAATCTCCCTGCCCCTGGCACGACGGAATCTCCCCGCCCCTGGCACAGCGGAATCTCCCCGCCTCTGGCACGGCGGAATCTCCCCGCCCCCGGCACAGCGGAATCTCCCCGCCCCTGGCACAGCGGAATCTCCCCGCCCCTGGCACTGCGGAATCTCCCCGCCCCTGGCACAGCGGAATCTCCCCGCCCCTGGCACAGCGGAATCTCCCCGCCCCTGGCACAGCGGAATCTCCGCAGCCCCTGGCACGGCGGAATCTCCCCGCCCCTGGCACAGCGGAATCTCCCCGCCCCTGGCACAGCGGAATCTCCGCAGCCCCTGGCACGGCGGAATCTCCCCGCCCCGGCACGGAGGAATCTCCCCGCCCGCGGCACAGCGGAATCTCCCCGCCCGCGGCACGGCGGAATCTCCCCGCCCCGGCACGGCGGAATCTCCACGCCCCCGGCACTGCGGAATCTCCCCGCCCCTGGCACAGCGGAATCTCCCCGCCCCGGGCACAGAGGAATCTCTCCGCCCCGGGCACAGCGGAATCTCCGCAGCCCCTGGCACAGAGGAATCTCCCCGCCCCTGGCACAGCGGAATCTCCGCAGCCCCTGGCACGGCGGAATCTCCCCGCCCCTGGCACAGCGGAATCTCCGCAGCCCCTGGCATGGCGGAATCTCCCCGCCCCTGGCACAGCGGAATCTCCCCGCCCCTGGCACAGCGGTATCTCCCCGCCCCTGGCACAGTGGAATCTCCCCGCCCCCGGCACAGCGGAATCTCCCCGCCCCTGGCACAGCGGAATCTCCCCATCCAGGCACAGTGGAATCTCCCCGCCCCTGACACAGCGGTATCTCCCCGCCCCTGGCACAGCGGAATCTCCCCGCCCCTGGCACAGGGAATCTCCCCGCCCCTGGCACAGCGGAATCACCCCGCCCCTGGCACAGCGGAATCTCCCCGCCCCTGGCACAGCGGAATCACCCCGCCCCTGGCACAGCGGAATCTCCCCGCCCCGGCACAGCGGAATCTCCCCGCCCCTGGCACAGCGGAATCTCCCCGCCCCTGGCACAGCGGAATCTCCGCAGCCCCTGGCACGGCGGAATCTCCCCGCCCCTGGCACAGCGGAATCTCCGCAGCCCCTGGCACGGCGGAATCTCCCCGCCCCGGCACGGAGGAATCTCCCCGCCCGCGGCACAGCGGAATCTCCCCGCCCGCGGCACGGCGGAATCTCCCCGCCCCGGCACGGCGGAATCTCCACGCCCCCGGCACTGCGGAATCTCCCCGCCCCTGGCACAGCGGAATCTCCCCACCCCTGGCACAGCGGAATCTCCCCGCCCCTGGCACGGCGGAATCTCCCCGCCACTGGCACAGTGGAATCTCCGCAGCCCCTGGCACAGCGGAATCTCCCAGCCCCGGCACGGCGGAATCTCCACGCCCCCGGCACTGCGGAATCTCCCTGCCCCTGGCACGGCGGAATCTCCCCGCCCCTGGCACGGCGGAATCTCCCCGCCCCTGGCACAGTGGAATCTCCGCAGCCCCTGACACAGCGGAATCTCCGCAGCCCCTGGCACAGTGGAATCTCCCCGCCCCTGGCACAGCGGAATCTCCCTGCCCCTGGCACAGCGGAATCTCCGCAGCCCCCGGCACAGCGGAATCTCCCCGCCCCTGGCACAGCGGAATCTCCCCGCCCCGGCACTGTGGAATCTCCCCGCCCCTGGCACAGTGGAATCTCCCCGCCCCTGGCACAGCGGAATCTCCCCACCCCTGGCACAGCGGAATCTCCCCGCCCCTGGCACGACGGAATCTCCCCGCCCCTGGCACAGCGGAATCTCCCCGCCTCTGGCACGGCGGAATCTCCCCGCCCCAGGCACAGCGGAATCTCCCCGCCCCTGGCACAGCGGAATCTCCCCGCCCCTGGCACAGTGGAATCTCCCCGCCCCTGGCACAGCGGTATCTCCCCGCCCCTGGCACAGCGGAATCTCCCCGCCCCTGGCACAGGGAATCTCCCCGCCCCTGGCACAGCGGAATCTCCCCGCCCCTGGCACTGTGGAATCTCCCCGCCCCTGGCACAGTGGAATCTCCCCGCCCCTGGCACAGCGGAATCTCCCCACCCCTGGCACAGCGGAATCTCCCCGCCCCTGGCACGACGGAATCTCCCCGCCCCTGGCACAGCGGAATCTCCCCGCCTCTGGCACGGCGGAATCTCCCCGCCCCCGGCACAGCGGAATCTCCCCGCCCCTGGCACAGCGGAATCTCCCCGCCCCTGGCACAGTGGAATCTCCCCGCCCCTGGCACAGCGGTATCTCCCCGCCCCTGGCACAGCGGAATCTCCCCGCCCCTGGCACAGGGAATCTCCCCGCCCCTGGCACAGCGGAATCACCCCGGCCCTGGCACAGCGGAATCTCCCCGCCCCTGGCACAGCGGAATCTCCCCGCCCCTGGCACAGCGGAATCTCCCCGCCCCTGGCACAGCGGAATCTCCCCGCCCCTGGCACAGCGGAATCTTCCCGCCCCTGGCACAGCGGAATCTCCGCAGCCCCTGGCACGGCGGAATCTCCCCGCCCCTGGCACAGCGGAATCTCCCCGCCCCTGGCACAGCGGAATCTCCGCAGCCCCTGGCACGGCGGAATCTCCCCGCCCCGGCACGGAGGAATCTCCCCGCCCGCGGCACGGCGGAATCTCCCCGCCCCGGCACGGCGGAATCTCCACGCCCCCGGCACTGCGGAATCTCCCCGCCCCTGGCACTGCCGAATCTCCCCGCCCCGGGCACAGTGGAATCTCTCCGCCCCGGGCACAGCGGAATCTCCGCAGCCCCGGCACAGAGGAATCCCCCCGCCCCTGGCACAGCGGAATCTCCGCAGCCCCTGGCACGGCGGAATCTCCCCGCCCCTGGCACAGCGGAATCTCCGCAGCCCCTGGCATGGCGGAATCTCCCCGCCCCTGGCACAGCGGAATCTCCGCAGCCCCTGGCACAGCGGAATCTCCCCGCCCCTGGCACAGTGGTATCTCCCCGCCCCTGGCACAGTGGAATCTCCCCGCCCCCGGCACAGCGGAATCTCCCCGCCCCTGGCACAGCGGAATCACCCCGCCCCTGGCACAGCGGAATCTCCCCGCCCCTGGCACAGCGGAATCTCCCCGCCCTGGCACAGCGGAATCTCCGCAGCCCCTGGCACAGCGGAATCTCCCCGCCCCTGGCACAGCGGAATCTCCCCGCCCCTGGCACAGCGGAATCTCCCCGCCCCTGGCACGGCGGAATCTCCCCGCCTCTGGCACAGCGGAATAACCCCGCCCCTGGCACAGCGGAATCTCCCCGCCACTGGCAGTGCGGAATCTCCCCGACCCTGGCACAGAGGAATCTCCGCAGCCCCTGGCACAGCGGAATCTGCCCGCCCCGGCACGGCGGAATCTCCGCAGCCCCGGCACAGCGGAATCTCCGCAGCCCCTGGCACGGCGGAATCTCCCCTCCACTGGCACAGCGGAATCTTCCCGCCCCTGGCACGGCGGAATCTCCCCGCCCCGGCACGGCGGAATCTCCCCGCCCGCCGCACAGCGGAATCTCCCCGCCCGCGACACAGAGGAATCTCCGCTGCCCCTGGCACAGCGGAATCTCCCCGCCCCTGGCACAGCGGAATCTCCCCGCCCCTGGCACAGTGGAATCTCTCCGCCCCTGGCACAGCGGAATCTCCGCAGCCCCTGGCACAGAGGAATCTCCCCGCCCCTGGCACAGCGGAATCTCCGCAGCCCCTGGCACAGCGGAATCTCCCCGCCCCTGGCACAGAGGCATCTCCCCGCCCCTGCCACGGCGGAATCTCCCAGCCCCTGGCACAGCGGAATCTCCCCGCCCCTGGCACAGCGGAATCTCCCCGCCCCTGGCACAGCGGGATCTCCCCGCCCCTGGCACAGCGGAATCTCCCCGCCCCCGGCACGGCGGAATCTCCGCAGCCCCTGGCACAGCGGAATCTCCCCGCCCCTGGCACAGAGGCATCTCCCAGCCCCTGGCACAGCGGAATCTCCCCGCCCCTGGCACAGCGGAATCTCCCCGCCCCTGGCACAGCGGAATCTCCCCGCTCCTGGCACGGCGCAATCTCCCCGCCTCTGGCACAGCGGAACCTCCCCGCCCCGGCACAGTGGAATCTCGCTGCCCCTGACACAGCGGAATCTCTGCAGCCCCTGGCACAGTGGAATCTCCCCGCCCCTGGCACAGCGGAATCACCCCGCCCCTGGCACAGCGGAATCTCCCCCCCCCTGGCACTGTGGAATCTCCCCGCCCCTGGCACAGTGGAATCTCCCCGCCCCTGGCACAGCGGAATCTCCCCACCCCTGGCACAGCGGAATCTCCCCGCCCCTGGCACGACGGAATCTCCCCGCCCCTGGCACAGCGGAATCTCCCCGCCTCTGGCACGGCGGAATCTCCCCGCCCCCGGCACAGCGGAATCTCCCCGCCCCTGGCACAGCGGAATCTCCCCGCCCCTGGCACAGTGGAATCTCCCCGCCCCTGGCACAGCGGTATCTCCCCGCCCCTGGCACAGCGGAATCTCCCCGCCCCTGGCACAGGGAATCTCCCCGCCCCTGGCACAGCGGAATCACCCCGCCCCTGGCACAGCGGAATCTCCCCGCCCCTGGCACAGCGGAATCACCCCGCCCCTGGCACAGCGGAATCTCCCCGCCCCTGGCACAGCGGAATCTCCCCGCCCCTGGCACAGCGGAATCTCCCCGCCCCTCGCACAGCGGAATCTCCGCAGCCCCTGGCACGGCGGAATCTCCCCGCCCCTGGCACAGCGGAATCTCCCCGCCCCTGGCACAGCGGAATCTCCGCAGCCCCTGGCACGGCGGAATCTCCCCGCCCCGGCACGGAGGAATCTCCCCGCCCGCGGCACAGCGGAATCTCCCCGCCCGCGGCACGGCGGAATCTCCCCGCCCCGGCACGGCGGAATCTCCACGCCCCCGGCATTGCGGAATCTCCCCGCCCCTGGCACAGCGGAATCTCCACACCCCTGGCACAGCGGAATCTCCCCGCCCCTGGCACGGCGGAATCTCCCCGCCACTGGCACAGTGGAATCTCCGCAGCCCCTGGCACAGCGGAATCTCCCAGCCCCGGCACGGCGGAATCTCCACGCCCCCGGCACTGCGGAATCTCCCTGCCCCTGGCACGGCGGAATCTCCCCGCCCCTGGCACGGCGGAATCTCCCCGCCCCTGGCACAGCGGAATCTCCCCGCCTCTGGCACGGCGGAATCTCCCCGCCCCCGGCACAGCGGAATCTCCCCGCCCCTGGCACAGCGGAATCTCCCCGCCCCTGGCACAGTGGAATCTCCCCGCCCCTGGCACAGCGGTATCTCCCCGCCCCTGGCACAGCGGAATCTCCCCGCCCCTGGCACAGGGAATCTCCCCGCCCCTGGCACAGCGGAATCACCCCGGCCCTGGCACAGCGGAATCTCCCCGCCCCTGGCACAGCGGAATCTCCCCGCCCCTGGCACAGCGGAATCTCCCCGCCCCTGGCACAGCGGAATCTCCCCGCCCCTGGCACAGCGGAATCTTCCCGCCCCTGGCACAGCGGAATCTCCGCAGCCCCTGGCACGGCGGAATCTCCCCGCCCCTGGCACAGCGGAATCTCCCCGCCCCTGGCACAGCGGAATCTCCGCAGCCCCTGGCACGGCGGAATCTCCCCGCCCCGGCACGGAGGAATCTCCCCGCCCGCGGCACGGCGGAATCTCCCCGCCCCGGCACGGCGGAATCTCCACGCCCCCGGCACTGCGGAATCTCCCCGCCCCTGGCACTGCCGAATCTCCCCGCCCCGGGCACAGTGGAATCTCTCCGCCCCGGGCACAGCGGAATCTCCGCAGCCCCGGCACAGAGGAATCCCCCCGCCCCTGGCACAGCGGAATCTCCGCAGCCCCTGGCACGGCGGAATCTCCCCGCCCCTGGCACAGCGGAATCTCCGCAGCCCCTGGCATGGCGGAATCTCCCCGCCCCTGGCACAGCGGAATCTCCGCAGCCCCTGGCACAGCGGAATCTCCCCGCCCCTGGCACAGTGGTATCTCCCCGCCCCTGGCACAGTGGAATCTCCCCGCCCCCGGCACAGCGGAATCTCCCCGCCCCTGGCACAGCGGAATCACCCCGCCCCTGGCACAGCGGAATCTCCCCGCCCCTGGCACAGCGGAATCTCCCCGCCCTGGCACAGCGGAATCTCCGCAGCCCCTGGCACAGCGGAATCTCCCCGCCCCTGGCACAGCGGAATCTCCCCGCCCCTGGCACAGCGGAATCTCCCCGCCCCTGGCACGGCGGAATCTCCCCGCCTCTGGCACAGCGGAATAACCCCGCCCCTGGCACAGCGGAATCTCCCCGCCACTGGCAGTGCGGAATCTCCCCGACCCTGGCACAGAGGAATCTCCGCAGCCCCTGGCACAGCGGAATCTGCCCGCCCCGGCACGGCGGAATCTCCGCAGCCCCGGCACAGCGGAATCTCCGCAGCCCCTGGCACGGCGGAATCTCCCCTCCACTGGCACAGCGGAATCTTCCCGCCCCTGGCACGGCGGAATCTCCCCGCCCCGGCACGGCGGAATCTCCCCGCCCGCCGCACAGCGGAATCTCCCCGCCCGCGACACAGAGGAATCTCCGCTGCCCCTGGCACAGCGGAATCTCCCCGCCCCTGGCACAGCGGAATCTCCCCGCCCCTGGCACAGTGGAATCTCTCCGCCCCTGGCACAGCGGAATCTCCGCAGCCCCTGGCACAGAGGAATCTCCCCGCCCCTGGCACAGCGGAATCTCCGCAGCCCCTGGCACAGCGGAATCTCCCCGCCCCTGGCACAGAGGCATCTCCCCGCCCCTGCCACGGCGGAATCTCCCAGCCCCTGGCACAGCGGAATCTCCCCGCCCCTGGCACAGCGGAATCTCCCCGCCCCTGGCACAGCGGGATCTCCCCGCCCCTGGCACAGCGGAATCTCCCCGCCCCCGGCACGGCGGAATCTCCGCAGCCCCTGGCACAGCGGAATCTCCCCGCCCCTGGCACAGAGGCATCTCCCAGCCCCTGGCACAGCGGAATCTCCCCGCCCCTGGCACAGCGGAATCTCCCCGCCCCTGGCACAGCGGAATCTCCCCGCTCCTGGCACGGCGCAATCTCCCCGCCTCTGGCACAGCGGAACCTCCCCGCCCCGGCACAGTGGAATCTCGCTGCCCCTGACACAGCGGAATCTCTGCAGCCCCTGGCACAGTGGAATCTCCCCGCCCCTGGCACAGCGGAATCACCCCGCCCCTGGCACAGCGGAATCTCCCCCCCCCTGGCACTGTGGAATCTCCCCGCCCCTGGCACAGTGGAATCTCCCCGCCCCTGGCACAGCGGAATCTCCCCACCCCTGGCACAGCGGAATCTCCCCGCCCCTGGCACGACGGAATCTCCCCGCCCCTGGCACAGCGGAATCTCCCCGCCTCTGGCACGGCGGAATCTCCCCGCCCCCGGCACAGCGGAATCTCCCCGCCCCTGGCACAGCGGAATCTCCCCGCCCCTGGCACAGTGGAATCTCCCCGCCCCTGGCACAGCGGTATCTCCCCGCCCCTGGCACAGCGGAATCTCCCCGCCCCTGGCACAGGGAATCTCCCCGCCCCTGGCACAGCGGAATCACCCCGCCCCTGGCACAGCGGAATCTCCCCGCCCCTGGCACAGCGGAATCACCCCGCCCCTGGCACAGCGGAATCTCCCCGCCCCTGGCACAGCGGAATCTCCCCGCCCCTGGCACAGCGGAATCTCCCCGCCCCTCGCACAGCGGAATCTCCGCAGCCCCTGGCACGGCGGAATCTCCCCGCCCCTGGCACAGCGGAATCTCCCCGCCCCTGGCACAGCGGAATCTCCGCAGCCCCTGGCACGGCGGAATCTCCCCGCCCCGGCACGGAGGAATCTCCCCGCCCGCGGCACAGCGGAATCTCCCCGCCCGCGGCACGGCGGAATCTCCCCGCCCCGGCACGGCGGAATCTCCACGCCCCCGGCATTGCGGAATCTCCCCGCCCCTGGCACAGCGGAATCTCCACACCCCTGGCACAGCGGAATCTCCCCGCCCCTGGCACGGCGGAATCTCCCCGCCACTGGCACAGTGGAATCTCCGCAGCCCCTGGCACAGCGGAATCTCCCAGCCCCGGCACGGCGGAATCTCCACGCCCCCGGCACTGCGGAATCTCCCTGCCCCTGGCACGGCGGAATCTCCCCGCCCCTGGCACGGCGGAATCTCCCCGCCCCTGGCACAGTGGAATCTCCGCAGCCCCTGGCACAGCGGAATCTCCGCAGCCCCTGGCACAGTGGAATCTCCCCGCCCCTGGCACAGCGGAATCTCCCTGCCCCTGGCACAGCGGAATCTCCGCAGCCCCCGGCACAGCGGAATCTCCCCGCCCCTGGCACAGCGGAATCTCCCCGCCCCGGCACTGTGGAATCTCCCCGCCCCTGGCACAGTGGAATCGCCCCGCCCCTGGCACAGCGGAATCTCCCCACCCCTGGCACAGCGGAATCTCCCCGCCCCTGGCACGACGGAAACACCCCGCCCCTGGCACGGCGGAATCTCCCCGCCTCTGGCACGGCGGAATCTCCCCGCCCCCGGCACAGCGGAATCTCCCCGCCCCTGGCACAGCGGAATCTCCCCGCCCCTGGCACAGAGGCATCTCCCCGCCCCTGCCACGGCGGAATCTCCCAGCCCCTGGCACAGCGGAATCTCCCCGCCCCTGGCACTGTGGAATCTCCCCGCCCCTGGCACAGTGGAATCGCCCCGCCCCTGGCACAGCGGAATCTCCCCACCCCTGGCACAGCGGAATCTCCCCGCCCCTGGCACGACGGAAACACCCCGCCCCTGGCACAGCGGAATCTCCCCGCCTCTGGCACGGCGGAATCTCCCCGCCCCCGGCACAGCGGAATCTCCCCGCCCCTGGCACAGCGGAATCTCCCCGCCCCTGGCACAGTGGAATCTCCCCGCCCCTGGCACAGCGGTATCTCCCCGCCCCTGGCACAGCGGAATCTCCCCGCCCCTGGCACAGGGAATCTCCCCGCCCCTGGCACAGCGGAATCTCCCCGCCCCTGGCACTGTGGAATCTCCCCGCCCCTGGCACAGTGGAATCTCCCCGCCCCTGGCACAGCGGAATCTCCCTGCCCCTGGCACGACGGAATCTCCCCGCCCCTGGCACAGCGGAATCTCCCCGCCTCTGGCACGGCGGAATCTCCCCGCCCCCGGCACAGCGGAATCTCCCCGCCCCTGGCACAGCGGAATCTCCCCGCCCCTGGCACTGCGGAATCTCCCCGCCCCTGGCACAGCGGAATCTCCCCGCCCCTGGCACAGCGGAATCTCCCCGCCCCTGGCACAGCGGAATCTCCGCAGCCCCTGGCACGGCGGAATCTCCCCGCCCCTGGCACAGCGGAATCTCCCCGCCCCGGCACTGTGGAATCTCCCCGCCCCTGGCACAGTGGAATCTCCCCGCCCCTGGCACAGCGGAATCTCCCCACCCCTGGCACAGCGGAATCTCCCCGCCCCTGGCACGACGGAATCTCCCCGCCCCTGGCACAGCGGAATCTCCCCGCCTCTGGCACGGCGGAATCTCCCCGCCCCAGGCACAGCGGAATCTCCCCGCCCCTGGCACAGCGGAATCTCCCCGCCCCTGGCACAGTGGAATCTCCCCGCCCCTGGCACAGCGGTATCTCCCCGCCCCTGGCACAGCGGAATCTCCCCGCCCCTGGCACAGGGAATCTCCCCGCCCCTGGCACAGCGGAATCTCCCCGCCCCTGGCACTGTGGAATCTCCCCGCCCCTGGCACAGTGGAATCTCCCCGCCCCTGGCACAGCGGAATCTCCCCACCCCTGGCACAGCGGAATCTCCCCGCCCCTGGCACGACGGAATCTCCCCGCCCCTGGCACAGCGGAATCTCCCCGCCTCTGGCACGGCGGAATCTCCCCGCCCCCGGCACAGCGGAATCTCCCCGCCCCTGGCACAGCGGAATCTCCCCGCCCCTGGCACAGTGGAATCTCCCCGCCCCTGGCACAGCGGTATCTCCCCGCCCCTGGCACAGCGGAATCTCCCCGCCCCTGGCACAGGGAATCTCCCCGCCCCTGGCACAGCGGAATCACCCCGGCCCTGGCACAGCGGAATCTCCCCGCCCCTGGCACAGCGGAATCACCCCGCCCCTGGCACAGCGGAATCTCCCCGCCCCTGGCACAGCGGAATCTCCCCGCCCCTGGCACAGCGGAATCTTCCCGCCCCTGGCACAGCGGAATCTCCGCAGCCCCTGGCACGGCGGAATCTCCCCGCCCCTGGCACAGCGGAATCTTCCCGCCCCTGGCACAGCGGAATCTCCGCAGCCCCTGGCACGGCGGAATCTCCCCGCCCCGGCACGGAGGAATCTCCCCGCCCGCGGCACGGCGGAATCTCCCCGCCCGCGGCACGGCGGAATCTCCCCGCCCCGGCACGGCGGAATCTCCACGCCCCCGGCACTGCGGAATCTCCCCGCCCCTGGCACTGCCGAATCTCCCCGCCCCGGGCACAGTGGAATCTCTCCGCCCCGGGCACAGCGGAATCTCCGCAGCCCCGGCACAGAGGAATCCCCCCGCCCCTGGCACAGCGGAATATCCGCAGCCCCTGGCACGGCGGAATCTCCCCGCCCCTGGCACAGCGGAATCTCCGCAGCCCCTGGCATGGCGGAATCTCCCCGCCCCTGGCACAGCGGAATCTCCGCAGCCCCTGGCACAGCGGAATCTCCCCGCCCCTGGCACAGTGGTATCTCCCCGCCCCTGGCACAGTGGAATCTCCCCGCCCCCGGCACAGCGGAATCTCCCCGCCCCTGGCACAGCGGAATCACCCCGCCCCTGGCACAGCGGAATCTCCCCGCCCCTGGCACAGCGGAATCTCCCCGCCCGCGGCACAGCGGAATCTCCCCGCCCGCGGCACGGCGGAATCTCCCCGCCCCGGCACGGCGGAATCTCCACGCCCCCGGCACAGCGGAATCTCCCCACCCCTGGCACAGCGGAATCTCCCCGCCCCTGGCACGACGGAAACACCCCGCCCCTGGCACAGCGGAATCTCCCCGCCTCTGGCACGGCGGAATCTCCCCGCCCCCGGCACAGCGGAATCTCCCCGCCCCTGGCACAGCGGAATCTCCCCGCCCCTGGCACAGTGGAATCTCCCCGCCCCTGGCACAGCGGTATCTCCCCGCCCCTGGCACAGCGGAATCTCCCCGCCCCTGGCACAGGGAATCTCCCCGCCCCTGGCACAGCGGAATCTCCCCGCCCCTGGCACTGTGGAATCTCCCCGCCCCTGGCACAGTGGAATCTCCCCGCCCCTGGCACAGCGGAATCTCCCTGCCCCTGGCACGACGGAATCTCCCCGCCCCTGGCACAGCGGAATCTCCCCGCCTCTGGCACGGCGGAATCTCCCCGCCCCCGGCACAGCGGAATCTCCCCGCCCCTGGCACAGCGGAATCTCCCCGCCCCTGGCACTGCGGAATCTCCCCGCCCCTGGCACAGCGGAATCTCCCCGCCCCTGGCACAGCGGAATCTCCCCGCCCCTGGCACAGCGGAATCTCCGCAGCCCCTGGCACGGCGGAATCTCCCCGCCCCTGGCACAGCGAAATCTCCCCGCCCCGGCACTGTGGAATCTCCCCGCCCCTGGCACAGTGGAATCTCCCCGCCCCTGGCACAGCGGAATCTCCCCACCCCTGGCACAGCGGAATCTCCCCGCCCCTGGCACGACGGAATCTCCCCGCCCCTGGCACAGCGGAATCTCCCCGCCTCTGGCACGGCGGAATCTCCCCGCCCCAGGCACAGCGGAATCTCCCCGCCCCTGGCACAGCGGAATCTCCCCGCCCCTGGCACAGTGGAATCTCCCCGCCCCTGGCACAGCGGTATCTCCCCGCCCCTGGCACAGCGGAATCTCCCCGCCCCTGGCACAGGGAATCTCCCCGCCCCTGGCACAGCGGAATCTCCCCGCCCCTGGCACTGTGGAATCTCCCCGCCCCTGGCACAGTGGAATCTCCCCGCCCCTGGCACAGCGGAATCTCCCCACCCCTGGCACAGCGGAATCTCCCCGCCCCTGGCACGACGGAATCTCCCCGCCCCTGGCACAGCGGAATCTCCCCGCCTCTGGCACGGCGGAATCTCCCCGCCCCCGGCACAGCGGAATCTCCCCGCCCCTGGCACAGCGGAATCTCCCCGCCCCTGGCACAGTGGAATCTCCCCGCCCCTGGCACAGCGGTATCTCCCCGCCCCTGGCACAGCGGAATCTCCCCGCCCCTGGCACAGGGAATCTCCCCGCCCCTGGCACAGCGGAATCACCCCGGCCCTGGCACAGCGGAATCTCCCCGCCCCTGGCACAGCGGAATCACCCCGCCCCTGGCACAGCGGAATCTCCCCGCCCCTGGCACAGCGGAATCTCCCCGCCCCTGGCACAGCGGAATCTTCCCGCCCCTGGCACAGCGGAATCTCCGCAGCCCCTGGCACGGCGGAATCTCCCCGCCCCTGGCACAGCGGAATCTTCCCGCCCCTGGCACAGCGGAATCTCCGCAGCCCCTGGCACGGCGGAATCTCCCCGCCCCGGCACGGAGGAATCTCCCCGCCCGCGGCACGGCGGAATCTCCCCGCCCGCGGCACGGCGGAATCTCCCCGCCCCGGCACGGCGGAATCTCCACGCCCCCGGCACTGCGGAATCTCCCCGCCCCTGGCACTGCCGAATCTCCCCGCCCCGGGCACAGTGGAATCTCTCCGCCCCGGGCACAGCGGAATCTCCGCAGCCCCGGCACAGAGGAATCCCCCCGCCCCTGGCACAGCGGAATATCCGCAGCCCCTGGCACGGCGGAATCTCCCCGCCCCTGGCACAGCGGAATCTCCGCAGCCCCTGGCATGGCGGAATCTCCCCGCCCCTGGCACAGCGGAATCTCCGCAGCCCCTGGCACAGCGGAATCTCCCCGCCCCTGGCACAGTGGTATCTCCCCGCCCCTGGCACAGTGGAATCTCCCCGCCCCCGGCACAGCGGAATCTCCCCGCCCCTGGCACAGCGGAATCACCCCGCCCCTGGCACAGCGGAATCTCCCCGCCCCTGGCACAGCGGAATCTCCCCGCCCGCGGCACAGCGGAATCTCCCCGCCCGCGGCACGGCGGAATCTCCCCGCCCCGGCACGGCGGAATCTCCACGCCCCCGGCACTGCGGAATCTCCCCGCCCCTGGCACAGCGGAATCTCCCCACCCCTGGCACAGCGGAATCTCCCCGCCCCTGGCACGGCGGAATCTCCCCGCCACTGGCACAGTGGAATCTCCGCAGCCCCTGGGACAGCGGAATCTCCCAGCCCCGGCACGGCGGAATCTCCACGCCCCCGGCACTGCGGAATCTCCCTGCCCCTGGCACGGCGGAATCTCCCCGCCCCTGGCACGGCGGAATCTCCCCGCCCCTGGCACAGTGGAATCTCCGCAGCCCCTGGCACAGCGGAATCTCCGCAGCCCCTGGCACAGTGGAATCTCCCCGCCCCTGGCACAGCGGAATCTCCCTGCCCCTGGCACAGCGGAATCTCCGCAGCCCCCGGCACAGCGGAATCTCCCCGCCCCTGGCACAGCGGAATCTCCCCGCCCCGGCACTGTGGAATCTCCCCGCCCCTGGCACAGTTTAATCTCCCCGCCCCTGGCACAGCGGAATCTCCCCACCCCTGGCACAGCGGAATCTCCCCGCCCCTGGCACGACGGAATCTCCCCGCCCCTGGCACAGCGGAATCTCCCCGCCTCTGGCACGGCGGAATCTCCCCGCCCCAGGCACAGCGGAATCTCCCCGCCCCTGGCACAGCGGAATCTCCCCGCCCCTGGCACAGTGGAATCTCCCCGCCCTGGCACAGCGGTATCTCCCCGCCCCTGGCACAGCGGAATCTCCCCGCCCCTGGCACAGGGAATCTCCCCGCCCCTGGCACAGCGGAATCTCCCCGCCCCTGGCACTGTGGAATCTCCCCGCCCCTGGCACAGTGGAATCTCCCCGCCCCTGGCACAGCGGAATCTCCCCACCCCTGGCACAGCGGAATCTCCCCGCCCCTGGCACGACGGAATCTCCCCGCCCCTGGCACAGCGGAATCTCCCCGCCTCTGGCACGGCGGAATCTCCCCGCCCCCGGCACAGCGGAATCTCCCCGCCCCTGGCACAGCGGAATCTCCCCGCCCCTGGCACAGTGGAATCTCCCCGCCCCTGGCACAGCGGTATCTCCCCGCCCCTGGCACAGCGGAATCTCCCCGCCCCTGGCACAGGGAATCTCCCCGCCCCTGGCACAGCGGAATCACCCCGGCCCTGGCACAGCGGAATCTCCCCGCCCCTGGCACAGCGGAATCACCCCGCCCCTGGCACAGCGGAATCTCCCCGCCCCTGGCACAGCGGAATCTCCCCGCCCCTGGCACAGCGGAATCTTCCCGCCCCTGGCACAGCGGAATCTCCGCAGCCCCTGGCACGGCGGAATCTCCCCGCCCCTGGCACAGCGGAATCTCCCCGCCCCTGGCACAGCGGAATCTCCGCAGCCCCTGGCACGGCGGAATCTCCCCGCCCCGGCACGGAGGAATCTCCCCGCCCGCGGCACGGCGGAATCTCCCCGCCCGCGGCACGGCGGAATCTCCCCGCCCCGGCACGGCGGAATCTCCACGCCCCCGGCACTGCGGAATCTCCCCGCCCCTGGCACTGCCGAATCTCCCCGCCCCGGGCACAGTGGAATCTCTCCGCCCCGGGCACAGCGGAATCTCCGCAGCCCCGGCACAGAGGAATCCCCCCGCCCCTGGCACAGCGGAATCTCCGCAGCCCCTGGCACGGCGGAATCTCCCCGCCCCTGGCACAGCGGAATCTCCGCAGCCCCTGGCATGGCGGAATCTCCCCGCCCCTGGCACAGCGGAATCTCCGCAGCCCCTGGCACAGCGGAATCTCCCCGCCCCTGGCACAGTGGTATCTCCCCGCCCCTGGCACAGTGGAATCTCCCCGCCCCCGGCACAGCGGAATCTCCCCGCCCCTGGCACAGCGGAATCACCCCGCCCCTGACACAGCGGAATCTCCCCGCCCCTGGCACAGCGGAATCTCCCCGCCCTGGCACAGCGGAATCTCCGCAGCCCCTGGCACAGCGGAATCTCCCCGCCCCTGGCACAGCGGAATCTCCCCGCCCCTGGCACAGCTGAAGCTCCCCGCCCCTGGCACAGCGGAATCTCCCCGCCCCTGACACAGCGGAATCTGTGTAAAAAAACTTGCCTCGTACATCTACTCTAAACCTTGCCCCTCGCACCTTAAACCTATGCCTAGTAATTGACCCCTCTACCCTGGGGAAAAGCCTCTGACTATCCATTCTGTCTATGCCCCTCATAATTTTGTAGACCTCTATCAGGTCGCCCCTCAACCTCCTTCGTTCCAGTGAGAACAAACCGAGTTTATTCAACCGCTCCTCAGAGCTAATGCCCTCCATACCAGGCAACATCCTGGTAAATCTCTTCTGCACCCTCTCTAAAGCCTCCACATCCTTCTGGTAGTGTGGCGACCAGAATTGAACACTATACTCCAAGTGTGGCCAAACTAAGGTTCTAATACAAACACACCGATTTTCGTTTCCGCCTTTTTACCAGCCAGTCAGGTGCCAAACACCAGGGGGCGTAGGAGCAGACCATTCAGCCCATCGGGTCTGCCCTGCCATTCAATGAGATCATGACTGATCTGATCTAATGATCCCCAACTCCACGTTCCCGCCTTGTCCCCATAACCCTTGATCCCTTTACTGGTCAAAGAATTTGTCACATTCTAATTGGCTCAGGAAGGTCAGGATGAGTGTATTCGGTGACCAATGGCGAAGAGGGGAGATCACGCGAGGGAACCCCCAGAATGACATCCACTGAGGGCTGGCCACCCTCAGCTGCCCCATCCCTCAACACGTTTGGCTCCCAACGACCCGGGAAGAATGCACCGCCGTTCCCGACTGACCTGATAAATCAAGGACATCCATCCATGAATCCCTCTTGGCAAACGCTGCCAGCAGTGTCTGCATCCCCCTGGAAGTGATCCCTGGATTCTGCGATAAGTCGAGGAAAGCCAGCGCTGGGACGGAGTCCAAACACCTACAGGGAGAGAGGGGAAATGTGCCGTCAGTTCCGCCCGCCAGCTCGCTCCCTGGAGGCTCAGCAATCTCTCTCGGAAGAAAGACGTCCCTCCCTCAACAGGTGGCCGGACGATGACAGAAGCTGCGGGGGTGAGATTGGGATCTTGCCGGGAGAGTGAGCAACATCCAGAGGTCGATCCAGCAAAACCCAAATCAACTACAAACACGAACTTGTGATTGTCCAGCGGCTGTTCGCACTAAACGCAGACCAACTTTGCAGAAACGCCTGGCAAACAAAATTGAACAGTGAAACCTCGAAGGAGGCCAGTGCATACGGGAAGAGACACTTGGCGGAGCTGGTACAATCTCATTGGCTCCCCATTTCCTACAGAATGACAGTTATTATCTTTCAAAAGTACCCCATTGGTTGTAAAAATAACCACTCATTGAATGGAAAATCCATTGACAGAAAGTGAGAGAGGGAGAAGGGACTGAGAGACACCAGTCAGTGTACAGTATCTCCCTGAGAGAGAGAGTGGACTGAGAGACACCAGTCAGTGTACAGATATCTCCCTGAGAGAGAGAGGGGACTGAGAGACACCAGTCAGTATACAGATATCTCCCTGAGAGCAAGGGGACCGAGAGACACCAGTCAGTGTACAGATATCTCCCTGAGAGAGAGGGGACTGAGAGACATCAGTCAGTGTACAGATATCTCCCTGAGAGAGAGAGTGGGGGCTGAGAGACACCAGTCAGTGTACAGTATCTCCCTGAGAGAGAGAGTGGACTGAGAGACATCAGTCAGTGTACAGATATCTCCCTGAGAGAGAGAGTGGGGGCTGAGAGACACCAGTCAGTGTACAGTATCTCCCTGAGAGAGAGAGTGGACTGAGAGACATCAGTCAGTGTACAGATATCTCCCTGAGAGAGAGAGTGGGGGCTGAGAGACACCAGTCAGTGTACAGTATCTCCCTGAGAGAGAGAGTGGACTGAGAGACATCAGTCAGTGTACAGATATCTCCCCGAGAGAGAGAGGGGACTGAGAGACACCAGTCAGTGTACAGATATCTCCCTGAGAGAGAGAGTGGGGGCTGAGAGACACCAGTCAGTGTACAGATATCTCCCTGAGAGAGTGGGGGCTGAGAGACACCAGTCAGTGTACAGTATCTCCCTGAGAGAGAGAGTGGACTGAGAGACATCAGTCAGTGTACAGATATCTCCCTGAGAGAGAGGGGACTGAGAGACACCAGTCAGTGTACAGATATCTCCCTGAGAGAGAGGGGACTGAGAGACACCAGTCAGTGTACAGATATCTCCCTGAGAGAGAGAGTGGGGGCTGAGAGACACCAGTCAGTGTACAGTATCTCCCTGAGAGAGTGGGGGCTGAGAGACACCAGTCAGTGTACAGTATCTCCCTGAGAGAGTGGGGGCTGAGAGACACCAGTCAGTGTACAGTATCTCCCTGAGAGAGAGAGTGGACTGAGAGACATCAGTCAGTGTACAGATATCTCCCTGAGAGAGAGGGGACTGAGAGACACCAGTCAGTGTACAGATATCTCCCTGAGAGAGAGGGGACTGAGAGACACCAGTCAGTGTACAGATATCTCCCTGAGAGAGAGGGGGGACTGAGCGACACCAGTCAGTGTACAGTATCTCCCTGAGAGAGAGAGTGGACTGAGAGACATCAGTCAGTGTACAGATATCTCCCTGAGAGAGAGGGGACTGAGAGACACCAGTCAGTGTACAGATATCTCCCTGAGAGAGAGGGGACTGAGAGACACCAGTCAGTGTACAGATATCTCCCTGAGAGAGAGAGTGGGGGCTGAGAGACACCAGTCAGTGTACAGTATCTCCCTGAGAGAGTGGGGGCTGAGAGACACCAGTCAGTGTACAGTATCTCCCTGAGAGAGTGGGGGCTGAGAGACACCAGTCAGTGTACAGTATCTCCCTGAGAGAGAGAGTGGACTGAGAGACATCAGTCAGTGTACAGATATCTCCCTGAGAGAGAGGGGACTGAGAGACACCAGTCAGTGTACAGATATCTCCCTGAGAGAGAGGGGACTGAGAGACACCAGTCAGTGTACAGATATCTCCCTGAGAGAGAGGGGGGACTGAGCGACACCAGTCAGTGTACAGTATCTCCCTGAGAGTGAGAGTGGACTGAGAGACATCAGTCAGTGTACAGATATCTCCCTGAGAGAGAGGGGACTGAGAGACACCAGTCAGTGTACAGATATCTCCCTGAGAGAGAGAGTGGACTGAGAGACATCAGTCAGTGTACAGATATCTCCCTGAGAGAGAGGGGACTGAGAGACACCAGTCAGTGTACACTTATCTCCCTGAGAGAGAGAGTGGACTGAGAGACACCAGTCAGTGTACAGATATCTCCCTGAGAGAGAGGGGACTGAGAGACACCAGTCAGTGTACAGATATCTCCCTGAGAGAGAGTGGACTGAGAGACACCAGTCAGGGTACAGATATCTCCCTGAGAGAGAGGGGACTGAGAGACACCAGTCAGTGTATAGATATCTTCCTGAGAGAGAGAGGGGACCGAGAGACACCAGTCAGTGTACAGATATCTCCCTGAGAGAGAGAGTGGGGGCTGAGAGACACCAGTCAGTGTACAGATATCTCCCTGAGAGAGAGGGGACTGAGAGACACCAGTCAGTGTACAGATATCTCCCTGAGAGAGAGGGGGGGCTGAGAGACACCAGTCAGTGTACAGATATCTCCCTGAGAGAGAGGGGGGGCTGAGAGACACCAGTCAGTGTACAGATATCTCCCTGAGAGAGAGAGAGGGGACTGAGAGACACCAGTCAGTGTACAGATATCTCCCTGAGAGAGAGGGGACTGAGAGACACCAGTCAGTGTACAGATATCTCCCTGAGAGAGAGAGGGGACTGAGAGACACCAGTCAGTGTACAGATATCTCCCTGTGAGAGAGAGGGGACTGAGAGACACCAGTCAGTGTACAGATATCTCCCTGAGAGAGAGGGGACTGAGAGACACCAGTCAGTGTACAGATATCTCCCTGAGAGAGAGGGGGGAACTCAGAGACACCAGTCAGTGTACAGTATCTCCCTGAGAGAGAGGGGACTGAGAGACATCAGTCAGTGTACAGATATCTCCCTGAGAGAGAGGGGACTGAGAGACACCAGTCAGTGTACAGATATCTTCCTGGGAGAGAGGGGACTGAGAGACACCAGTCAGTGTACAGATATCTCCCTGAGAGAGAGGGGACTGAGAGACACCAGTCAGTGTACAGATATCCCCCTGAGAGAGAGAGGGGACTGAGAGACACCAGTCAGTGTACAGATATCTCCCTGAAAGAGAGAGTGGACTGAGAGACATCAGTCAGTGTACAGATATCTCCCTGAGAGAGAGGGGACTGAGAGATACCAGTCAGTGTACAGATATCTCCCTGAGAGAGAGGGGACTGAGTGACACCAGTCAGTGTACAGATATCTCCCTGAGAGAGAGAGGGGACTGAGAGACACCAGTCAGTGTACAGATATCTCCCTGAGAGAGAGGGGACTGAGTGACACCAGTCAGTGTACAGATATCTCCCCGAGAGAGAGAGGGGACTGAGAGACACCAGTCAGTGTACAGGTATCTCCCTGAAAGAGAGAGGGGACTGAGAGACACCAGTCAGTGTACAGATATCTCCCTGAGAGAGAGGGGACTGAGAGACACCAGTCAGTGTACAGATATCTCCCTGAGAGAGAGGGGACTGAGAGACACCAGTCAGTGTACAGATATCTTCCTGAGAGAGAGGGGACTGAGAGACACCAGTCAGTGTACAGATATCTCCCTGAGAGAGAGGGGACTGAGAGACACCAGTCAGTGTACAGATATCTTCCTGAGAGAGAGGGGACTGAGAGACACCAGTCAGTGTACAGATATCTCCCTGAGAGAGAGTGGACTGAGAGACACCAGTCAGTGTACAGATATCTCCCTCAGAGAGAGGGGACTGAGAGACACCAGTCAGTGTACAGATATCTCCCTGAGAGAGAGGGGACTGAGTGACACCAGTCAGTGTACAGATATCTCCCCGAGAGAGAGAGGGGACTGAGAGACACCAGTCAGTGTACAGTATCTCCCTGAGAGAGAGTGGACTGAGAGACACCAGTCAGTGTACAGATATCTCCCTGAGAGAGAGAGTGGGGGCTGAGAGACACCAGTCAGTGTACAGATATCTCCCTGAGAGAGAGAGTGGGGGCTGAGAGACACCAGTCAGTGTACAGATATCTCCCCGAGAGAGAGAGGGGACTGAGAGACACCAGTCAGTGTACAGTATCTCCCTGAGAGAGAGGGGACCGAGAGACACCAGTCAGTGTACAGATATCTTCCTGAGAGAGAGGGGACTGAGAGACACCAGTCAGTGTACAGATATCTCCCTGAGAGAGAGGGGACTGAGAGACACCAGTCAGTGTACAGATATCTCCCTGAGAGAGAGTGGACTGAGAGACACCAGTCAGTGTACAGATATCTCCCCGAGAGAGAGGGGACTGAGAGACACCAGTCAGTGTACAGATATCTCCCTGAGAGAGAGAGGGGACCGAGAGACACCAGTCAGTGTACAGATATCTCCCTGAGAGAGAGAGGGGACCGAGAGACACCAGTCAGTGTACAGATATCTCCCTGAGAGAGAGAGGGGGCTGAGAGACACCAGTCAGTGTACAGATATCTCCCTGAGAGAGAGGGGGACTGAGAGACACCAGTCAGTGTACAGATATCTCCCTGAGAGAGAGAGGACTGAGAGACACCAGTCAGTGTACAGATATCTCCCTGAGAGAGAGGGGGGACTGAGAGACACCAGTCAGTGTACAGATATCTCCCTGAGAGAGAGGAGACTGAGAGACACCAGTCAGTGTACAGATATCTCCCTGAGAGAGAGAGGGGACTGACAGACACCAGTCAGTGTACAGATATCTCCCTGAGAGAGAGAGTGGGGGCTGAGAGACACCAGTCAGTGTACAGATATCTCCCTGAGAGAGAGAGGGGACCGAGAGACACCAGTCAGTGTACAGATATCTCCCTGAGAGAGAGAGGGGGCCGAGAGACACCAGTCAGTGTACAGATAAAGAACAATAGCATTCCTAGAGTTCAGAAGGAGGCCATTGGAGAGAGAGGGGACCGAGAGACACCAGTCAGTGTACAGATATCTCCCTGAGAGAGAGGGGACTGAGAGACACCAGTCAGTGTACAGATATCTTCCTGAGAGAGAGGGGACTGAGAGACACCAGTCAGTGTACAGATATCTCCCTGAGAGAGAGGGGACCGAGGGACACCAGTCAGTGTACAGATATCTTCCTGAGAGAGAGGGGACTGAGAGACACCAGTCAGTGTACAGATATCTCCCTGAGAGAGAGAGTGGACTGAGAGACACCAGTCAGTGTACAGATATCTCCCTGAGAGAGAGAGGGGACCGAGAGACACCAGTCAGTGTACAGATATCTCCCTGAGAGAGAGGGGACTGAGAGACACCAGTCAGTGTACAGATATCTTCCTGAGAGAGAGGGGACTGAGAGACACCAGTCAGTGTACAGATATCTTCCTGAGAGAGAGAGGGGACTGAGAGACACCAGTCAGTGTACAGATATCTCCCTGAGAGAGAGGGGACTGAGTGACACCAGTCAGTGTACAGATATCTCCCTGAGAGAGAGAGGGGACTGAGAGACACCAGTCAGTGTACAGATATCTCCCTGAGAGAGAGGGGACTGAGAGACACCAGTCAGTGTACAGATATCTTCCTGAGAGAGACGGGACTGAGAGACACCAGTCAGTGTACAGATATCTTCCTGAGAGAGAGAGGGGACTGAGAGACACCAGTCAGTGTACAGATATCTCCCTGAGAGAGAGAGGGGACCGAGAGACACCAGTCAGTGTACAGATATCTTCCTGAGAGAGAGAGGGGACTGAGAGACACCAGTCAGTGTACAGATATCTCCCTGAGAGAGAGGGGACTGAGAGACACCAGTCAGTGTACAGATATCTTCCTGAGAGAGAGAGGGGACTGAGAGACACCAGTCAGTGTACAGATATCTCCCTGAGAGAGAGAGGGGACTGAGAGACACCAGTCAGTGTACAGATATCTCCCTGAGAGAGAGAGGGGACCGAGAGACACCAGTCAGTGTACAGATATCTCCCTGAGAGAGAGAGGGGACTGAGAGACACCAGTCAGTGTACAGATATCTTCCTGAGAGAGAGAGGGGACTGAGAGACACCAGTCAGTGTACAGATATCTCCCTGAGAGAGAGAGGGGACTGAGAGACACCAGTCAGTGTACAGATATCTCCCTGAGAGAGAGAGGGGACCGAGAGACACCAGTCAGTGTACAGATATCTCCCTGAGAGAGAGAGGGGACTGAGAGACACCAGTCAGTGTACAGATATCTTCCTGAGAGAGAGGGGACTGAGAGACACCAGTCAGTGTACAGATATCTTCCTGAGAGAGAGAGGGGACTGAGAGACACCAGTCAGTGTACAGATATCTCCCTGAGAGAGAGAGGGGACTGAGAGACACCAGTCAGTGTACAGATATCTCCCTGAGAGAGAGAGGGGACCGAGAGACACCAGTCAGTGTACAGATATCTCCCTGAGAGAGAGGGGACTGAGAGACATCAGTCAGTGTACAGATATCTCCCTGAGAGAGAGAGGGGACTGAGAGACACCAGTCAGTGTACAGATATCTCCCTGAGAGAGAGGGGACTGAGAGACACCAGTCAGTGTACAGATATCTCCCTGAGAGAGAGGGGACTGAGAGACACCAGTCAGTGTACAGATATCTCCCTGAGAGAGAGGGGGGGCTGAGAGACACCAGTCAGTGTACAGATATCTCCCTGAGAGAGAGAGAGGGGACTGAGAGACACCAGTCAGTGTATAGATCTCTCTGAGAGAGAGGGGACCGAGAGACACCAGTCAGTGTACAGATAAAGAACAATAGCATTCCTAGAGTTCAGAAGGAGGCCATTTGGCCCACCTGAAAGAGTACCCTACCTAGACCCCCACCCCCACCCTTTCACCGTAACCCCACCTAACCTGCACATCTTTGGACTGTGGGAGGAAACCGGAGCACCCGGAGGAAACCCACGCACACACGGGGAGGACGTGCAGACTCCGCGCAGACGGTGACCCAAGCCGGAATCGAACCTGGGACCCTGGAGCTGTGAGGCAGCAGTGCTAACCACTGTGTCACCAATCTCCCTCGGCTGTGTGTGAAGGAACAGGAATGACTCTTCCAGTCATTTTACAAAAGGTGTATTTATGCCGAATGATTGATGATGGATAATATTTACCTGGAAAAGTCTCCGATCGAATCATCTGTCAGTGAGTTCTTGGAAAGATTGAGATGTGTCATAACACAGCCACCCTGGAGCAGAGGAAAATATTTTATGATTAGCAAAGCACCAAAGTCTCTACTGTTATTTTGTTGTTCTATGGTGTGATGTGAGAGTACCTTTAAGAAATGGGTGTTTATAAATGGGTGTGTATATAAATATCTGTAGGGAGAGTACCTTTAAGAAATGGGTGTTTTTTACTGAAGTGATGTCAGAGTGTGGGTGGAGCTGAGCTCTGGCTCTGCTTTTTAGTTTCACTTTGAGAAAAGCTTGGGTGTGTCTGTGTTTTTTTGGTTTCGTTTTCAGTGTTGGAGCTGAAGCCAGACAGCAGCTGTACTGCTGTTTCTCTCTGCCATGAAAAGACTATCTCTTGATCATTTGGTGAATTCAGAATTATAAATGTTCTCCGTAGTGAATGTAAACCTGATGTGCTTCTGTTAAAAGGGGTTTCTTCTGTCTTCTGGATGTTGTTTGGGAAGTTATTAAGGGTTACTTAGTGTTGTATTCTTTGGGGGTTGTATTTGAATCGATGGTTGCTAAGATGTTCACTGTATGTTTTAAAAAGGTTAACTTGAGTTCATAGAATAAACATTGTTTTGCTTTTAAAAATACTTTTCCATTTCTGCTGTCCCACACCTGTAGAGTGGGCCGTGTGCTCCCCATACCACAATCTATTAAAGGTTGTGGGTCAGGTGAACTCCATGATACACTTTGGGGTTCTCTAAACCCTGGCCCACAACAATGATAATAAATGAATCAGTTTGCGACAGACCATTTAGTTCAAGACTAGTTACTTAATGTTGAATAAACTGTGGGTAAACTAAACTATTGCTACCAAACTGTGGAGCTTCGAACCATGCTACTAACAACTTCTGTAACTCTGATCAAGGCGAGTTCGGTCCGGGTCCAGTGTCCCATTCCTCTTTCATGCCACCTAGTGGTCGGAGGCTATATACACTTGTTATTTACACTTACTGCATATCACCTGTGAGGAGCCTGGATAACGAGAGAGGAAAGACAAATAGGAACTTAAAAGGAGGCCATTTGGCCCATTGAGCCTGTTCTGCCATTTAAACACATCGAGCTGGATTCTCCGTTTCTGACGCTAAGTGCTGGCACGAATGAAGAATCCGCGGGAGGTTGATGACGGGAAAATCGGCACAGTCCCCTCACCGATTCCGGTGAGGGGCTAGCACCGGTGCCGCGCCCCGAAAAGGGCCGGAGAATGGCCTGGTTCCGGGCTGCGCATGCGCAGGGCTGGCGACCTGCACCGGCCCACAAGACCATAAGACACAGGAGCAGAATTAGGCCACTCGGCCCCTCGAGTCTGCTCCGCCATTCAATCAGGGCTGATATTTTCTCACCCCCATTCTCCTGCCTTCTCCCCTTAACCCCTGATCCCCTTATTAAATCAGCGCCGGCCCCGACTCTGGAATCCATTCTCCGCCCCGGCCACGATCTTGCGGTCGGGTGACGGAGAAACCCACCCAGCAGGGTCTGATCACCTACCTCTGTGACATGTGTTCCCACTGCCCCCAAATCCCTTGGTGTCATTCGTCTCCGGAAATCTCTAGACTCCTGTTTTGAATATCCTGAGTGATTGAGCTGCCGCAGCTCTCTGGGGTAGAGTGTTCCCAACTTTCATCATCCCCTGAATAACGAAATGTCTCCTCATCTCAGTCTCCAATGATCTGACCGTTATTCTCTGAGACCATAATCTCTGGTTCTAGACTCTTCAGCCCGGGGAAAACATCTGAGCTGCCTCCTTGTACTGCTGGCGAAGGCAGACAAGAGACACCCGTACGGGACTGGAGGCTCGTATTGGCGTGACCATGCGTTCATGAACCAAGTGGATTGTTACAACACTGGCGGCTCTCTTTGAACTGACCCCAGCTTTCTGCTGGAACATGGATTTCGATTCGCCAACTGCTCACGCTGACTGCCGATTCAGGGTTAGGGTTACTCGTCCTGCGCATAACTCCGTAACTCCCGTCCGAGCGCAGTGTGGCTGGTAGAGCTTGACGAACGTGATATAAAATAGTTAGTTTAAATATATTAGTTACAGTAATGTAGATGGAGGCCAATCTAATTCTAGTGAGTTCATAGACAAAGGATTTCAGAAAGTATGGCAAGGAAGGGGGGAGGGGTGTCTGGTGGAGGAGGAGAAAAGGATGCTGGGTAACAAGAGGCCCAGGGTTAAGGAATGAAAAGTGAGCCAATCAGGATGTATGGCCAGGTCAGGAGGGGTATAGGATGACCTATGGGAATCGTGTATGTGAAACTTGATGCCATTTGAATGTATTTGCAGAGATCTCTTTGTCTCCGACCTCATTCATTTTCCAAGGGGTCCAGGAGCCAGTTTCTGTGTTCTGTGTCCCTGTGAAGCGAGTCAGCCTTGCAAGTTGGTTAAAATAACTAATACTATACCTACAAATCCATCTCGAGTTTTATTGAGGCCAGGCTGACGGGTAAAGAAGTCAATGTTTTGTCAATCTCGCCCTTTGTGTCTATGTTTAGGTCAGTTTCAAATCCGTGGGAGGCAGCCCGGTGACTGAACCACATACACCCAAGTGACTTTAGCACATCTCCTGCTCATGGTGATTGTTTGTAATTCATTCACGCAATGTGACCATTGGTGGACATTCCAATTCTCGCCCAGCCCTATAATTAATGGGACTGGTGGTTTATTATTCCCCTGGATGCAATGAGCTACACCTCAGAGTGCTGGAAGAGGCGGCTGTACATATAGTGGACACATTAGTAGTTGTCTTTCAAACTTCTGTCAATTCTGGAACAGTCCTGGCAGACTGGAGGGTGCCAAATGTTACCCCGCAACGTAGAAAAGCAGGGAAGGAGTAAACAGGGGACCACAGACCCGTGAGCCCAACAGCAGAAGCAGAGAAAACGCTGGAGTCTAATATAAAGGATGTGATAACAGGACATTTAGAAAATATCAACTGGGTTAGACAAAGCCAACATGGATTGATGAAAAGGAAATCAGGGGCGAGATTCTCCGACCCCCCGCCTGGCGTGAATCCCGTCCCCGCCGGTTGCCGAAGTCTCCGGCACCGGATATTCGGCGGGGGCGGGAATCGCGCCGCGCAGGTTGGCGAGCCCCCACGCTCGATTCTCCGGCCCGGATGGGCTGAAGTGCCGCCGATAAATTGCCTGTCCCGCCGGCGTGGATTAAATCACCTACCTTACCGGCGGGACAAGGCGGCGCGGGCGGGCTCCGGGGTCCTGGGGGGTCGCGGGGCGATCTGGCCCCGGGGGGTGCCCCCACGGTGGCCTGGCCCGCGATCGGGGCCCACTGATCTGCGTGCGGGCCTGTGCCGGCTGGCGGGGCATCAAAGGCCGTTTCCGCCAGCTGGCGGGGCGGAAATTCCTCCGGCGTCGGCCTAGCCCCTCAATGTTGGGGCTCGGCCCCCAAAGATGCGGAGCATTCCGCACCTTTGGGGCGGCGCGATGCCCGTCTGATTGGCGCCGTTTTGGGCGCCAGTCGGCGGACATCGCGCCGTTTCCGTAGAATTTCGCCCCATGATTGACAAACCTACTGGAGTTTTTTTGAAGATCTGATAAACGGTGTAGATAAGGGAGAACCAGTAGATGTGGTGTATTTGGATTTTCAGAAGGGTTTGAATAAGATGTCACGCAGGAGGTTAGTAAACAGAATGAGAGCACATGGGATTGGGGATGAGGTACCGGTGTGGATTCAGAATCAGTTAACAGACAGAAAACAAAATAAATGGGTCATTCTCAGGACTGGAGGCTGTTAACAATCGGCTTTGGCAAGGATCAGGGAACAGCCAGTCACAATCTACAGAAACGATCAGGTTGTGGGGACCAATTGTAACATCTCCAAGCTTGACGATGACACCAAACTAGGTGGGAATGTGAGTTGTGAGGAGGATTGAAAGAGGCTTCAAGGGGATCTAGACAGGCCCAGTCAGTGGACAAGAGCATGGCAGGCGGAATATAATGTAAAATATGTGAAGTTGTTCACATCGAGGGGCCATTTAGGACTCAGGCGAGGAGGGATGTCCTGAGTCAGAGGGAGGCGAGGAGGGATGTCCTGAGTCAGAGGGAGGCGAGGAGGGATGTCCTGAGTCAGAGGGAGATGAGGAGGGATGTTCTGAGTCAGAGGGAGATGAGGAGGGATGTTCTGAGTCAGAGGGAGGCGAGGAGGGATGTCCTGAGTCAGAGGGAGGCGAGGAGGGATTCCTGAGTCAGAGGGAGATGAGGAGGGTTGTCCTGAGTCAGAGGGAGATGAGGAGGGATGTCCTGAGTCAGAGGGAGATGAGGAGGGATTCCTGAGTCAGAGGGAGGCGAGGAGGGATGTCCTGAGTCAGAGGGAGATGAGGAGGGATTCCTGAGTCAGAGGGAGATGAGGAGGGATTCCTGAGTCAGAGGGAGATGAGGAGGGATGTCCTGAGTCAGAGGGAGATGAGGAGGGATGTCCTGAGTCAGAGGGAGATGAGGAGGGATTCCTGAGTCAGAGGGAGATGAGGAGGGATGTCCTGAGTCAGAGGGAGGCGAGGAGGGATGTCCTGAGTCAGAGGGAGGCGAGGAGGGTTGTCCTGAGTCAGAGGGAGGCGAGGAGGGTTGTCCTGAGTCAGAGGGAGGAGAGGAGGGTTGTCCTGAGTCAGAGGGAGATGAGGAGGGATGTCCTGAGTCAGAGGGAGGCGAGGAGGGATGTCCTGAGTCAGAGGGAGGCGAGGAGGGATGTCCTGAGTCAGAGGGAGATGAGGAGGGATGTCCTGAGTCAGAGGGAGATGAGGAGGGATGTCCTGAGTCAGAGGGAGATGAGGAGGGATGTCCTGAGTCAGAGGGAGGCGAGGAGGGTTGTCCTGAGTCAGAGGGAGATGAGGAGGGTTGTCCTGAGTCAGAGGGAGGCGAGGAGGGATGTCCTGAGTCAGAGGGAGGCGAGGAGGGATTCCTGAGTCAGAGGGAGATGAGGAGGGTTGTCCTGAGTCAGAGGGAGATGAGGAGGGATGTCCTGAGTCAGAGGGAGATGAGGAGGGATGGCCTGAGTCAGAGGGAGGCGAGGAGGGTTGTCCTGAGTCAGGGGGAGATGAGGAGGGATGTCCTGAGTCAGAGGGAGGCGAGGAGGGATGTCCTGAGTCAGAGGGAGATGAGGAGGGATGTCCTGAGTCAGAGGGAGATGAGGAGGGATGTCCTGAGTCAGAGGGAGGTGAGGAGGGATGTCCTGAGTCAGAGGGAGATGAGGAGGGTTGTCCTGAGTCAGAGGGAGATGAGGAGGGATGTTCTGAGTCAGAGGGAGGCGAGGAGGGATGTCCTGAGTCAGAGGGAGGCGAGGAGGGATTCCTGAGTCAGAGGGAGATGAGGAGGGTTGTCCTGAGTCAGAGGGAGATGAGGAGGGATGTCCTGAGTCAGAGGGAGATGAGGAGGGATTCCTGAGTCAGAGGGAGGCGAGGAGGGATGTCCTGAGTCAGAGGGAGATGAGGAGGGATTCCTGAGTCAGAGGGAGATGAGGAGGGATTCCTGAGTCAGAGGGAGATGAGGAGGGATGTCCTGAGTCAGAGGGAGATGAGGAGGGATGTCCTGAGTCAGAGGGAGATGAGGAGGGATTCCTGAGTCAGAGGGAGATGAGGAGGGATGTCCTGAGTCAGAGGGAGGTGAGGAGGCATTCCTGAGTCAGAGGGAGATGAGGAGGGTTGTCCTGAGTCAGAGGGAGGTGAGGAGGGATGTCCTGAGTCAGAGGGAGGCGAGGATGAGGAGGGATGTCCTGAGTCAGAGGGAGGCGAGGAGGGTTGTCCTGAGTCAGAGGGAGATGAGGAGGGATGTCCTGAGTCAGAGGGAGGCGAGGAGGGATGTCCTGAGTCAGAGGGAGGCGAGGAGGGATGTCCTGAGTCAGAGGGAGGTGAGGAGGGATGTCCTGAGTCAGAGGGAGGCGAGGAGGGATGTCCTGAGTCAGAGGGAGGCGAGGAGGGATGTCCTGAGTCAGAGGGAGGCGAGGAGGGATGTCCTGAGTCAGAGGGAGATGAGGAGGGATGTCCTGAGTCAGAGGGAGATGAGGAGGGATGTCCTGAGTCAGAGGGAGATGAGGAGGGATGTCCTGAGTCAGAGGGAGGCGAGGAGGGTTGTCCTGAGTCAGAGGGAGATGAGGAGGGTTGTCCTGAGTCAGAGGGAGGCGAGGAGGGATGTCCTGAGTCAGAGGGAGGCGAGGAGGGATTCCTGAGTCAGAGGGAGATGAGGAGGGTTGTCCTGAGTCAGAGGGAGATGAGGAGGGATGTCCTGAGTCAGAGGGAGATGAGGAGGGATGGCCTGAGTCAGAGGGAGGCGAGGAGGGTTGTCCTGAGTCAGAGGGAGATGAGGAGGGATGTCCTGAGTCAGAGGGAGATGAGGAGGGATGTCCTGAGTCAGAGGGAGATGAGGAGGGATGTCCTGAGTCAGAGGGAGGTGAGGAGGGATGTCCTGAGTCAGAGGGAGATGAGGAGGGTTGTCCTGAGTCAGAGGGAGATGAGGAGGGATGTTCTGAGTCAGAGGGAGGCGAGGAGGGATGTCCTGAGTCAGAGGGAGGCGAGGAGGGATTCCTGAGTCAGAGGGAGATGAGGAGGGTTGTCCTGAGTCAGAGGGAGATGAGGAGGGATGTCCTGAGTCAGAGGGAGATGAGGAGGGATTCCTGAGTCAGAGGGAGGCGAGGAGGGATGTCCTGAGTCAGAGGGAGATGAGGAGGGATTCCTGAGTCAGAGGGAGATGAGGAGGGATTCCTGAGTCAGAGGGAGATGAGGAGGGATGTCCTGAGTCAGAGGGAGATGAGGAGGGATGTCCTGAGTCAGAGGGAGATGAGGAGGGATTCCTGAGTCAGAGGGAGATGAGGAGGGATGTCCTGAGTCAGAGGGAGGTGAGGAGGCATTCCTGAGTCAGAGGGAGATGAGGAGGGTTGTCCTGAGTCAGAGGGAGGTGAGGAGGGATGTCCTGAGTCAGAGGGAGGCGAGGATGAGGAGGGATGTCCTGAGTCAGAGGGAGGCGAGGAGGGTTGTCCTGAGTCAGAGGGAGATGAGGAGGGATGTCCTGAGTCAGAGGGAGGCGAGGAGGGATGTCCTGAGTCAGAGGGAGGCGAGGAGGGATGTCCTGAGTCAGAGGGAGATGAGGAGAGATGTCCTGAGTCAGAGGGAGATGAGGAGGGATGTCCTGAGTCAGAGGGAGGCGAGGAGGGATGTCCCGAGTCAGAGGGAGGCGAGGAGGGATGTCCTGAGTCAGAGGGAGGCGAGGAGGGATGTCCTGAGTCAGAGGGAGATGAGGAGGGATGTCCTGAGTCAGAGGGAGATGAGGAGGGATGTCCTGAGTCAGAGGGAGGCGAGGAGAGATGTCCTGAGTCAGAGGGAGATGAGGAGGGATGTCCTGAGTCAGAGGGAGGCGAGGAGGGTTGTCCTGAGTCAGAGGGAGATGAGGAGGGATGTCCTGAGTCAGAGGGAGGCGAGGAGGGATGTCCTGAGTCAGAGGGAGGTGAGGAGGGTTGTCCTGAGTCAGAGGGAGGTGAGGAGGGATGTCCTGAGTCAGAGGGAGGCGAGGATGAGGAGGGATGTCCTGAGTCAGAGGGAGGCGAGGAGGGTTGTCCTGAGTCAGAGGGAGATGAGGAGGGATGTCCTGAGTCAGAGGGAGGCGAGGAGGGATTCCTGAGTCAGAGGGAGATGAGGAGGGATGTCCTGAGTCAGAGGGAGATGAGGAGGGATGTCCTGAGTCAGAGGGAGATGAGGAGGGATGTCCTGAGTCAGAGGGAGGTGAGGAGGGTTGTCCTGAGTCAGAGGGAGATGAGGAGGGATGTCCTGAGTCAGAGGGAGATGAGGAGGGATTCCTGAGTCAGAGGGAGATGAGGAGGGTTGTCCTGAGTCAGAGGGAGATGAGGAGGGATGTCCTGAGTCAGAGGGAGATGAGGAGGGATGTCCTGAGTCAGAGGGAGATGAGGAGGGATGTCCTGAGTCAGAGGGAGATGAGGAGGGATGTCCTGAGTCAGAGGGAGATGAGGAGGGATGTCCTGAGTCAGAGGGAGGCGTGGAGGGTTGTCCTGAGTCAGAGGGAGATGAGGAGGGATGTCCTGAGTCAGAGGGAGATGAGGAGGGATTCCTGAGTCAGAGGGAGATGAGGAGGGATGTCCTGAGTCAGAGGGAGATGAGGAGGGATGTCCTGAGTCAGAGGGAGATGAGGAGGGATTCCTGAGTCAGAGGGAGATGAGGAGGGATGTCCTGAGTCAGAGGGAGATGAGGAGGGATGTCCTGAGTCAGAGGGAGATGAGGAGGGATGTCCTGAGTCAGAGGGAGGCGAGGAGGGATGTCCTGAGTCAGAGGGAGGCGAGGAGGGTTGTCCTGAGTCAGAGGGAGATGAGGAGGATTGTCCTGAGTCAGAGGGAGATGAGGAGGGATGTCCTGAGTCAGAGGGAGGTGAGGAGGGATGTCCTGAGTCAGAGGGAGATGAGGAGGGATGTCCTGAGTCAGAGGGAGATGAGGAGGGATGTCCTGAGTCAGAGGGAGATGAGGAGGGATGTCCTGAGTCAGAGGGAGGCGAGGAGAGATGTCCTGAGTCAGAGGGAGGCGAGGAGGGTTGTCCTGAGTCAGAGGGAGATGAGGAGGGATGTCCTGAGTCAGAGGGAGATGAGGAGGGATGTCCTGAGTCAGAGGGAGATGAGGAGGGATGTCCTGAGTCAGAGGGAGATGAGGAGGGATGTCCTGAGTCAGAGGGAGATGAGGAGGGATGTCCTGAGTCAGAGGGAGGCGAGGAGAGATGTCCTGAGTCAGAGGGAGATGAGGAGGGATGTCCTGAGTCAGAGGGAGGCGAGGAGGGTTGTCCTGAGTCAGAGGGAGATGAGGAGGGATGTCCTGAGTCAGAGGGAGGCGAGGAGGGATGTCCTGAGTCAGAGGGAGATGAGGAGGGATGTCCTGAGTCAGAGGGAGATGAGGAGGGATGTCCTGAGTCAGAGGGAGATGAGGAGGGATGTCCTGAGTCAGAGGGAGATGAGGAGGGATGTCCTGAGTCAGAGGGAGGCGAGGAGAGATGTCCTGAGTCAGAGGGAGATGAGGAGGGATGTCCTGAGTCAGAGGGAGGCGAGGAGGGTTGTCCTGAGTCAGAGGGAGATGAGGAGGGATGTCCTGAGTCAGAGGGAGATGAGGAGGGTTGTCCTGAGTCAGAGGGAGGCGAGGAGGGATGTCCTGAGTCAGAGGGAGGCGAGGAGGGTTGTCCTGAGTCAGAGGGAGGCGAGGAGGGATGTCCTGAGTCAGAGGGAGGCGAGGAGGGATGTCCTGAGTCAGAGGGAGGTGAGGAGGGTTGTCCTGAGTCAGAGGGAGGCGAGGAGGGTTGTCCTGAGTCAGAGGGAGGTGAGGAGGGATGTCCTGAGTCAGAGGGAGGCGAGGAGGGATGTCCTGAGTCAGAGGGAGGCGAGGAGGGTTGTCCTGAGTCAGAGGGAGATGAGGAGGGATGTCCTGAGTCAGAGGGAGATGAGGAGGGATGTCCTGAGTCAGAGGGAGGCGAGGAGGGATGTCCTGAGTCAGAGGGAGATGAGGAGGGATGTCCTGAGTCAGAGGGAGGTGAGGAGGGTTGTCCTGCGTCAGAGGGAGGCGAGGAGGGATGTCCTGAGTCAGAGGGAGGTGAGGAGGGATGTCCTGAGTCAGAGGGAGATGAGGAGGGATGTCCTGAGTCAGAGGGAGATGAGGAGGGATATCCTGAGTCAGAGGGAGGCGAGGAGGGTTGTCCTGAGTCAGAGGGAGATGAGGAGGGATGTCCTGAGTCAGAGGGAGGCGAGGAGGGATGTCCTGAGTCAGAGGGAGATGAGGAGGGTTGTCCTGAGTCAGAGGGAGGCGAGGAGGGTTGTCCTGAGTCAGAGGGAGATGAGGAGGGATGTCCTGAGTCAGAGGGAGGCGAGGAGGGATGTCCTGAGTCAGAGGGAGATGAGGAGGGATGTCCTGAGTCAGAGGGAGGCGAGGAGAGATGTCCTGAGTCAGAGGGAGATGAGGAGGGATGTCCTGAGTCAGAGGGAGGCGAGGAGGGTTGTCCTGAGTCAGAGGGAGATGAGGAGGGATGTCCTGAGTCAGAGGGAGGCGAGGAGGGATGTCCTGAGTCAGAGGGAGGTGAGGAGGGTTGTCCTGAGTCAGAGGGAGGTGAGGAGGGATGTCCTGAGTCAGAGGGAGGCGAGGATGAGGAGGGATGTCCTGAGTCAGAGGGAGGCGAGGAGGGTTGTCCTGAGTCAGAGGGAGATGAGGAGGGATGTCCTGAGTCAGAGGGAGGCGAGGAGGGATTCCTGAGTCAGAGGGAGATGAGGAGGGATGTCCTGAGTCAGAGGGAGATGAGGAGGGATGTCCTGAGTCAGAGGGAGATGAGGAGGGATGTCCTGAGTCAGAGGGAGGTGAGGAGGGTTGTCCTGAGTCAGAGGGAGATGAGGAGGGATGTCCTGAGTCAGAGGGAGATGAGGAGGGATTCCTGAGTCAGAGGGAGATGAGGAGGGTTGTCCTGAGTCAGAGGGAGATGAGGAGGGATGTCCTGAGTCAGAGGGAGATGAGGAGGGATGTCCTGAGTCAGAGGGAGATGAGGAGGGATGTCCTGAGTCAGAGGGAGATGAGGAGGGATGTCCTGAGTCAGAGGGAGATGAGGAGGGATGTCCTGAGTCAGAGGGAGGCGTGGAGGGTTGTCCTGAGTCAGAGGGAGATGAGGAGGGATGTCCTGAGTCAGAGGGAGATGAGGAGGGATTCCTGAGTCAGAGGGAGATGAGGAGGGATGTCCTGAGTCAGAGGGAGATGAGGAGGGATGTCCTGAGTCAGAGGGAGATGAGGAGGGATTCCTGAGTCAGAGGGAGATGAGGAGGGATGTCCTGAGTCAGAGGGAGATGAGGAGGGATGTCCTGAGTCAGAGGGAGATGAGGAGGGATGTCCTGAGTCAGAGGGAGGCGAGGAGGGATGTCCTGAGTCAGAGGGAGGCGAGGAGGGTTGTCCTGAGTCAGAGGGAGATGAGGAGGATTGTCCTGAGTCAGAGGGAGATGAGGAGGGATGTCCTGAGTCAGAGGGAGGTGAGGAGGGATGTCCTGAGTCAGAGGGAGATGAGGAGGGATGTCCTGAGTCAGAGGGAGATGAGGAGGGATGTCCTGAGTCAGAGGGAGACGAGGAGGGATGTCCTGAGTCAGAGGGAGGCGAGGAGAGATGTCCTGAGTCAGAGGGAGGCGAGGAGGGTTGTCCTGAGTCAGAGGGAGATGAGGAGGGATGTCCTGAGTCAGAGGGAGATGAGGAGGGATGTCCTGAGTCAGAGGGAGATGAGGAGGGATGTCCTGAGTCAGAGGGAGATGAGGAGGGATGTCCTGAGTCAGAGGGAGATGAGGAGGGATGTCCTGAGTCAGAGGGAGGCGAGGAGAGATGTCCTGAGTCAGAGGGAGATGAGGAGGGATGTCCTGAGTCAGAGGGAGGCGAGGAGGGTTGTCCTGAGTCAGAGGGAGATGAGGAGGGATGTCCTGAGTCAGAGGGAGGCGAGGAGGGATGTCCTGAGTCAGAGGGAGATGAGGAGGGATGTCCTGAGTCAGAGGGAGATGAGGAGGGATGTCCTGAGTCAGAGGGAGATGAGGAGGGATGTCCTGAGTCAGAGGGAGATGAGGAGGGATGTCCTGAGTCAGAGGGAGGCGAGGAGAGATGTCCTGAGTCAGAGGGAGATGAGGAGGGATGTCCTGAGTCAGAGGGAGGCGAGGAGGGTTGTCCTGAGTCAGAGGGAGATGAGGAGGGATGTCCTGAGTCAGAGGGAGATGAGGAGGGTTGTCCTGAGTCAGAGGGAGGCGAGGAGGGATGTCCTGAGTCAGAGGGAGGCGAGGAGGGTTGTCCTGAGTCAGAGGGAGGCGAGGAGGGATGTCCTGAGTCAGAGGGAGGCGAGGAGGGATGTCCTGAGTCAGAGGGAGGTGAGGAGGGTTGTCCTGAGTCAGAGGGAGGCGAGGAGGGTTGTCCTGAGTCAGAGGGAGGTGAGGAGGGATGTCCTGAGTCAGAGGGAGGCGAGGAGGGATGTCCTGAGTCAGAGGGAGGCGAGGAGGGTTGTCCTGAGTCAGAGGGAGATGAGGAGGGATGTCCTGAGTCAGAGGGAGATGAGGAGGGATGTCCTGAGTCAGAGGGAGGCGAGGAGGGATGTCCTGAGTCAGAGGGAGGCGAGGAGGGTTGTCCTGAGTCAGAGGGAGGTGAGGAGGGATGTCCTGAGTCAGAGGGAGATGAGGAGGGATGTCCTGAGTCAGAGGGAGGCGAGGAGGGATGTCCTGAGTCAGAGGGAGATGAGGAGGGATGTCCTGAGTCAGAGGGAGATGAGGAGGGATGTCCTGAGTCAGAGGGAGGCGAGGAGGGTTGTCCTGAGTCAGAGGGAGGCGAGGAGGGTTGTCCTGAGTCAGAGGGAGATGAGGAGGGATGTCCTGAGTCAGAGGGAGGTGAGGAGGGTTGTCCTGCGTCAGAGGGAGGCGAGGAGGGATGTCCTGAGTCAGAGGGAGGTGAGGAGGGATGTCCTGAGTCAGAGGGAGATGAGGAGGGATGTCCTGAGTCAGAGGGAGATGAGGAGGGATATCCTGAGTCAGAGGGAGGCGAGGAGGGTTGTCCTGAGTCAGAGGGAGATGAGGAGGGATGTCCTGAGTCAGAGGGAGGCGAGGAGGGATGTCCTGAGTCAGAGGGAGATGAGGAGGGTTGTCCTGAGTCAGAGGGAGGCGAGGAGGGTTGTCCTGAGTCAGAGGGAGATGAGGAGGGATGTCCTGAGTCAGAGGGAGGCGAGGAGGGATGTCCTGAGTCAGAGGGAGGTGAGGAGGGATGTCCTGAGTCAGAGGGAGGCGAGGAGGGTTGTCCTGAGTCAGAGGGAGATGAGGAGGGATGTCCTGAGTCAGAGGGAGGCGAGGAGGGATGTCCTGAGTCAGAGGGAGATGAGGAGGGATGTCCTGAGTCAGAGGGAGATGAGGAGGGATGTCCTGAGTCAGAGGGAGGCGAGGAGGGTTGTCCTGAGTCAGAGGGAGATGAGGAGGGATGTCCTGAGTCAGAGGGAGATGAGGAGGGATGTCCTGAGTCAGAGGGAGATGAGGAGGGATGTCCTGAGTCAGAGGGAGATGAGGAGGGTTGTCCTGAGTCAGAGGGAGGCGAGGAGGGATGTCCTGAGTCAGAGGGAGGTGAGGAGGGTTGTCCTGAGTCAGAGGGAGATGAGGAGGGATGTCCTGAGTCAGAGAGAGATGAGGAGGGATTCCTGAGTCAGAGGGAGATGAGGAGGGATGTCCTGAGTCAGAGGGAGGCGAGGAGGGATGTCCTGAGTCAGAGGGAGATGAGGAGGGTTGTCCTGAGTCAGAGGGAGGTGAGGAGGGTTGTCCTGAGTCAGAGGGAGGCGAGGAGAGTTGTCCTGAGTCAGAGGGAGGCGAGGAGGGATGTCCTGAGTCAGAGGGAGATGAGGAGGGATTCCTGAGTCAGAGGGAGATGAGGAGGGATGTCCTGAGTCAGAGGGAGATGAGGAGGGATGTCCTGAGTCAGAGGGAGATGAGGAGGGATTCCTGAGTCAGAGGGAGATGAGGAGGGATGTCCTGAGTCAGAGGGAGATGAGGAGGGATGTCCTGAGTCAGAGGGAGATGAGGAGGGATGTCCTGAGTCAGAGGGAGGCGAGGAGGGTTGTCCTGAGTCAGAGGGAGATGAGGAGGATTGTCCTGAGTCAGAGGGAGAAGAGGAGGGATGTCCTGAGTCAGAGGGAGATGAGGAGGGATGTCCTGAGTCAGAGGGAGGCGAGGAGAGATGTCCTGAGTCAGAGGGAGGCGAGGAGGGTTGTCCTGAGTCAGAGGGAGATGAGGAGGGATGTCCTGAGTCAGAGGGAGATGAGGAGGGATGTCCTGAGTCAGAGGGAGATGAGGAGGGATGTCCTGAGTCAGAGGGAGATGAGGAGGGATGTCCTGAGTCAGAGGGAGGCGAGGAGGGATGTCCTGAGTCAGAGGGAGATGAGGAGAGATGTCCTGAGTCAGAGGGAGATGAGGAGGGTTGTCCTGAGTCAGAGGGAGATGAGGAGGGTTGTCCTGAGTCAGAGGGAGGCGAGGAGGGTTGTCCTGAGTCAGAGGAAGATGAGGAGGGATGTCCTGAGTCAGAGGGAGATGAGGAGGGATGTCCTGAGTCAGAGGGAGGCGAGGAGAGATGTCCTGAGTCAGAGGGAGGCGAGGAGGGATGTCCTGAGTCAGAGGGAGATGAGGAGGGATGTCCTGAGTCAGAGGGAGATGAGGAGGATTGTCCTGAGTCAGAGGGAGATGAGGAGGGATGTCCTGAGTCAGAGGGAGGCGAGGAGGGATGTCCTGAGTCAGAGGGAGGCGAGGAGGGATATCCTGAGTCAGAGGGAGGCGAGGAGGGATGTCCTGAGTCAGAGGGAGATGAGGAGGGATGTCCTGAGTCAGAGGGAGATGAGGAGGGATGTCCTGAGTCAGAGGGAGGCGAGGAGGGCTGTCCTGAGTCAGAGGGAGGCGAGGAGGGATGTCCTGAGTCAGAGGGAGATGAGGAGGGTTGTCCTGAGTCAGAGGGAGGTGAGGAGGGTTGTCCTGAGTCAGAGGGAGGCGAGGAGGGTTGTCCTGAGTCAGAGGGAGGCGAGGAGGGATGTCCTGAGTCAGAGGGAGATGAGGAGGGATGTCCTGAGTCAGAGGGAGGTGAGGAGGGTTGTCCTGAGTCAGAGGGAGGCGAGGAGAGTTGTCCTGAGTCAGAGGGAGATGAGGAGGGATTCCTGAGTCAGAGGGAGATGAGGAGGGATGTCCTGAGTCAGAGGGAGATGAGGAGGGATGTCCTGAGTCAGAGGGAGATGAGGAGGGATTCCTGAGTCAGAGGGAGATGAGGAGGGATGTCCTGAGTCAGAGGGAGATGAGGAGGGATGTCCTGAGTCAGAGGGAGATGAGGAGGGATGTCCTGAGTCAGAGGGAGGCGAGGAGGGATGTCCTGAGTCAGAGGGAGGCGAGGAGGATTGTCCTGAGTCAGAGGGAGATGAGGAGGGATGTCCTGAGTCAGAGGGAGATGAGGAGGGATGTCCTGAGTCAGAGGGAGGCGAGGAGAGATGTCCTGAGTCAGAGGGAGGCGAGGAGGGATGTCCTGAGTCAGAGGGAGGCGAGGAGGGTTGTCCTGAGTCAGAGGGAGATGAGGAGGGATGTCCTGAGTCAGAGGGAGGCGAGGAGGGTTGTCCTGAGTCAGAGGGAGATGAGGAGGGATGTTCTGAGTCAGAGGGAGATGAGGAGGGATATCCTGAGTCAGAGGGAGGCGAGGAGGGATGTCCTGAGTCAGAGGGAGGCGAGGAGGGATGTCCTGAGTCAGAGGGAGATGAGGAGGGATGTCCTGAGTCAGAGGGAGATGAGGAGGGATGTCCTGAGTCAGAGGGAGATGAGGAGGGATGTCCTGAGTCAGAGGGAGGCGAGGAGGGTTGTCCTGAGTCAGAGGGAGGCGAGGAGGGTTGTCCTGAGTCAGAGGGAGGTGAGGAGGGTTGTCCTGAGTCAGAGGGAGATGAGGAGGGATGTCCTGAGTCAGAGGGAGATGAGGAGGGATGTCCTGAGTCAGAGGGAGGCGAGGAGGGTTGTCCTGAGTCAGAGGGAGGTGAGGAGGGATGTCCTGAGTCAGAGGGAGATGAGGAGGGATGTCCTGAGTCAGAGGGAGGCGAGGAGGGATGTCCTGAGTCAGAGGGAGGTGAGGAGGGATGTCCTGAGTCAGAGGGAGATGAGGAGGGATGTCCTGAGTCAGAGGGAGATGAGGAGGGATTCCTGAGTCAGAGGGAGATGAGGAGGGATGTCCTGAGTCAGAGGGAGGCGAGGAGGGATGTCCTGAGTCAGAGGGAGATGAGGAGGGATGTCCTGAGTCAGAGGTAGATGAGGAGGGATTCCTGAGTCAGAGGGAGATGAGGAGGGATGTCCTGAGTCAGAGGGAGATGAGGAGGGATGTCCTGAGTCAGAGGGAGATGAGGAGGGATGTCCTGAGTCAGAGGGAGGCGAGGAGGGATGTCCTGAGTCAGAGGGAGATGAGGAGAGATGTCCTGAGTCAGAGGGAGATGAGGAGGGTTGTCCTGAGTCAGAGGGAGATGAGGAGGGTTGTCCTGAGTCAGAGGGAGGCGAGGAGGGTTGTCCTGAGTCAGAGGAAGATGAGGAGGGATGTCCTGAGTCAGAGGGAGATGAGGAGGGATGTCCTGAGTCAGAGGGAGGCGAGGAGAGATGTCCTGAGTCAGAGGGAGGCGAGGAGGGATGTCCTGAGTCAGAGGGAGATGAGGAGGGATGTCCTGAGTCAGAGGGAGATGAGGAGGATTGTCCTGAGTCAGAGGGAGATGAGGAGGGATGTCCTGAGTCAGAGGGAGGCGAGGAGGGATGTCCTGAGTCAGAGGGAGGCGAGGAGGGATATCCTGAGTCAGAGGGAGGCGAGGAGGGATGTCCTGAGTCAGAGGGAGATGAGGAGGGATGTCCTGAGTCAGAGGGAGATGAGGAGGGATGTCCTGAGTCAGAGGGAGGCGAGGAGGGCTGTCCTGAGTCAGAGGGAGGCGAGGAGGGATGTCCTGAGTCAGAGGGAGATGAGGAGGGTTGTCCTGAGTCAGAGGGAGGTGAGGAGGGTTGTCCTGAGTCAGAGGGAGGCGAGGAGGGTTGTCCTGAGTCAGAGGGAGGCGAGGAGGGATGTCCTGAGTCAGAGGGAGATGAGGAGGGATGTCCTGAGTCAGAGGGAGGTGAGGAGGGTTGTCCTGAGTCAGAGGGAGGCGAGGAGAGTTGTCCTGAGTCAGAGGGAGATGAGGAGGGATTCCTGAGTCAGAGGGAGATGAGGAGGGATGTCCTGAGTCAGAGGGAGATGAGGAGGGATGTCCTGAGTCAGAGGGAGATGAGGAGGGATTCCTGAGTCAGAGGGAGATGAGGAGGGATGTCCTGAGTCAGAGGGAGATGAGGAGGGATGTCCTGAGTCAGAGGGAGATGAGGAGGGATGTCCTGAGTCAGAGGGAGGCGAGGAGGGATGTCCTGAGTCAGAGGGAGGCGAGGAGGATTGTCCTGAGTCAGAGGGAGATGAGGAGGGATGTCCTGAGTCAGAGGGAGATGAGGAGGGATGTCCTGAGTCAGAGGGAGGCGAGGAGAGATGTCCTGAGTCAGAGGGAGGCGAGGAGGGATGTCCTGAGTCAGAGGGAGGCGAGGAGGGTTGTCCTGAGTCAGAGGGAGATGAGGAGGGATGTCCTGAGTCAGAGGGAGGCGAGGAGGGTTGTCCTGAGTCAGAGGGAGATGAGGAGGGATGTTCTGAGTCAGAGGGAGATGAGGAGGGATGTCCTGAGTCAGAGGGAGATGAGGAGGGATGTCCTGAGTCAGAGGGAGGCGAGGAGGGTTGTCCTGAGTCAGAGGGAGGTGAGGAGGGATGTCCTGAGTCAGAGGGAGATGAGGAGGGATGTCCTGAGTCAGAGGGAGGCGAGGAGGGATGTCCTGAGTCAGAGGGAGGTGAGGAGGGATGTCCTGAGTCAGAGGGAGATGAGGAGGGATGTCCTGAGTCAGAGGGAGATGAGGAGGGATTCCTGAGTCAGAGGGAGATGAGGAGGGATGTCCTGAGTCAGAGGGAGGCGAGGAGGGATGTCCTGAGTCAGAGGGAGATGAGGAGGGATGTCCTGAGTCAGAGGGAGATGAGGAGGGATTCCTGAGTCAGAGGGAGATGAGGAGGGATGTCCTGAGTCAGAGGGAGGCGAGGAGGGATGTCCTGAGTCAGAGGGAGGCGAGGAGGGATTCCTGAGTCAGAGGGAGATGAGGAGGGTTGTCCTGAGTCAGAGGGAGGCGAGGAGGGATGTCCTGAGTCAGAGGGAGATGAGGAGGGTTGTCCTGAGTCAGAGGGAGGTGAGGAGGGTTGTCCTGAGTCAGAGGGAGGCGAGGAGAGTTGTCCTGAGTCAGAGGGAGATGAGGAGGGTTGTCCTGAGTCAGAGGGAGATGAGGAGGGATGTCCTGAGTCAGAGGGAGATGAGGAGGGATGTCCTGAGTCAGAGGGAGATGAGGAGGGATGTCCTGAGTCAGAGGGAGGTGAGGAGGGATCTCCTGAGTCAGAGGGAGGCGAGGAGGAATGTCCTGAGTCAGAGGGAGATGAGGAGGGATGTCCTGAGTCAGAGGGAGATGAGGAGGGATGTCCTGAGTCAGAGGGAGGTGAGGAGGGTTGTCCTGTGTCAGAGGGAGATGAGGAGGGATGTCCTGAGTCAGAGGGAGGCGAAACTTTGGAATTCTCGATCCCAGAAGCTGTGGGAATTCAGTCGCTGGAAATGGCCAAAGCAGGAACTGATACATTTCTGCTGATTAAGACGAGCAGGGAATGACGTTGCTATCGAGTATCAAGCGCGATGGGCTTCCGGGTGCGGCGAGGACCAGCTAAGCCGCACGTTTCGGCACCTCCCATTTCAACAGACTTTTGGGCTTTTATCGGGAGCCCCAACGGAAATTTTCAAAGGCTAAACGCAGTGTGAGGCGACAAAGGAAGGAGTCCCCCCGGGTGTGGATGGAAAGAAGCGATAGTAGTGGCCAGATTGCGGAGGATCCTCTGGAGCAGCGGCAGAGGAGAAGGGAAGGGAGTAGCAAGATGGCGGCTGAGGGAGCCCAGTTGGTGTGGGGCCTGGAACAGCAGGAGTTCCTCCGGCGATGTGTGGAGGAGCTCAAGAAGGAGGTGCTGGCGCCGATGCTGCAGGCGATTGAGGGGCTGAAGGAGACACAAAAGACCCAGGAGATGGAGCTCCGTGGAGTGAAGGCAAAGGCAGCCGAGAACGAAGACGAGATACAGGGCTTGGTGGTGAAGACGGAGACGCACGAGGCACTACACAAGAGGTGTATGGAGAGATTGGAAGCCCTGGAAAATAGCTCGAGGAGGAAGATTTTGGGTCTTCCCGAAGGGGCAGAGGGAGCGGACGTTGTATCCGCGTGTATCAAGATTGGAGCGCGGAGGTGGCGAGAAGGAGGGCGAGTTTCAATCGGGCCAAGGCGGTGCTCCACAGGAAGAAAGTGAAATTCGGAATGTTGCAGCCGGCAAGACTGTGGGTTACACACCAGGACAAACACTACTTCGAGACGGCAGAGGAGGCGTGGACATTCATTCAAGAGGAGAAGTTGGACTAGATTTGGGAAAGGATGTTTGGAATGAAGTAGCGAGGTGGTGGCAAGGAATTGTAAATCAGATGGGGGAATTTTTTCCCCTCGAAGGGGGGGGACACGAAGAAATGTGGGCGCCGGTGGGGAAGGGGATGGGGAAGGAGAGAGGGAGCTGCGCCATTAGGGGCGGGGCCGAGAGGGAAGCGCGGGCTCTGTTCCCGCGCTATGGAAACTGTGGCGGGAAAAGGGGGCGTAGGAACGAGGGGGCCTCACACGCAGGGAGGCTAAGGATAAACGGGGGAAGCCGAGGTCAGCCAGAGTTTGCTGACTCCGGGAAGCAATATGGGGGGTGCAATCAAGCTAGCGCGGGATCTAGCGGGGGCGGGGGGGGGATTAACTGGGTTGCTGCTGCTAAGGGGAAGGGGGAGCTGTTACGGGATGGGATGGTCGGGACGGGAGGGCGCCGTCTGGGGGACAAGCGGTTGCGTGGGGCCCGGGTGAGGAGCTGGTTTAAAAAAGGGGATGGCTAGTCGACGAGGGGGGGGTAAAGAGCCCCCCAATCCGGTTGATCACGTGGAGCGTGAGAGGGTTGAATGGGCCGATTAAGAGGGCAAGGGTACTTGCGCACCTAAAGAAGCTAAAGGCAGACGTGGTCATGCTTCAGGAGACGCACCTGAAACTGGCGGATCAGGTCAGATTAAGAAAAGGATGGGTGGGACAGGTATTCCACTCGGGCTTGGGTGCGAAAAATAGAGGGGTGGCAATACTGGTGGGGAAACGGGTATTGTTTGAGGCTAAGACCATAGTGGTGGACAGTGGGGGTAGATACGTGATGGTGAGTGGCAGATTGCAAGGTGAGGCGGTGGTGCTGGTGAACGTATATGCCCCGAACTGGGATGATGGTAACTTTATGAAGCGTATGTTGGGGCGCATCCCGGACCTGGAGATGGGAAAGTTGGTAATGGGGGGGGGGGAACTTCAACACGGTGCTGGACCCAGGGCTGGACCGGTCCAGATCTAGGACCGGGAGGAGGCCGGCAGCGGCCAAGGTGCTTAAGGGCTTTATGGAGCAGATGGGAGGAGTGGATCCCTGGAGATTTACTAGACCGACGAGTAAAGAGTTTTCCTTCTTCTCCCACGTCCATAAAGTGTACTCCTGGATAGATTTCTTTGTCCTGGGAAGGGCGCTGATCCCGAAGGTGGCAGGAACGGAGTATTCGGCTATAGCCATTTCAGATCATGCCCCACATTGGGTCGATCTGGAACTAGGTGAGGAAAAGGAGCAACGCCCACTTTGGAGATTGGACATGGGACTGTTGGTGGACGAGGGGGTATGTGGAAGGGTGAGGGGATGTATTGAAAGATACCTAGAGATTAATGATGACGGAGAGGTCCAGGTGGGAGTAGTCTGGGAGGTGCTGAAGGCGGTGGTGAGAGGGGAGCTGATCTCCATAAGGGCCAATAAGGGGAAACAAGAGGGTAAAGAAAGGGAGAGACTGATTGGGGAGATTCTGAGGGTGGATAGGCAATATGCGGAGGCTCCGGACGAAGGGCTACACAGGGAAAGACGGAGACTACACGCGGACTTTGACTTGTTGACCACGGGTAAGGCGGAGACGCAGTGGAGCAAGGCACAGGGAGTACAGTATGAATACGGAGAGAAGGCGAGCCGACTGCTGGCCCAACAACTTAGGAAGAGGGGGGCGGCGAGAGAGATCGGAGGAGTTAGAGACGAGGAGGGAAGGATGGAACAGAGAGCGGAGAGGGTGAACGGGGTATTTAAGGTATTCTACGAGAGGTTGTACAAGGCCCAACCCCCGGAAGGGAAAGAGGGAATGATGCGTTTCCTAGACCAGCTGGAGTTCCCGAAGGTTGAGGAGCAGGAGAGGACAGGACTGGGAGCGCAGATTGAGGTAGAGGAGGTGGTAAAAGGAATCGGGAACATGCAGGCAGGGAAGGCCCCGGGACCAGATGGGTTCCTGGTGGAATTTTACAGGAAATATGTGGACCTGCTGGCCCCACTCCTGACGAGAACCTTCAATGAGGCTAAGGAAAGGGGGACACTACCCCCGACGATGTCGGAGGCGACGATATCGCTGATCCTGAACAGAGACAAAGACCCGCTGCAGTGCGGGTCATACAGGCCCATCCATCTCCTGAACGTAGATGCCAAGTTATTGGCCAAAGTGATGGCGACAAGGATAGAGGACTGTGTCCCAGGGGTGGTACATGACGACCAGACAGGGTTTGTTAAAGGGAGGCAATTGAAAACTAATATGCGGAGGTTGCTGGGGGTGATGATGATGCCCCCACTGGAGGGGGAGGCGGAGATAGTGGTGGCGATGGATGCAGAGAAGGCATTCGATAGAGTGGAGTGGGACTACCTGTGGGTGGTACTGAAGAGATTTGGATTTGGAGAGGGGTTCATTAGATGGGTTCAGCTCCTGTACGGGGCCCCGGTGGCAAGTGTGATTACGAACAGGCAACGATCTGACCACTTCCGACTATATAGGGGCACAAGACAGGGATGTCCCCTGTCCCTGTTACTGTTTGCGTTGGCAATTGAGCCATTGGCCATAGCGCTGAGGGGCTCCAGGAAGTGGAGAGGGGTACTTAGAGGAGGAGAAGAACATCGGGTGTCTTTATACGCAGATGATCTGCTGTTATATGTCGCGGACCGAGTGGAGGGGATGCCTGAGATAATGCAGACACTCAGGGAGTTTGGAGAGTTTTCGGGATAAACTGAATATGGGGAAGAGTGAACTGTTTGTGATGCACCCCGGGGAACAGGGCAGGGGAATAGACCAGCTGCCGCTGAGGAGGGTAACAAGAGATTTCCGGTATTTAGGGATCCAGGTGGCCAGGAACTGGGGAACCTTGCATAAGCTTAACTTGACACGACTGGTAGTGCAGATGGAGGAGGACTTTAAGAGGTGGGACATGGTGCCCCTGTCATTGGCGGGCAGGGTGCAGGCGGTTAAAATGGTGGTCCTTCCGAGGTTTCTTTTCGTGTTTCAGTGCTGATTACAAAGACCTTTTTTAAGAAGGTGGACAGGAGCATCATGAGTTTTGTGTGGGCCGGAAAGACCCCAAGGGTAAAGAGGGGGTTCCTGCAGTGCAGTAGAGATAGAGGGGAATTGGCACTGCCGAGTCTGAGTGATTACTATTGGGCCGCTAACGTGTCTATGATATGTAAGTGGATGAGGGAAGAAGAAGGAGTGGCGTGGAAAAGGCTGGAGATGGCGTCCTGTAGGGGAACTAGCTTAAAAGCACTGGCAACGGCGCCGCTGCCGTTCTCCCCGAAAAGGTACACCACAAACCCAGTGGTGGTGGCGACTCTGAAGATTTGGGGGCAGTGGAGACGACATAGGGGAGTGACGGGGGCCTCCGTGTGGTCCCCGATAAGGAACAACCACAGGTTCGTCCCGGGAAGGATAGACGGGGGATTCTAATCTTGGCAGCGAGCATGAATTGCGAAACTGAAGGACTTGTTCTTGGACGGGACATTCGCGAGTCTGGGAGCACTGACAGAAAAATACGGGTTGCCACCAGGGAATGCTTTCCGATACATGCAAGTGAGGGCACTTGTGAGGCAACAGGTGAGGGAATTTCCGCAGCTCCCGGCGCAAGAGATCCAGGACAGAGTGATTTCGGGGGCATGGGTGGGTGATGGTAGGGTGTCCGATATATATAGGGAAATGAGGGACGAGGGGGAGGCGTTGGTAGAGGAGCTGAAGGGAAAATGGGAGGAGGAGCTGGGGGAAGAGATTGAGGAGGGGCTGTGGGCAGATGCCCTAAGTAGGGTAAATTCCTCGTCCTCGTGTGCCAGGCTCAGCCTGATCCAATTCAAGGTTCTACACAGGGCGCATATGACAGGAGCAAGATTGAGCAGGTTTTTTGGGGTGGAGGATAGGTGCGGGAGATGCGCGGGAAGCCCTGCGAACCACACCCACGTGTTTTGGTCATGTCCGGTATTGCATGGGTTCTGGGTGGGTGTGGCAAAAGTGATTTCAAATGTGGTGGGGGACCGGGTCGAACCAGGCTGGGGGTTGGCTATATTCGGGGTTGCAGATGAGCCGTGAGTGCAGGAGGCGAGAGAGGCCGATGTTTTGGCCTTTGCGTCCCTAGTAGCCCGGCGAAGGATTCTACTTATGTGGAAGGAAGCTAAACCCCCGGGGGTGGAGGCCTGGATAAACGACATGGCAGGGTTTATAAAATTGGAGCGGGTAAAGTACGCACTAAGAGGTTCGGCTCAGGGGTTCGCCAGGCGGTGGCAACCGTTCCTCGACTATCTCGCAGAGCGATAAGGGAAAATAGGAAAGACAGCAGCAGCAACCCAGGGGGGAGGGGGGGGGGGGGGGTTGTATTCGGGTCTTTGGGGTTTTTTGGGTGTTGTTACATATTAGTTGTTCATATTTATCTTCTCAATGTTACTATTTCTTTTTGTTTTTTATTTGTGTTGGCACTTGTGGTTAGTTAATATATTATTTTAAAAACGATCAATGTATATATTGTTACAAAGTTGTAAAAGTGGAAAATTCTTGGTTGATCGAAAAACTTTAATAAAATATATATATTTTAAAAGAGTATCAAGCGTGATCTAGTTGAACGGCGAAGAGGCTGAAGTGGCTGAATGGCTCACCCCTATTCCTATCCAACTGTGTGCTTTCCTCGGCCATTCCAGATAGCACAGAATCGGAGAATTCCTACAGTGTAGGGGGGGGGGGGCTGTTGGGTCCATTGAGTGTGCACTGACCCTCAGACAGAGCACCTTACCCACACCCAGCCCCCACCTTGTGGTGTCCTCGTGCATCAGTCGCTGAAAGTCAGCGCGCAGGTACAGCGGCAGTAAAGAAGGCAAATGGTATGTTGGCCTTCAAAGCGAGAGGATTGGAGTCGAGGATAAGAGATGTTTCACTGCAATGGTATCGGGCATTGGTGAGGCCATACCTGGAGTATTGTGTGCTGTTCTGGTGTCCTTATCTGAGGAAGGATGTTCTTGTTATGGAGGGAGTGCAGCCGACTCCTGGGAGGGCGGGACTGTCATATGAGGAGAGACTAAGTCAGTTTGGATTATATTGATTGGAGTTTAGAAGAGCGAGAGGGGATCTTGTGGAAACCTTAACAGGATTGGACAGGGTAGATTCAGAAAGAATGTTCCCGTTGGTGGGGGAGTCCAGAACTAGGGGTCATAGTTTGACCGGAGCACCCGGAGGAAACCCACGCAGACACGGGGAGGACGTGCAGACTCCGCACAGACAGTGACTCAAGCGGGAATCGAACCTGGGACCCTGGAGCTGTGAAGCAACAGTGCTAACCACTGTGCTACCGTGCCGAACCTTTGTCCTAGATTAAAAACAAATTAATCTACACCCCATCATTTTACCGTAATCCATGTACCTATCCAATAGCTGCTTGAAGGTCCCTAATGTTTCCGACTCAACTACTTCCACAGGCAGTGCATTCCATGCCCCCACTACTCTCTGGGTAAAGAACCTACCTCTGATATCCCTCCTATATCTTCCACCATTCACCTTAAATTTATGTCCCCTTGTAATGGTTTGTTCCACCCGGGGAAAAAGTCTCTGACTGTCTACTCTATTCCCCTGATCATCTTATAAACCTCGATCAAGTCGCCCCTCATCCTTCTCCGTTCTAATGAGAAAAGGCCTAGCACCCTCAACCTTTCCTCGTAAGACCTACTCTCCATTCCAGGCAACATCCTGGTAAATCTCCTTTGCACCTTTTCCAAAGCTTCCACATCCTTCCTAAAATGAGGCGACCAGAGCTGTACACAGTACTCCAAATGTGGCCTTACCAAAGTTTTGTACAGCTGCATCATCACCTCACGGCTCTTAAATTCAATCCCTCTGTTAATGAACGCGAGCATACCATAGGCCTTCTTCACAGCTCTATCCAATTGAGTGGCAACTTTCAAAGATGTATGAACATAGACCCCAAGATCTCTCTGCTCCTCCACATTGCCAAGAACTCTACCGTTAACCCTGTATTCCGCATTCATATTTGTCCTTCCAAAATGGACAACCTCACACTTTTCAGGGTTAAACTCCATCTGCCACTTCTCAGCCCAGCTCTGCATCCTATCTATGTCTCTTTGCAGCCGACAACAGCCCTCCTTACTATCCACAACTCCACCAATCTTCGTATCATCTGCAAATTTACTTACCCACCCTTCAACTCCCTCATCCAAGTCATTAATGAAAATCACAAACAGCAGAGGACCCAGAACTGATCCCTGCGGTACGCCACTGGTAACTGGGCTCCAGGCTGAATATTTGCCATCCACCACCACTCTCTGACTTCTATCGGTTAGCCAGTTCGTTATCCAACTGGCCAAATTTCCCACTATCCCATGCCTCCGTACTTTCTGCATAAGCCTACCATGGGGAACCTTATCAAATGCCTTACTAAAATCCATGTACACTACATCCACTGCTTTACCTTCATCCACATGCTTGGTCACCTCCTCAAAGAATTCAATAAGATTTGTAAGGCAAGACCTACCCCTCACAAATCCGTGCTGACTATCCCTAATCAAGCAGTGTCTTTCCAGATGCTCAGAAATCCTATCCTTCAGTACCCTTTCCATGACTTTATGGGGGGGGGGTGGGGGGGGGGGGGGTGGGGAGGTGGGATCAGTGTATTGAACTTTAAAAAATAAGAAATTTAGAGTACCCAATTCATTTTTTCCAATTAAGGGGCAATTTAGCGTGGCCAATCCACTTACCCTGCACATCTTTGGGTTGTGGGGGTGAAACCCACGCAAACACGGGGAGAATGTGCAAACTCCACACGGACAGTGACCCAGAGCCGGGATCGAACCCGGGACCTCGGCGCCGCGAGGCAGCAGTGCTAACCACCGTGCCACCGTGCTGCCCCAGTGTACGGCACTTGATGATCAGCCATGATCATAATGAATGGCGGAGCAGACTCGAAGGGCCGAATGGCCTCCTTCTGCTCCTATTTTCTATGTTTCTATGACAACGCAACAGCTTCATGATCACCATGACTGAGGCTGTTTAAATTCCTGTGGTGTGATTTGAACATGTCTCTAGATCATCAGTCTGCTGGTTTACTAATTCAGTGATACTGACTACTGACTTCAGGAAGCAAAGTACTGTACACACCCCTGTCAGCATCAACGGGGCCAAGGTGGAGATGGTTAGCAGTTTCAAATTCCTAGGGGTGCACATCTCCAAAAATCTGTCCTGGTCCACCCACGTCGACGCTACCACCAAGAAAGCACAACAGCGCCTATACTTCCTCAGGAAACTAAGGAAATTCGGCATGTCCACATTAACCCTTACCAACTTTTACAGATGCACCATAGAAAGCATCCTACCCGGCTGCATCACAGCCTGGTATGGCAACTGCTCGGCCCAGGACCGCAAGAAACTTCAGAGAGTCGTGAACACCGCCCAGTCCATCACACGAACCCGCCTCCCATCCATTGACTCCATCTACACCTCCCGCTGCCTGGGGAAAGCGGGCAGCATAATCAAAGATCCCTCCCACCCGGCTTACTCACTCTTCCAACTTCTTCCATCGGGCAGGAGATACAGAAGTCTGAGAACACGCACGAACTGACTCAAACAGCTTCTTCCCCGCTGTTACCAGACTCCTAAATGACCCTCTTACGGACTGAACTGATCTCTCCACACATCTCACTACTGAGCAGTACTACACTCTGTACGCTTCACCCGATGTCCATGTCTATGTGTTTACATTGTGTATTTACATTGTGCATTTACGTATGTCCTATGTTTTTTCAGGTATGAAGCGATCTGTCTGGACTGTCCGCAGAACAATACGTTTCACTGTACCTCGGTACACGTGACAGTAAATCAAATCCAAGCAATATACAGCAGCACAGTAGCATAGTGGTTAGCACAATTGCATCACAGCTCCAGGGTCCCAAGTTCGATTCCCGGCTTGGGTCACTGTCTGTGTGGAGTCTGCACGTTCTCCCCGTGTCTGGGTGGGTTTCCTCCGGGTGCTCCGGTTTCCTCCCACAGTCCAAAGATAGAACATAGAGAACATAGAATATTACAGCGCAGTACAGGCCCTTCGGCCCTCAATGTTGCACCGACCTGTGAAACCACTCTAAAGCCCATCTACACTATTCCCTTATCGCCCATATGCCTATCCAATGACCATTTGAATATCCTTCGTGTTGGCGAGTCCACTACTGTTGCAGGCAGGGCATTCCACGCCCTTACTACTCTCTGAGTAAAGAACCTACCTCTGATATCTGTCTTATATCTATCTCCCCTCAATTTAAAGGTATGTCCCCTCGTGCTAGACATCACCATCCGAGGAAAAAGGCTCTCACTATCCACCCTATCCAATCCTCTGATCATCTTGTATGCCTCAATTAAGTCACCTAATAACCTTCTCCCTAACGAAAACAGCCTCAAGTCCCTCAGCCTTTCCTCATAAGATCTTCCCTCCATACCAGACAACATTCTGGTAAATCTCCTCTGCACCCTTTCCAATGCTTCCACATCCTTCCTATAATGCGGCGACCAGAACTGTACGCAATACTCCAAATGCGGCCGCACCAGAGTTTTGTACAGCTGCAACATGACCTCATGGCTCCGAAACTCAATCCCTCTACCAATAAAAGCTAACACACCGTACGCCTTCTTAACAACCCTCTCAACCTGTGTTGATGTGCAGGTTAGGTGGATTGGCCATGCTAAATTGCCCTTAGTGTCCAAATTGCCCTTAGTGTTGGGTGGGGTTACTGGGTTATGGGGGTAGGGTGGAAGTGTGGGTTTAGATAGGGTGCTCTTTCCAAGAGCCGGTGCAGACTCGATGGGCCGAATGGCCGGCTTCTGCACTGTAAATTCTATGATTCTATGAATATAAGCACAATGTTAGCAGATATACAGAGATCCACTGCGAGTCAATCTAACTGGAGGAGACACACAAAGTAAGTTCTGGGCAGTAGGTCGGACATGGCAGCCTCCCCACCCCCCCACCCCCACTCCCCCCCCCTCCTCCCCCGCCCCCACTCTCCTCCCACCCCACTCTCCTCCCCCCCACTCTCCTCCCCCCCACTCTCCTCCCCCCCACTCCCCCCCCCCCTCCTCCCCCGCCCCCACTCTCCTCCCCCCCACTCTCCTCCCCCCCACTCTCCTCCCCCCCCACTCTCCTCCCCCCTCTCACTCTCCCCCCCCTCTCACTCTCCCCCCCCACTCTCCTCCCCCCCCACTCTCCTCCCCCCTCTCACTCTCCCCCCCACTCTCCTCCCCCCCACTCTCCTCCCCCCCACTCTCCTCTCCCCCACTCTCCTCCCCCCCACTCTCCTCCCCCCCACACTCCTCTCCCCCACTCTCCTCCCCCCCACTCTCCTCTCCCCCACTCTCCTCCCCCCCCACTCTCCTCCCCCTCTCACTCTCCCCCCCCTCTCACTCTCCCCCCCCACTCTCCTCCCGCCCCACTCTCCTCCCGCCCCACTCTCCTCCCCCCCACTCTCCTCCCCCCCACTCTCCTCCCCCCCCACTCTCCTCCCCCCCCACTCTCCTCCCCCCACTCACTCTCCTCTCCCCCCCCACCCCACTCTCCTCCCCCCCCCCACTCTCCTCCCCCCTCCACTCTCCTCCCCCCCACTCTCCTCTCCCCCACTCTCCTCCCCCCCACCCTCCTCCCCCCCACTCTCCTCCCCCCTCTCACTCTCCCCCCCACTCTCCTCCCCCCCACTCTCCTCCCCCCCACTCTCCTCTCCCCCACTCTCCTCCCCCCCACTCTCCTCCCCCCCACACTCCTCTCCCCCACTCTCCTCCCCCCCCACTCTCCTCTCCCCCACTCTCCTCCCCCCCCACTCTCCTCCCCCTCTCACTCTCCCCCCCTCTCACTCTCCCCCCCCACTCTCCTCCCGCCCCACTCTCCTCCCGCCCCACTCTCCTCCCCCCCACTCTCCTCCCCCCCACTCTCCTCCCCCCCACTCTCCTCCCCCCCCACTCTCCTCCCCCCACTCACTCTCCTCTCCCCCCCCCACCCCACTCTCCTCCCCCCCCCACTCTCCTCCCCCCTCCACTCTCCTCCCCCCCACTCTCCTCTCCCCCACTCTCCTCCCCCCCACCCTCCTCCCCCCCACTCTCCTCCCCCCCTCTCCTCCCCCCCCACTCTCCTCCCCCTCACTCTCCCCCCCCACTCGCCCCCCCCACTTGCCCCCCCCTCACTCCCCCCCCCTCACTCCCCTCCCCCCCCCACTCCTCCCCCCCCCCCACTCCCCCCCCCACTCCCCCACCCCCCCACTCCCCCCCCACCCCCCCACTCTCCTCCCCCCACTCCCCAATATCCTAGAGCTTCCGCCAACATGACTGTCTGCTCAAAGCAGTTGTCTCAAATACAAGACTCACAAACAGCAAAGGAAATTCCCCAACCAGGGCTTAGGAGTCGCTACTTGGGTGAGGTGGGGCAAAGACCTTCGCTGACGGCAGGGACCACAAGGCACTGACCTGGTTGAGGTACTTTGAAACCAGTCCCATGAAGGGCCTGTCGTCGTGGTTACCGAGCACTGAGGAGATCTCCAGATGTGAAAGGACATCATGGGCAAGGTTTCTGCAGAGAGACTGGACACCTCTGAAGCCCAGGTCATTGTGCGAGAGGATCAGAGTCTTCAAGTGTCCGGACCCTGCGAGAAGGAAGAGAAGCGGACGGTGAGCGATAGTGCACAGGGACACAGCTGCTCAGGGAGACCGAGAACTCACTCCCAGCACAAAACTATTGAATAACTCATCACCAATCCGGTTAATACATCACCAGAATATTCACTGAGATTATTAACTACAGCTCCGGTGAAATATCTTCCGTGCTGCACTGTCAGAGGGTCAGTACTGAGGGAGTGCCGCACTGTCAGAGGGTCAGTACTGAGGGAGTGCTGCACTGTCAGAGGGTCAGTACTGAGGGAGTGCCGCACTGTCAGAGGGTCAGTACTGAGGGAGTGCCGCACTGTCAGAGGGTCAGGACTGAGGGAGTGCCGCACTGTCAGAGGGTCAGTACTGAGGGAGTGCTGCACTGTCAGAGGGTCAGGACTGAGGGAGTGCCGCACTGTCAGAGGGTCAGTACTGAGGGAGCGCTGCACTGTCAGAGGGTCAGTACTGAGGGAGTGCTGCACTGTCAGAGGGTCAGTACTGAGGGAGTGCTGCACTGTAAGAGGGTCAGGACTGAGGGAGTGCCGCACTGTCAGAGGGTCAGTACTGAGGGAGTGCTGCACTGTCAGAGGGTCAGTACTGAGGGAGCGCTGCACTGTCAGAGGGTCAGTACTGAGGGAGTGCCGCACTGTCAGAGGGTCAGTACTGAGGGAGTGCTGCACTGTCAGAGGGTCAGGACTGAGGGAGTGCCGCACTGCCAGAGGGTCAGTACTGAGGGAGTGCTGCACTGTCAGAGGGTCAGGACTGAGGGAGTGCCGCACTGTCAGAGGGTCAGTACTGAGGGAGTGCTGCACTGTCAGAGGGTCAGGACTGAGGGAGTGCCGCACTGTCAGAGGGTCAGTACTGAGGGAGTGCTGCACTGTCAGAGGGTCAGGATTGAGGGAGTGCCGCACTGTCAGAGGGTCAGTTCTGAGGGAGTGCTGCACTGTTAGAGGGTCAGTACTGAGGGAGTGCCGCACTGTCAGAGGGTCAGTACTGAGGGTGTGCCGCACTGTCAGAGGGTCAGTGCTGAGGGAGTGCAGCACTGTCAGAGGGTCAGTACTGAGGGAGTGCTGCACTGTCAGAGGGTCAGTACTGAGCGAGTGCCGCACTGTCAGAGGGTCAGTACTGATGGAGTGCTGCACTGTCAGAGGGTCAGTACTGAGGGAGTGCTGCACTGTCAGAGGGTCAGTACTGAGGGAGTGCTGCACTGTCAGAGGGTCAGTACTGAGGGAGTGCCGCACTGTCAGAGGGTCAGTACTGAGGGAGTGCTGCACTGTCAGAGGGTCAGTACTGAGGGAGCGCTGCACTGTCAGAGGGTCAGTACTGAGGGAGCGCTGCACTGCCAGAGGGTCAGTCCTGAGCTAGCGCTGCACTGTCAGAGGGTCAGTACTGAGGGACTGCAGCACTGTCACAGGTTCAGTACTGAAGGGGTGCCCCACTGTCAGAGGGTCAGTGCTGAGGGAGTGCTGCACTGTCAGAGGGTCAGTGCTGAGGGAGTGCTGCACTGTCAGAGGGTCAGTACTGAGGGAGTGCTGCACTGTCAGAGGGTCAGTACTGAGGGGGTGCCCCACTGTCAGAGGGTCAGTACTGAGGAAGTGTCGCACTGGCAGAGGGTCGGTACTGAGGGAGTGCTGCACTGTCAGAGGGTCAGTACTGAGGGAGTGCTGCACTGTCAGAGGGTCAGTACTGAGGGAGTGCCGCACTGTCAGAGGGTCAGTACTGAGGGAGCGCTGCACTGTCAGAGGGTCAGTACTGAGGGATTGCTGCACTGTCAGAGGGTCAGTACTGAGGGAGTGCTGCACTGTCAGAGGGTCAGTACTGAGGGAGCGCTGCACTGTCAGAGGGTCAGTACTGAGGGAGTGCCGCACTGTCAGAGGGTCAGTACTGAGGGAGCGCTGCACTGTCAGAGGGTCAGTACTGAGGGATTGCTGCACTGTCAGAGGGTCAGTACTGAGGGAGTGCTGCACTGTCAGAGGGTCAGTACTGAGGGAGCGCTGCACTGTCAGAGGGTCAGTACTGAGGGAGTGTTGCACTGTCAGAGGGTCAGTACTGAGGGAGTGCTGCACTGTCAGAGGGTCAGTACTGAGAGAGTGCTGCACTGTCAGAGGGTCAGTACTGAGGGAGTGCTGCACTGTCAGAGGGTCAGTACTGAGGGAGTGTTGCACTGTCAGAGGGTCAGTACTGAGGGAGCCAATCTTTGCACCCAATCACTGATTTCTTAATAAGCTTTGCACGTTTGAAGCTGTGTCTGTGAGAGGTTTTGGTGTCTGTGAGAGGGTTTGCTGTGATCTAAGATGAGGAAAGGTGCTGTTGCAATGTGATTGCTCCCTGTTTATACCTTTCAGTGTGCAGCTCATTGCCATGTTCTGCAGAAACCTGGCCGTGAGGCCACAGGCCTGGAGGTTGAGCGTGCTCAGTCGAGGGGAGGATCTGATCAATGAGGCTACGAGCTGAGAGCTGCCGTCTCCCAAAGGATTGAGGCTGAGGTTCAACTCCTCCAGACTCTGAAAGAGAAAGGAGATGTTCATAATCCCGTGCAGTGAATTATTCTAATCTTAAATGTTCTAACCCCCCCCTTGAGAACCATGAAGAAGCAGCCACTGATCTCCCAATGGGGGACATTGAATACGAGCTTCTGCCTGGTGTGCCACCACCGGGGGCTTGTTAAGACGTAGGATAAGAGCAGGCCCCAGATTGGACCCGGTGAAGCAGGCCCCAGATTGGGCCTGGTGAACCAGGCGCCAGATTGGGCCCGGTGTAGCAGGCCCCAGATTGGGCCCGGTGAAGCAGGCCCCAGATTGGACCCGGTGAAGCAGGCCCCAGATTGGACCCGGTGAAGCAGGCCCCAGATTGGGCCCGGTGAAGCAGGCCCCAGATTGGGCCCGGTGAAGCAGGCCCCAGATTGGGCCTGGTGAACAGCCCCAGATTGGGCCCGGTGTAGCAGGTCCCAGATTGGGCCCGGTGAAGCAGGCCCCATGTGAACAGGCCCCAGATTGGGCCCGGTGTAGCAGGCCCCAGATTGGGCCCGGTGAAGCAGGCCCCAGATTGGGCCCAGTGAAGCAGGCCCCAGATTGGGCCCGGTGAAGCAGGCCCCAGATTGGGCCCGGTGAAGCAGGCCCCAGATTGGGCCCGGTGAAGCAGGCCCCAGATTGGGCCCGGTGAAGCAGGCCCCAGATTGGGCCCGGTGAAGCAGGCCCCAGATTGGGCCTGGTGAGGCCTCTCCTCTCAGTAGGATCTGCACTGGGAGTGAGATGCTGTGTAAAGTATAACTTGTATAAATGTAAATAAATTCACTGATATTTATGAGTTTCCTTATGAGTTTTTCTTAATTTTTCCAATTAAGTGGCAATTTAGCGAGGCCAATCCACCTAACCTGCAAGGGGGCATAACTATAAGGTTCAGGGTGGGAGATATAGGAAGGATGTCCGCGGTAGGTTTTTTATTCCGAGAGTGGTTAGGGTGCGGAATGGACTGCCTGCTGTGATAGTGGAGTCGGACACTTTAGGAACTTTCAAGCGGTTATTGGATAGGCACATGGAGCACACCAGAATGACAGGGAGTGGGATAGCTTGATCTTGGTTTCGGACAATGCTCGGCACAACATCGAGGGCCGAAGGGCCCGTTCTGTGCTGTACTGTTGTATGTTCTATGTTCTATCTTTGGGTTGTGGGGCTGAGACCCACGCAGACACGGGGATAATGTGCAAACTCCACACGGACAGTGACCCAGAGCCGGGATCGAACCTGGGACCTCGGTGCCGTGAGGTAGCAGTGCTAACCCACTGCGCCACCGTCCTGCCCGATGTATTGTTATATTTAACTCAGAAATACTCCTCCAGTCTGCTCCCGCTGCCCTGCACTGTGCGCAGATCAGTCCCTGCTCCTGATTCAACCCATTCATGAGGGACGTCACTGAGCTAGTAATGTGAGGCCAGGACAATGATCTGGGTGTGTTCGAATGCCACCACCAGTGCGTGGAATTTAATTTTAATGAATACATTTGGAATCGGAAGCTATAAAGGTAACCATGAAACTATCATCTAGTGATGTGTCACGTGAGAGTGACTTTAAGAAATGGGTGTTTATAAATGGGCGTGTATATAAATATCTGTAGTGAGAGTACCTTTAAGAAATGGGTGTTTATTACTGCAGTGATGTCAGAGAGTGGGTGGAGCTGGGCTGTCTGTCAGCTTTTTACTTTCGTTTTAGGCTGTTTGCTGCAGGGTGTGTTTTAGTTTAGTTTTCAGAGCTGGATAGCTGCAGTCACAGCCAGAAGGGGTATTAGTCTCTCTCTCTGTAATCTAAAGACTGTAAATCGATCCTGGTGACTTAAAACTAATAACAGGAGCGACTTTAACCTGATGTGCTTCTGGTAAAAGGTGTTTTATGTCTTCTGGATGTTAAAAGGAAAGCTTGAAGGATTACTTAGTGTTGTATTCTTTAGGGGTTGTATTTGAATTAAAGTTGCTGAGATGTTCACTGTATGTTTTAAAAAGGTTAACTTGAGTTCATAGAATAAACATTGTTTTGTTTTAAAAAACTTTTCCATTTCTGCTGTCCCACACCTGTAGAGTGGGCCGTGCGCTCCCCATACCACAATCTATTAAAAGTTGTGGGTCAGGTGAACTCCATGATACACTTTGGGGTTCTCTAAACCCTGGCCCACAACAATTGTAATAAAACCTCTGCTCCACTATTGTCCTACAGGGGAGAAATCTGTCGTCCTCACCCTATCTGGCCTGCATGTGACTCCAGACCATTCATTGCCTTCTGAAAATGGCTGAACACCGGCACTCCGTTCAAGATAGGTGTAGATGACCAATAAATGTTGGCGTTGCCATGACAGCCACATCCAGATGTTGAATTAAACACCAGGGGCAAGATACTCCGACCCCACCCGCCGGGTTGGAGCATCGCCGGGGGCTGGCGTGAATCCCGCCCCCCGCCGCTTGCCGAATTCTCCGGCACTGGATATTCGGCGGGGGCGGGAATCGCGCCGCGCCGGTTGGCGGGCCCCCCGCTCGATTCTCCAGCCCGGATGGGCCGAAGTCCCGCCGTTAAAATGCCTGTGCCGCCGACGTAGTTTAAACCACCTACCTTACCGGCGGGACAAGGCAGCGCGGGTGGGCTCCAGGGTCCTGGGAGGGGGGGGGGCGCGGGGCGATCTGGCCCCGGGGGAGTGCCCCCACGGTGGCCTGGCCCGCGATCGGGGCCCACCAATCCGCGGGCGGGCCTGTGCCGTGGGGGCACTCTTTTCCTTCCGCCTTCGCCACGGTCTCCACCATGGCGGAGGCAGAAGAGACTCCCTCCACTGCGCATGTGCGGGAAACTGTCAGCGGCCGCTAACGCTCCCCGCGCATGCGCCGCCCGGAGATGTCATTTCCGCGCCAGCTGGCGGGGCACCAAAGGCCTTTTCCGCCAGCTGGCGGGGCGGAAATTCCTCCGGCGCTGACCTAGCCCCTCAATGTTGGGGCTTGGCCCCCAAAGATGCGGAGCATTCCGCACCTTTGGGGCGGCGCGCTGCCCGACTGATTTGCACCGTTTTGGGCGCCAGTCGGTGGACATCGTGCCGATACCGGAGAATTTTGCCCCAGATTTCTTTAAACAAAGCTGGAACCTCAAAGTTGCGATCAGTAAGGGTGAGCGTCCGTATATTGTCCAGGGAGGAGTGGTAAGGACCTGAATCTCCATCACCGGCATCATTATTGAGGAACACATTGGTCAGAGTTTGGGGCATTGCATAAACATAGAGCCTTGGGGAATGTGTACTGTGTAAACACGGAGCCTTGGGGAATGTGTACCGTGTAAACACGGAGCCTTGGGGAATGTGTACCGTGTAAACACGGAGTCTTGGGGAATGTGTACCGTGTAAACACGGAGTCTTGGGGAATGTGTACCGTGTAAACACGGAGTCTTGGGGAATGTGTACCGTGTAAACACGGAGTCTTGGGGAATGTGTACCGTGTAAACACGGAGTCTTGGGGAATGTGTACCGTGCAAACACAGACTCTTCAGAACTGTGTACTGTGTAAACACAGAGCCTTGGGGAATGTGTACTGTGTAAACACAGAGCCTTGGAGAACGTGTCCTGTGTAGACACAGAGCCTTGGGGAACGTGTGCTGCGTAGACACAGAGCCTTGGGGAACGTGTGCTGCGTAGACACAGAGCCTTGGGGAACGTGTACTGCGTAGACACAGAGCCTTGGGGAATGTGTACCGTGTAAACACAGAGCCTTGGGGAATGTGTACTGTGTAAACACAGAGCCTTGGGGAATGTGTACTGCGTAAACAGAGAGCCTTGGGGAATGTGTACTGTGTAAACACAGAGCCTTGGGGAATGTGTACTGTGTAAACACAGAGCCTTGGGGAATGTGTACTGTGTAAACACAGAGCCTTGGGGAATGTGTACTGTGTAAACACAGAGCCTTGGAGAACGTGTCCTGTGTAGACACAGAGCCTTGGGGAACGTGTGCTGCGTAGACACAGAGCCTTGGGGAACGTGTGCTGCATAGACACAGAGCCTTGGGAAAGTACTGTGTAAACACAGAGCCTTGGGGAATGTGTACTGTAAACAGAGAGCCTTGGGGAATGTGTACTGTGGGGACTCGGTGCAGAGCGGGGACTCGGTGCAGAGCGGGGACTCGGTGCAGAGCGGGGACTCGGTGCAGAGCGGGGACTCGGGGCAGAGCGGGGACTCGGGGCAGAGCGGGGACTCGGGTACTCGGGGCAGAGCGGGGACTCGGAGCAGAGCGGGACTCGGGGCAGAGCGGGGACTCGGGGACTCGGGGCAGAGCGGGGACTCGGGGCAGAGCAGGGACTCGGTGCAGAGCGGGGGACTCGGTGCAAGGCGGGGACTCGGAGCAGAGCGGGGACTCGGGGGCAGAGCGGGGACTCGGTGCAGAGTGGGGACTCGGGGACTCGGAGCAGAGCGGGGACTCGGTGCAGAGCGGGGACTCGGGGCAGAGCGGGGACTCGGGGCAGAGCGGGGACTTGGTGCAGAGCGGGGACTCGGTGCAGAGCGGGGACTCGGGGCAGAGCGGGGACTCGGGGCAGAGCGGGGACTCGGTGCAGAGTGGGGACTCGGGGACTCGGTGCAGAGCGGGGACTCGGAGCAGAGCGGGGATTCGGTGCAGAGCGGGGACTCGGTGCAGAGCGGGGACTCGGGGCAGAGCGGGGACTCGGTGCAGAGCGGGGACTCGGTGCAGAGTGTGAAGAGGTGCTCTTTGTTTTTTCTCCTTGCTTTGTAACCTTTGAACCTTGAGAGAGGGGTGTGGCCTGGCTGCAGCTGATTGGTAAGGTTGGGCAGGCTGGAGTTTAGAAGAGTAAGAGGTGGCTTGTTTTAAACAGTCAGGGTCCTGAGGGGTGTTGACGGGGTGGGTGGGGAGAGGATGTTTCCTCTTGTGGGAGAATCTAGAACGAGGGGGGGTCACTGTTTAAAAAGAAGGGGTCACCTATTTAACACGGAAATGAGGAGAATGTTTTCCCTCAGAGCCGGGGGGTGGTGTGGGGGTGAGTCTCTGGAGCAGACCCGAATGATATGAGCTCACAAAGCTCTGACTTACACAGGGATACGAGGCAGGGGTGCCCGCTGTCGCCACTGCTGTTTGCGCTGGCCATAGAGCCATTGGCGATGGCTCTCAGGGGGTCGGCAGAGTGGCAGGGGGATAATGAGGGGACAGAGGGAGCATCGGGTGTCGCTCGATGCCGATGAACTCTTGCTGTATGTTTCCGATCCGTTGGAGAGTATGGGAAGGATTATGGGCCTGTTGGGGAGATTTGGAGGGTTCTCAGGATACAAGCCGGATGTCGGGAAAAGCGAGGTATTCCCGGTGAATGAGCTGGCACAGCGGGCTAATTTAGGGGGGATGTCATTTACGGTAGCGAGGGATAGGTTTAGGTATTTGGGGATTCAGGCAGCGAGGGAATGGACGGGGCTCCATGAGTGGAACTTAACGAAGCTGGTGGAGGAGGCCAGGGAGGATCTTAAGAGGTGGGATACACTGTACTGAACGTTGGCGGGGAGGGTCCAAGTGGTGAAAATGAATATTCTGCCGAGGTTCTTGTTTATCTTTCCCGATCTTTATACCAAAGGACTTTTTTCAGAAAGTGGACACAATCATCTCTGACTTTGTTTGGGTGGGGAAGGTGCCGAGGGTGGGGAGGGCCCTGCTGCAGAGGTCGCAGGGGGGGGTTGGCATTGCCGAACTTGCTTCATTATTATTGGGCGGCGAATGTGTACAAGGTGCGGCGGTGGTGGGAAGGGGAAGGGGTAGAGTGGGTTAGGATGGAGGAGGGATATTGTAAGGGGTCTAGTTTGAGGGCGATGGTGACGGCAGCGTTGCCAATGGCTCCGAGTAGGTATTCAGGGAGCCCAGTGGTGCAGTCCACGGTGAAGATATGGAATCAGCTGAGGAGGCATTTTAGGGTGGAGGGGATGTCGGTGCTAACGCCGCTGTGCGAGCATCATGGGTTTGAGCCGGGGGGGGATGGATAGTGTATACAGGAGGTGGAGGGAAGTGGGGCTGGTCAAGGTGAGGGATCTGTATTTGGAGGAAGGGTTCGCCAGTCTGGAGGAGCTAAGGGAGAGGGTAGAGCTGCCGAGGGGGAGTGAGTTCAGGTATCTACATGTTAGGGACTTTGCACGAAAGGTCTGGAAGGGGTTCCCTAGATTGCCGGGATACACCCTGCTGGAGCGACTGCTGCTTCCGGATGTGGAAGGGGAGGGAAGAATTGGGGATATATATAAGTGACTGGGGGAGCAGGGAGGTGAAGATCAGGGAGAAATGGGAGGTGGAGTTGGGAATGGAGATCAATTGGGGAGTATAGAGTGAGGCACTGCGAAGGGTAAACAGGACCTCCGCTTGTGCGAGGATGAGCCTGATACAGTTTAAGGTGGTGCACAGGGTGCATATGACTCGGGCGAGAACGAGTGGGTTCTTTCAGGGGGTAGCAGATGAGTGTGAGAGGTGTGGGTGGGGGCCAGCGAATCATGCGCACATGTTTTGAGGTTGTGAAAAATTGGGAAGATTCTGGGCGGGAGTGTTCACGGTCTTAGCCAGGATAGTGAGGAGGGAGTGGACCCGGACCCTTTGGTGGCGATATTTGGGGTTTCAGAGAAGCCGGAGCTCATGGAGAGGAGGAAGGCCGATGTTGTGGCCTTCGCCTTTCTGATTGCACGGCGGCGAATTTTGTTGGAGTGGCGGTCTGTACTTCCCCGACCCTGGAGCCGGTCTTCTCATTGTCTTCTACACCCTGTCTTGGTAAAGGGAATTGATTGGGAGAAACAATTTTATCTTGTGGGAGGAGCCCAGAACATCGCGCGGTTCCCGGTGACATCTCAAACCTGAAAGGGGGAGTCCCTGGAGGGCGTGCTGGGGTCACACAGCTTCCTCAGGCCTTCATGTGTGATGCGGTTGGATGACAGGTCCAGCAGGGTCAGGTTGGGCATGGTGACCAGGCTGGCCAGCAGCTCGTCCGTGGCATCGTCGCCGAGGCGGTTGGCAGAGAGGCAGAGTCGGCGGGTGGCCGTCTGGAACTTGAGGGCCCGCAGGATGGGGGTCAGCTGCTCCTTGTTCAAGGACAAGTTGGATAAATCGATCGAGGAGCCATTTTCCTGCAGTTGCAGGATCTTTGACATGGAGGAGTCTTCAGCTGCAATCAAACACAGGATCGAGATTATAGCAGCAGACTGCACCGTCCCACCTTCTTCCAGCTTTCGCTCACGATGCGGATGAAGGTGGTGTCCAGCGACGAGGCCTCTGATAACTGAATAGCTCGGATACCACTCGAGTAGTTTCACATCAGTTAGTTTATTAAGGATTGAGATGAATCATAGAGAGTATATCCAATAATCATTATTAACTATTAAACCTGTATTTTAGGACATAGCAGTGATAACCATGCAAACTCTGGCTACAAGCAGTGGCCACAATGCATGATGGGATTCAGGCTAGCCAACTTGCCCATGTGTTTTGAGACACAGGTGGTGTGTGGTGAGCAGATTGCATCGTGGAGTGAGTAAACAGGTTTTACCAGTGGCCCCCAATATCCTCTGAAACAATCCCTCAAGTAAAGAGAATGCCAGTTCTGCTGTCCTGTCTCTAGCTGGACAACGGACAGGATATTCGGATGGACACAGAACCTTGGTCAGCAACAGGGGGTAGGATGAGGTTAAATCATGGGTTGGTCGATAAGGTTTGAACATGACAGCTTGAGGGATTGGGTCGAGTCCAGCAGGGGTGGGCTCTTGATTTTTGGAAATCGTACAATTGATGTGTGTTTATCAATGTTCAGCAGATCGATCTTGGCATTAACCGGGACCATCTCTCGTGTACGCGAAACCAAGCTTGGGTTAATAAAGCCGTCTTAACCAGGTTGTTGTTGTGTCTGCTGCTCTCTGCACTGAGTTGAGCCACGACCACAGGGAAGAATTCCTTGTGAAAGCTGTCGCTGGTCAGGCCAGCATTTATTACCCATCTCAAATTGCCCTTCAGAAGGTGGGGATGAGCTGCCTTCTTGAACCGCAGCAGGCCCTGTGGTGTAGGTACACCCTCAGTGCTGTTAGGGAGGGAGTTCCAGGATGTTGTCCCAGTGACAGTGAAGGAACGGCGATATATTTCCTGGGTGGTGAATGGCTTGGATGAGAACCTCCAGGTGGGGGGGCTCCCAGGTATCTGCTGCTCTTGTCCTTCTAGATGGTAGTGGTCGTGGGTTTGGAAGGTGCTGCCTGAGGAACCTTGGTGAGTTCCTGCAGTGCATCTTGTAGACGGTACACATGGCAGTCTCGCTCACATTGTGTTCCCCTGTGGGTGAGGTATTATTATTGTTACTGCGTAGCGAGTATATGTGCTTACCCAGAGCCAGACTGTCGCAGGCCCTCTTGTATCTGTCAGCGAGGGGAGGCAGGTCCCAGGACTGCACCTCAGCCAGGACCTGAAAAACATCGCAGACATCCCTCAGTGCATTCGTCCCCCAGTCCATTCATCCCCCAGTGCATTCATCCCCCAGTGCATTCATTCCCCAGTGCATTCATCCCTCAGTGCATTCATCCCAAGTGCATTCATCCCCCAGTGCATTCATCCCCCAGTGCATTCATCCCCAGTGCATTCATCCCTCAGTGCATTCATCCCCCAGTGCATTCATCCCCCAGTGCATTCATCCCCCAGTGCATTCATCCCTCAGTGCATTCATCCCCCAGTACATTCATCCCCCAGTGCATTCATCCCCAGTGCATTCATCCCCCAGTGCATTCATCCTCAGTGCATTCATCCCCAGTGCATTCATCCCCCAGTGCATTCATCCCTCAGTGCATTCATCCCCCAGTGCATTCATCCCCCAGTGCATTCATCCCCAGTGCATTCATCCCTCAGTGCATTCATCCCCCAGTGCATTCATCCCCCAGTGCATTCATCCCACAGTGCATTCATCCCACAGTGCATTCATCCCTCAGTGCATTCATCCCCCAGTGCATTCATCCCCCAGTGCATTCATCCCTCAGTGCATTCATCCCTCAGTGCATTCATCCCTCAGTGCATTCATCCCTCAGTGCATTCATCCCCCAGTGCATTCATCCCCCAGTACATTCATCCCTCAGTGCATTCATCCCTCAGTGCATTCATCCCCCAGTGCATTCATCCCCCAGTGCATTCATCCCCCAGTGCATTCATCCTCAGTGCATTCACCCCCCAGTGCATTCATCCCTCAGTGCATTCATCCCCCAGTGCATTCATCCCCCAGTGCATTCATCCCCCAGTGCATTCATCCCCCAGTGCATTCATCCCCAGTGCATTCACCCCCCCAGTGCATTCATCCCTCAGTGCATTCATCCCTCAGTGCATTCATCCCCCAGTGCATTCATCCCCCAGTGCATTCATCCCCCAGTACATTCATCCTCCAGTGCATTCATCCCTCAGTGCATTCATCCCTCAGTGCATTCATCCCCCAGTGCATTCATCCCCCAGTGCATTCATCCCTCAGTGCATTCATCCCCCAGTGCATTCATCCCCCAGTGCATTCATCCCTCAGTGCATTCATCCCTCAGTGCATTCATCCCCAAGTGCATTCATCCCCCAGTGCATTCATCCCCCAGTGCATTCATCCCCCAGTGCATTCATCCCTCAGTGCATTCATCCCCCAGTGCATTCATCCCCCAGTGCATTCATCCCTCAGTGCATTCATCCCTCAGTGCATTCATCCCCCAGTGCATTCATCCCCCAGTGCATTCATCCCTCAGTGCATTCATCCCTCAGTGCATTCATCCCTCAGTGCATTCATCCCTCAGTGCATTCATCCCTCAGTGCATTCATCCCTCAGTGCATTCATCCCCCAGTGCATTCATCCCCCAGTGCATTCATCCCCCAGTACATTCATCCTCCAGTGCATTCATCCCTCAGTGCATTCATCCCTCAGTGCATTCATCCCCAAGTGCATTCATCCCCCAGTGCATTCATCCCCCAGTGCATTCATCCCCCAGTGCATTCATCCCTCAGTGCATTCATCCCCCAGTGCATTCATCCCCCAGTGCATTCATCCCTCAGTGCATTCATCCTCAGTGCATTCATCCCCCAGTGCATTCATCCCTCAGTGCATTCATCCCTCAGTGCATTCATCCCCAAGTGCATTCATCCCCCAGTGCATTCATCCCCCAGTGCATTCATCCCCCAGTGCATTCATCCCTCAGTGCATTCATCCCCCAGTGCATTCATCCCCCAGTGCATTCATCCCTCAGTGCATTCATCCCTCAGTGCATTCATCCCCCAGTGCATTCATCCCCCAGTGCATTCATCCTCAGTGCATTCGTCCCCCAGTCCATTCATCCCCCAGTGCATTCATCCCCCAGTGCATTCATCCCCCAGTGCATTCATCCCTCAGTGCATTCATCCCCAAGTGCATTCATCTCCCAGTGCATTCATCCCCCAGTGCATTCATCCCCCAGTGCATTCATCCCTCAGTGCATTCATCCCCCAGTGCATTCATCCCCCAGTGCATTCATCCCCCAGTGCATTCATCCCTCAGTGCATTCATCCCCCAGTACATTCATCCCCCAGTGCATTCATCCCCCAGTGCATTCATCCCCCAGTGCATTCATCCCTCAGTGCATTCATCCCCCAGTGCATTCATCCCCAGTGCATTCATCCCTCAGTGCATTCATCCCCCAGTGCATTCATCCCCCAGTGCATTCATCCCCCAGTGCATTCATCCCTCAGTGCATTCATCCCCCAGTGCATTCATCCCCCAGTGCATTCATCCCACAGTGCATTCATCCCACAGTGCATTCATCCCTCAGTGCATTCATCCCCCAGTGCATTCATCCCCCAGTGCATTCATCCCTCAGTGCATTCATCCCTCAGTGCATTCATCCCTCAGTGCATTCATCCCTCAGTGCATTCATCCCCCAGTGCATTCATCCCCCAGTACATTCATCCCTCAGTGCATTCATCCCTCAGTGCATTCATCCCCCAGTGCATTCATCCCCCAGTGCATTCATCCCCCAGTGCATTCATCCCTCAGTGCATTCACCCCCCAGTGCATTCATCCCTCAGTGCATTCATCCCCCAGTGCATTCATCCCCCAGTGCATTCATCCCCCAGTGCATTCATCCCCCAGTGCATTCATCCCCCAGTGCATTCACCCCCCCAGTGCATTCATCCCTCAGTGCATTCATCCCCCAGTGCATTCATCCCCCAGTGCATTCATCCCCCAGTACATTCATCCTCCAGTGCATTCATCCCTCAGTGCATTCATCCCTCAGTGCATTCATCCCCCAGTGCATTCATCCCCCAGTGCATTCATCCCTCAGTGCATTCATCCCCCAGTGCATTCATCCCCCAGTGCATTCATCCCTCAGTGCATTCATCCCTCAGTGCATTCATCCCCAAGTGCATTCATCCCCAGTGCATTCATCCCCCAGTGCATTCATCCCCCAGTGCATTCATCCCTCAGTGCATTCATCCCCCAGTGCATTCATCCCCAGTGCATTCATCCCTCAGTGCATTCATCCCTCAGTGCATTCATCCCCCAGTGCATTCATCCCCCAGTGCATTCATCCCTCAGTGCATTCATCCCTCAGTGCATTCATCCCTCAGTGCATTCATCCCTCAGTGCATTCATCCCTCAGTGCATTCATCCCCAGTGCATTCATCCCCCAGTGCATTCATCCCCCAGTACATTCATCCTCCAGTGCATTCATCCCTCAGTGCATTCATCCCTCAGTGCATTCATCCCCAAGTGCATTCATCCCCCAGTGCATTCATCCCCCAGTGCATCATCCCCCAGTGCATTCATCCCTCAGTGCATTCATCCCCCAGTGCATTCATCCCCCAGTGCATTCATCCCTCAGTGCATTCATCCCTCAGTGCATTCATCCCCCAGTGCATTCATCCCCAGTGCATTCATCCCTCAGTGCATTCATCCCCCAGTGCATTCATCCCTCAGCGAAGCAGCAGGTTGCACTCTGAGCAGCGCACTGCCGTACACACCCAGCGCACTGCCTCTGGACACACTGGCACCATCACGCGGTACATATCTGAATTCACTTGGAGTCTGTGGGCGCGGTTCTCCAGCCTCGTTACGCTCTCGCTCAAACGTAACAAGGCCGGAGAATAGCGAGAGAGGCTGAAAACGGGATCCGCGCCAGGCGCCAAACAGTTTGCGATGCAAACGGCCTGCCCCCTTCGGCGAAATCGGGATCTCGCTGGAGCGAGGCGAGAACCAATTATCACCACTTAAGCCCCATTTCCGAGAATGACCCTCTTATCCAACAGCTTCCTGTCACTCAGCCGTCTACCCCCTCGTGCTGCCCGCTGTGGCTCGCTGACCTATTTCTGGTCACACTCCCCGAGCTCACAGCCGCCGCCACCTCGTCCCAGGCACTGGCTGCCCTGTGGTGACCCTCCGGGATCCTCAGGGGACATCCCTCCCGGTCTCCACCGCGTCCAGGAACCTCCCCGGGTCAGCGTCCCCGAATCTTGTGGCCGGTCTCCTGGGCTCCACTGTCGCGAGCTGGCCGGGGTTTGCTGAGCAAGTGCAGCTTAAGTGCTGCTCGACCTTGTTAGCGCGGGGGGGGGGGGGGGGGGGTGGTGGCGACGCCTGAGTCCTCATTTGCGTCGAGGAGCCCGTGAGGCCTCGTGAAGTGGACCGATTAACGTTGAATTGCGCTGCCGGCCCCGCTGGCCGAGTGCGGGGAATTCCCGCTCGCTACCACAGAAATGTGTGCGGGGAATCGCGCCCTGTGTCTCCTGAACACAATCTCCCACTTTGCAAACTCAATCTTATCCAATACCCAATCATTCCATTTCAGGTGGTGGTCAAACTCCCCATCAGTTGAAGAGGAGCTGGGGGGGGGGGGGTCAGTTATCTGCGATGTCGTGGGAATTAGAATTCCCGTTCAGCAACATCACTAAAACAGTTTGCTCATTCTCGCATCGCCGCTTTCCCCAAATGACGGCAGTGGTCACACCTCCAGGCCCGGGTTTTATAGCCACTCCCACCCCGTGAGATATCACCGTCCTGCCAATGTAGACGGGGTTTTAAACGGCCCTCCACATCCACCAGGGGGAGACAGGGCGTGGCGGGGCCTAACAATCCAGGCCCAAGAGCCGCTTGGCGGCCCGAAAGCTGGCGTTGTGAAAGGAGCTACGGAAATGCAAGTCTTCGTTCCGTTCACAATTTATTCCTCCCTCCCCCCCCGCGCCCTCCCTCCCCCGCCCACGCCCCCCCCTCGAACCGCTCCCCCACCCCCCTCCCCCGCCCACGCCCCCCCCTCGAACCGCCGCCCCCCCCGCGCCCTCCCTCCCCCACGCCCCCCCCCTCGAAAAGCTCCCCCACCCCCCTCCCCCCGCCCACGCCCCCCCCTCGAACCGCCGCCCCCCCGCGCCCTCCCTCCCCCACGCCCCCCCCTCGAAAAGCTCCCCCACCCCCCCTCCCCCCGCCCCCCCCGAACCGCTCCCCCACCCCCTCCCCCCCGCCCACGGCCCCCCCCCCCCCGAACCGCTCCCCCACCCCCCTCTCCCCGCCCACACCCCCCCCCCCCCCGAACCGCTCCCCCCGCCCCCCACCCAGGCGGAATGAGTGGTTGGGAATCTCATTGAGAACGAATGAAGGAAATTCGGAGACGGTGATGACTCACCTCCTCGTTGTCATGGAGAAGGTGGATGATTGGGTCTTGTAGACACAGCAAGGCGCCGCCACTGGTCAGCAAGAGGCGGGGTCGCAGGCCACACTCTCGGTGGTATCTCGTCTCTGCTTCCTTGGCCAACCATAAGATGGTGTAGGAGCCTGAGTCACTGAAATTCAAACACACAGCTCGTAGACCATGGATAGATCTCACTCTCTCTCTCTCGCAGTCTCTCCCTCACTCTCTCCCTCACTCTCTCTCTCTCCCTCACTCTCTCTCACTCTCTCCCTCACTCTCTCTCCCTCTCTCACTCTCTCTCACTCTCTCCCTCACTCTCTCTCTACCTCTCTCCCTCACTCTCTCCCTCACTCTCTCCCTCCCTCACTCTCTCTCTCTCACAGTCTCTCCCTCTCTCCCTCCCTCACTCTCTCTCCCTCTCTCCCTCCCTCACTCTCTCTCCCTCCCTCACTCTCTCTCACTCTCTCCCTCACTCTCTCTCTACCTCTCTCTCTCGCGATCTCTCACTCTCTCCCTCACTCTCTCTCTACCTCTCTCTCTCGCGATCTCTCACTCTCTCTTGCGCTCTCTCCCTCACTCTCTCTCCCTCACTCTCTCCCTCACTCTCTCTCCCTCTCTCCCTCACTCTCTCTCTCTCCCTCACTCTCTCCCTCACTCTCTCTCACTCTCTCCCTCCCTCACTCTCTCCCTCACTCTCTCGCGATCTCTCTCTCTCTTGCGCTCTCTCACTCTCTCTCTCTCTCACTCTCTAATTCTCTCTCACTCTCTCCAACTCTCTCTCACTTTTTCTCTCACTCTCACTCTCACTCTCTCTCTCTCACTCTCTCTCTCGCTCTCTCTCTCTCGCTCTCTCTCTCATGCTCTCTCTTTCTCTAACACCCTCTCACTCTCTCTAAATCTCCCTCTCACACTCTCTCTCTAAATCTCTCTCTCACTCTCTCTAACACTCGCTCTCTCGCACTCTCCCTAACTCTCTCTCTCTCCAACTCTCTCCCTCTCTAACTCTCTCTCACTCTCTCTCATACCCTCGGAAACGCTCTCTGTCTTTAACTGTCTCTAAATTTGTCTAACTCACACTCTCTCACACTCTCTCGCACTCTCTCTAACTCTCTCTAACTCTCTCTCTCACTCTCTCGCACTCTAACTCTCTCTCTCACTCTCTTTCTCTAACTCTCTCTCTCTCACTCTCTCTCTCGTTCTCTAACTCTCTCTCTAACTCTCTCTCTCACCCTCGCTCTCACCCTCGCTCTCACACTCTCTTTCTCTAACTCTCTCTCTCTGTGGTTTAGCACACTGGGCTAAATCGCTGGCTTTGAAAGCAGACCAAGGCAGGCCAGCAGCACGGTTCATTTCCCGTACCAGCCTCCCCGAACAGGTGCCGGAATGTGGCGACTAGGGGCTTTTCACAGTAACTTCATTTAAAGCCTACTTTAAACTTTCTCTCACTCCCTCTCTAATTCTCTCTCTCTCACTCTCTAACTCTCTCTCTCTAACTCACTCTCTCTCTGTCTCTCACTCTCTCTTTCTGTCTAACTCTCTCTAAATCTCTCTCTCTGTCTAACTCTCTCACTCTCTCAAATTCTCTCTGTCTTTAACTGTCTCTAACTCTCTCTCTCACTCATAGAATTTACAGTGCAGAAGGAGGCCGTTCGGCCCATCGAGTCTGCACCGGCTCTTGGAAAGAGCACCCTACCCAAGGTCCACACCTCCACCCTATCCCCATAACCCAGCAACCCCCACCCAACACTAAGGGCAATTTTGGACACTAAGGGCAATTTAGCACGGCCAATCCACCTAACCTGCACATCTTTGGACTGTGGGAGGAAACCGGAGCACCCGGAGGAAACCCACGCAGACACGGGGAGAACGTGCAGACTCCGCACAGTGACCCAAGCCGGAATCGAACCTGGGACCCTGGAGCTGTGAAGCAATTGCGCTGTCCACAATGCTACCGTGCTGCTCTCTAACTCTCTCTAACTCCCCTAACTCTCTCAAACTCTCTCTCTCTGTCTTTAACTGTCTCTAACTCTCTCTAACTCTCACTGTCTCCCTCACTCTAACCCTCTCTCACTCTCTCTCTCTCTCTGGGCGGGATTCTCCACTCCCGCGCCGGAAGTGACCGCGCCGTCGTGAACGCCCTCGAGGTTCACGGCGGCGCGGAACGGCCCCGGTCCCGACCGATTCAGGCCCTGACAATGGGCCAGTATCGGGGCCGCGTCATCTACCCGCGCCCGGCCTTGTCGCCCGCGTAAAAGCGGCGCCGCATAGATGACGCGGCCGGCGCCGCATAACGGACGTCATCCGCGCATGCGTGGTTGCCGTCCTCTGAGTGCGCCCCGCAAGAAGATGGGGGACGGATCTAGGGCGTCATTCTCCGACCCCCCAGAGGGTCGGAGAATGGCCGTTGGCCGCCGTGAATCCCGCCCCCCGCCCCCCGCTGAAGTCTCCGAAGGGAGAAAAGTCGGCGGGGCGTTAATGTCGCCGCTGCCGCGGAGAATGTCACGGGTCTGCGCAAGGCAGCCGATTTTCGGCCTGCCGATATTCTCCCGTCCGGATGGGCCGAAGTCCCGTCGACGTGATGACCGTTCACGTCGACGTAAATTAAACCTCCTTTTCATCGGCGTGACCCGGTGCTCCAGGCTCACGCCGACCAGCGTGGAGGTGAGTGACGGCCTGGGGGGTTGGCTCTGGGCAGGCGATGGCGTGGCCGCAGTCTGAATGCGTGAGGAGAGGTGTGTCTCGGGTTGTGTGTGTGTGTGTGCGGCGGGGGGGGGGGGGGGGGGGGTGGTTAGAGTAGGCTGGGCTCCGGGGGAGTGCCGGGAGGGGGTCCGTGCCGGGGAGGGGGATGGGGGGTCCGTGCCGGGGTGGAGGTTGGTGGGGGGGTCCGTGCCGGGGTGGAGGTTGGAGGGGGGTCCGTGCCGGGGTGGAGGTTGGGGGGGGGTCCGTGCCGGGGTGGAGGTTGGGGGGGGTCCGTGCCGGGGAGGGGGATGGGGGGGGGGGGTCCGTGCTGGGGAGTGGGATGGGGGGGTCCGTGCCGGGGTGGAGGTTGGGGGGGGGGGTCCGTGCCGGGGAGGGGGATGGGGGGGGGGGGAGTCCGTGCTGGGGTGGAGGTTGGGGGGGGGGGTCCGTGCCGGGGAGGGGGATGGGGGGGGGGTCCGTGCCGGGGAGGGGGGGTCCGTGCCAGGGTGGAGGGTGGGGGGGTGGGTCCGTGCCGGGGTGGAGGTTGGGGGGGGGGTCCGTTCCGGGGTGGAGGTTGCTGGGGTAGTCCGTGCCGGGGTGGAGGTGGGGGGGGGGTCCATGCTCGGGAGTGGGATGGGGGGGGTCCGTGCCGGGGTGGAGGTTGGTGGGGGGGGGGTCCGTGCCGGGGTGGAGGTTGGGGGGGGGTGTCCGTGCCGGGGTGGAGGTTGGGGGGGGGGTCCGTGCCGGGGAGGGGGATGGGGGGTCCGTGCTGGGGAGTGGGATGGGGGGGTCCGTGCCGGGGTGGAGGTTGGGGGGGGGTCCGTGCCGGGGAGGGGGATGGGGGGGGTCCATGCCGGGGAGGGGGATGGGGGGGGGGTCCGTGCCGGGGAGGGGGGTCCGTGCCGGGGTGGAGGTTGGGGGGGGGTCCGTTCCGGGGTGGAGGTTGCTGGGGTAGTCCGTGCCGGGGTGGAGGTGGGGGGGGGGGGTCCATGCTCGGGAGTGGGATGGGGGGGTCTGTGCCGGGGTGGAGGTTGGTGGGGGGGGGTCCGTGCCGGGGTGGAGGTTGGGGGGGGGTGTCCGTGCCGGGGTGGAGGTTGGGGGGGGGGTGTCCGTGCCGGGGTGGAGGGTGGGGGGGGGGTCCGTGCCGGGCAGGGGGATGGGGGGGGGTCCGTGCTGGGGAGTGGGATGGGGGGGTCCGTGCCTGGGTGGAGGTTGGGGGGGGGGGTCCGTGCCGGGGTGGGGGATGGGGGGGGGTCCGTGCCGGGGAGGGGGGTCTGTGCCAGGGTGGAGGTTGGGGGGTTGGTCCGTGCCGGGGTGGAGGTTGGGGGGGGTCCGTTCCGGGGTGGAGGTTGCTGGGGTAGTCCGTGCCGGGGTGGAGGTTGGGGGGGGGGGGTCCATGCTCGGGAGGGGGATGGGGGGGGTCCGTGCCGGGGTGGAGGTTGGGGGTGGTGTCCGTGCCGGGGTGGAGGTTGGGGGGGGGTCCGTGCCGGGGTGGAGGTTGGGGGGGGGTCTGTGCCGGGGAGGGGGATGGGGGGGGGGTCCGTGCCGGGGAGGGGGATGGGGGTGGTCCGTGCCGGGGTGGATGTTGGGGGGGGGGGTCCGTGCCGGGGAGGGGGATGGGGGGGGTCCGTGCTGGGGAGGAGGATGGGGGGGTCCATGCCGGGGTGGAGGTTGGGGGGGGAGGTCCGTGCCGGGGAGGGGGATGGGGGGGGTCCGTGCTGGGGAGGGGGATGGGGGGATCCGTGCCGGGGTGTAGGTTGGGGGGGGGGATCCGTGCCGGGGAGGGGGATGGGGGGGGGGGTCCGTGCTGGGGAGGGGGATGGGGGGGTTTCCGTGCCAGGGTGGAGGTTGGGGGTTGGGGGGGGGGGTCCGTGCCGGGGAGGGGGATGGGAGGGCAAGTGAGTTGGTCCACCTGGCCAGGTGCCAGCCTCCAACAGTTGGACCCATGCGGTCCATGCCACCTGGCTGGGGGGAGGAGGGGATATGGGCAATGATGACATGTCGTCGTTCCCCCCCCCCCCCCCACCAGGCCGTCATATTTTCAGACCATCCAGCGATGTTGGCCGCCGTGGTGGCAGCCGCTCATGTCTATGTTGCCCTGGATGAGGAGGAGGAGGAGGAGGAGGAGGAGGAGGAGCGTGCCAGAGAGGCGGCGCAGGCTGCCGCAGAGGGGCAGGCGGCAGCCGCCCAGGCTGGAGGGACACCTGACCGACAGGACGAGGAGGGGGAGGAGGACGTCGCGGCACCACGGCAACGGAGGCATCCGAGGGCGCCCCGTGTGTACCGGCCCCGGCAGTCATACCAGGACCTCACGGACCGGGAATGCAGGGGGAGACTCCGGATGAGCCGGGAAACCGTGGCACACATCTGCCACCTGCTGGCACACCTGTCACCGCGTGGCACTGGCGGGGGACACCCTCTCCCCGTGTCCGTCAAGGTTACGGTGGCCCTGAACTTTTATGCAACGGGGTCATTCCAGGCACCGAGTGGGGACCTGTCCGGCATATCGCAGACTTCGGTGCATCGGTTGCATCCGGGCAGTGACAGATGCCCTTTATGCCATGGCGCACCGCTACATCCGCTTCCCCGTGGACCGGGCCAGCCAAGATGCCCGGGCCGTGGGCTTCTCTGCCGTGGCCAGGTTCCCCATGGTCCAGGACGCGATCGATGGGATGCACGTCGCCGTGCGGCCACCTGCAGATAACAGGGCCGTGTTCACCAATAGGAAGGGGACCTATTCGATGAACGTACAGGTGGTCTGCGACCACCGCATGATGATCCTGCACGTCTGCGCCCGTCACCCAGGCAGTGTACACGACTCATTCGTGTTGTCGCGGTCATCCATCCCCGGCATGTACGAGGGACGCCATCCCCGGCTGAGGGGCTGGTTGCTGGGCGACAGGGGCTACCCATTGCGATCGTGGCTGATGACGCCTATACGGAGGCCACGCAATGAGGCGGAGAACCGCTACAATGATGCCCATGTAGCGACAAGGGGAGTGATCGAGAGGTGCTTTGGCGTGCTGAAGATGCGTTTCAGGTGCCTGGACCTCTCTGGGGGCGCCCTCCAGTATCGGTCAGATAGGGTCGGCCGCATCATTGTGGTGTGCTGCGTCCTGCACAACATAGCCCAGCAGAGGGGCGATGTGCCGCAGGCAGAGGAGGGCGGAGTGGAGGAGCAGCAGGAAGAGGCGCAGTCCTCCCCAGATGAGGGGGATGGGGGTAATGGTCAGGGCAGACGGGGTAGACACAGACGGGTGGCTGTCCACCGTTACCGGCTGGCCCAGCGGGCACGGGACAGACTGATAGCCGCCCGCTTCACTGACTAGATGGGCGTGGGAATCGGGTAGTATGGCCACAGACCGCACACCATGGCAACAGCCGACCACCCACACCCCCCACCCATCCACCAACCCAGCACCCTCACCCCCCTCCCCAACCCCACACACCCCACCCGCATGCACACCACCCCCCCCCCCCCCCCCCATTGCCGATCCACCTGCGGCACAACGGGCCGGGCTAACACAGTTGCGGGTGGACGCGTGTCTATCGCAGGCCATGGAGGATGATGTCAACCCGCCTCCGATGAGCTCCTGGCTCTACATCGTTGGACTATGTCTGACCCATGGCCACAGTACCCACCATCCACCCGGACCATCCCTGCATGCGGCTGTGACACTGCAGCGCACGGTCCCGTCCTCTGCCCGGGGGATGTTGATGGCGGCCCAGGGGGAAGGGGGCAGACTCACCTGGGGCTGAGGTAAGACCACCCCTCATACACACACTTGCGCTCAACGTACACGACACCCCCGCACGCTTTGGACAGAGCACAAAGGCAGCTTCGGTAGGTGTAACATTGACTTTAATAACCAAAGGAGTTCATGCACGTGCCCTAGCCCCTAAAACTCATCTGTGCCCTGCACCCGTGCCAACTTACTCATGCCAACTTACTCAGTGTCTAATTGTTTGGCCTTACGGGCCCTTTGACTGCGTCGACGTGGTTCCCCAGACGGTACAGCAGAACTGGAGGTGGACTCCTGTGATTCCTGCCCTCTGACACCGGATCCCTTTGGCGGCCGTTTCCTGGGGCGTCCTGGCCTAGATGGGCCAGGCTGCGGCCCGGGCGACTGGGATGGCGAGCTGCCAGCCTGTCCTGCCCGTTGCCCACCCGATGCACCTGGGACGGAAGGGGGGGAGTCCGAGGTGTCGCGGTGTACCGGGACCTCCCCTACAGAGGGAGCTGGGACGGACCACACCACCTCCTCCTCCCTCGGGGTGCCCGATGGCCCCCAGGCCTCTACATGGGTGGGGGATGCGAACGGACTGGCCATCCGACGCCCCCCCGACATCTGGTGCTGCCAGTCCTGGAGGCCCGTGCTGGTATCGACAGGGGTCTGCAGATTTGCAGCCATGGAGCCCAGGGGGTTGGCAAACCTTGTCTGTGACAGTGCGACGCCGGCTCGCACATGGCCACTGGCGCCGATGCCCTCAGCAATGGCCTGCAGAGACTGGGCCATGGCCTGCTGAGACTGGGCCATGGCCTGCAGAGACTGGGCTATGGCCTGCAGAGACTGGGACATGGCGTTGAGCGCCTCTGCCATCTGGCGCTGGCACTGGCTCATGGCCTCCTGTGAGAGGGCAGCCATTTCCTGGGCCACAGATGCCGCCTGCACGGAAAGCCCCAGGCCTCGCAAACCGTTCCCCATGTCTGACACCGTCGCACCCATTGCCTCCACCGCGGACGCCACCCGTGCGGTATCGGCCTGGGTGGCACGCATGACCGGCACCACTCCCAGCTCCTGGACGTGGGTGGACTCCTCCACCTGCGACCGCAGCCGCCGCAAGCCGCCCGTCACCCTCTTCGCTCGTCTCCGGGTCGGTGGTTGCATCGGATCTATGTGTGGGTGTGGAAACTCCAGGAACCCGGGATCCATCTGGGCGGCAGATGTTCGCTTGGGCTGGGCTGCCCTCCGACCGCCCGGTCCCTCTGCTGCTCCTACCTCCACCTGCTGTACCGGGACGGCTGTGTTGTGCGCACCAGTGAATGTACAGACGCCTCATCACTAAAGTGCCCAACGAGTGTTTCTGCGATGGTGGAGGGTGTTGGTGACAGCAGTGGCATTGTGTCGTGCTCTTCGTCCCACTCTGAGTCCATGGCACTTTGGGGTGGGGGTTCGTCTCCACCCATCCACTCTGAGTCACTGTCCGGTATTTCGTCTTCCTGGGTAGTGCTGTCCCGGGTAGGGGTGTCCCGGGTAGGGGTGTCCCGGGTAGGGGTGTCCCGGGTAGTGGTGTCCTGGGTAGGGGTGTCCCGGGTAGTGGTGTCCTGGGTAGTGGTGTCCTGGGTAGGGGTGTCCTGGGTAGGGGTGTCCTGGGTAGTGCTGTCCTGGGTAGGGGTGTCCTGGGTAGGGGTGTCCCGGGTAGGGGTGTCCTGGGTAGGGGTGCCCCGGGTAGTGGTGTCCTGGGTAGTGGTGTCCTGGGTAGGGGTGTCCCGGGTAGGGGTGTCCCGGGTAGGGGTGTCCCGGGTAGGGGTGTCCCGGGTAGGGGTTGTCCCGGGTAGGGGTGTCCCGGGTAGTGCTGTCCTGGGTAGTGGTGTCCTGGGTAGTGGTGTCCTGGGTAGGGGTGTCCCGGGTAGGGGTGTCCCGGGTAGGGGTGTCCCGGGTAGGGGTGTCCTGGGTAGGGGTGTCCTGGGTAGGGGTGTCCCGGGTAGGGGTGTCCCGGGTAGGGGTGTCCCGGGTAGTGCTGTCCCGGGTAGTGCTGTCCCGGGTAGGGGTGTCCTGGTAGTGGTGTCCCGGGTAGGGGTGTCCCGGGTAGGGGTGTCCCGGGTAGTGGTGTCCTGGGTAGTGGTGTCCTGGGTAGTGGTGTCCCGGGTAGGGGTGTCCCGGGTAGGGGTGTCCTGGGTAGGGGTGTCCCGGGTAGTGGTGTCCCGGGTAGGGGTGTCCCGGGTAGGGGTGTCCCGGGTAGGGGTGTCCTGGGTAGTGGTGTCCCAGGTAGTGGTGTCCCGGGTAGTGGTGTCCCGGGTAGGGGTGTCCCGGGTAGGGGTGTCCCGGGTAGGGGTGTCCCGGGTAGGGGTGTCCCGGGTAGGGGTGTCCCGGGTAGTGGTGTCCTGGGTAGGGGTGTCCCGGGTAGGGGTGTCCCGGGTAGTGGTGTCCCGGGTAGTGGTGTCCCGGGTAGTGGTGTCCCGGGTAGGGGTGTCCCGGGTAGGGGTGTCCCGGGTAGGGGTGTCCCGGGTAGGGGTGTCCCGGGTAGTGGTGTCCTGGGTAGGGGTTGTCCCGGGTAGGGGTGTCCCGGGTAGTGGTGTCCCGGGTAGTGGTGTCCTGGGTAGTGGTGTCCCGGGTAGTGGTGTCCTGGGTAGTGGTGTCCTGGCTCGGATGTGACGGGGGCCTGTGGCTGCCCCCCTCATCGCTGGGTGGTCGCTCCCGCACGTGACGGGGGTGTCGTCTCCCTGTTGCTCCAGGTCTCTCCGTCTCCCGTGGTGTGCGAGGGGCATCCTGCGGGCGTCTCATGCCAGAGGATGCGGGGTCTCTCCGTCTCCCGTGGCCTCCGAGGGGCATCCTGCGGGCGTCGCATGCTGGAGGGTGCGGGTCTCTCCGTCTCCTGTGGTCTCCGAGGGGCATCCTGCGGGCGGTCTGCATCTGCGGGGATGGGTGCCTGGACGTTTGGTCCTGCGATACACAATGAAGCATGCATGGTTAGACATCAGGGCAGTGATCAGGTGATACGGGGGAGGGGGATATAGGGGAGGGGGGATATGGGGACGGGCTGTCGGTGGCTCACTCGCTAGTACGCCCCCGACCTCTGCATCAGCAACCTCCCGGTCGTCAGGTCCGCCAGCCAGTTCCAGGGCCCTTTCCTCGTGTTCGGTCAGTGGCCTCTCATCAGCGGGCCTCCTCCAGTCCTCACATGCTCCCTATTGTTGTGTGCGCGCTTCTCCTGTGGGGGGGGGGGGGGGTGGCAGGGGTAAAAGGCAACAGTGTTAGGCAGGTATATGAATGCACGCCATCGGTTGCGCGTGTATTGCAGAGGTTAAGGTTAGGGCTGGATTCACTTGGGGATATGGGGGAGGGGGGGATATGGGTGAGGGGGGATATGGGGGAGGGGGGATATGGGGAGGGGGGATATGGGGGAGGGGGGATATGGGGAGGGGGGATATGGAGGATATGGGGGAGGGGGGATATGGGGGAGGGGGGATATGGGGAGGGGGGATATGGGGGAGGGGGGATATGGGGGAGGGAGGATATGGGGATACGGGGGAGGGGGGATATTGGGGAGGGGGGATATGGGGATATGGGGGAGGGGGTATGTGGGGGAGGGGGGATATGGGGGATATGGGGGAGGGGGGATATGGGGATATGGGGGAGGGGGGATATGGGGGAGGGGGGATATGGGGGAGGGGGGGATATGGGGGAAGGGGGGATATGGGGGATATGCGGGAGGGGGGGATATGGGGGAGGGGGGATATGGGGGAGGGGGGATATGGGGAGGGGGGATATGGGGGAGGGGGATATGGGGGAGGGGGGGTATGGGGGAGGGGGGATATGGGGGAGGGGGGATATGGGGGAGGGGGGATATGGGGGAGGTGGGATATGGGGGAGGTGGGATATGGGGGAGGGGGGGATATGGGGGAGGGGGGTTATGGATATTGGGCAGGGGGGGAGGCCTCACCATGCCTGCTCTGACGAGGTCGTTCACCTTCTTGTGGCACTGGGTGCCTGTCCGTGGTGTTAGGGCCACAGCGGTGACGGCCTCTGCCACTTCCCTCCACAGACGCCGGCTGTGGCGTGGGGCAACTCTGCGGCCGTGCCCGGGATACAGAGCGTCCCTCCTCTGCTCCACCGCATCCAGGAGCGCCTCCACATCGCGTGACTCGAACCTCGGGGCTGAGCGACGGCCAGCCATCCAGTCGGGTGTTGCGGTCGGGTGTTCCGGTCGGGTGGGGGGGGAGCAGCGCGGCCTTATGAGCCGTCACGCCGTGCGGCATGTATGACGCTGCATGGCGTGAACCACTGCGCAAGCGCAGATCCCGTTACGTCGCTGCTAGCCCATTTCGGGCCGGAGTCTATCGACCCATTTTTCCGACTTGACGCAAGTCGGATTTGCGCCGTTTTTTGCGCCGATCGGCGGACTTTCCACCGATAACGGAGAATTTTGCCCCTTGTCCCCGGAAATTTTGGCGGCCCAGGCGATTCTCCCAACCGGCGTGGGAGTGGAGAATCGCGCCCTCTATCTCTAACTGTATCTAACTCTCTATCTCTAACTGTCTCTAACTCTCTCTCACTCTCTAACTGTCTCTAACTCTCTCTAACTCTCACTCTCTCTCTAACTCTCTCTCTCTAACTATCTCTCTCCAAATCTCTCCCTCAAACTGTCTCTAACTCCCTCTCTAACTCTCTCTCACACTTTCTCTCTAACTCTCTCTCTCTAACCCTCACTCTCTAACTGTCTCTAACTCTCTCTCACTCTCTAACTGTCTCTAACTCTCTCTCACTCTCTAACTGTCTCTAACTCTCTCTCACTCTCTAACTGTCTCTAACTCTCTCTCACTCTCTCTCTCTAACTCTCTATCTCTAAGTGTCTCTAACTCTCTCTCACTCTCTAACTGTCTCTAACTCTCTCTCTAACTCTCTCTCACTCTCTAACTGTCTCTAACTCTCTCTCACTCTCTCTCTCTAACTCTCTATCTCTAACTCTCTATCTCTAACTGTCTCTAACTGTCTCTCACTCTCTAACTGTCTCTAACTAGAACATAGAACATAGAACATAGAACAATACAGCGCAGTACAGGCCCTTCGGCCCACGATGTTGCACCGAAACAAAAGCCATCTAACCTACACTATGCCATTATCATCCATATGTTTATCCAATAAACTTTTAAATGCCCTCAACTCTCTCTCACTCTCTCTCTCTAACTCTCTATCTCTAACTGTCTCTAACTCTCTCTCACTCTCTAACTGTCTCTAACTCTCTCTCTAACTCTCTCTCACTTTCTAACTGTCTCTAACTCTCTCTCTCTAACTCTCTATCTCTAACTCTCTCTCACTCTCTAACTGTCTCTAACTCTCTCTCTAACTCTCTCTCACTCTCTCTCTCTAACACTCTCTCACTCTCTCTCTAACTCTCTCTCACTCTCTCTCTCTAACTCTCTCACTAACTCTCACTCTCTATCTGTCTCTAACTCTCTCTCTCTAACTCTCTATCTCTAACTGTCTCTAACTCTCTCTCTAACTCTCTCTCTCTTACTCTCTATCTCTAACTGTCTCTAACTCTCTCTCACTTTCTAACTGTCTCTAACTCTCTCTCACTCTCTCTCTCTAACTCTCTATCTCTAACTGTCTCTAACTCTCTCTCACTCTCTCTCTCTAACTCTCTATCTCTAACTGTCTCTAACTCTCTCTCACTCTCTAACTGTCTCTAACTCTCTCTCACTCTCTCTAACTCTCTATCTCTAACTGTCTCTCTAACTCTCTCTCACTCTAACTCTCTCTCTGTCTCTAACTCTCTCTCTAACTCTCTCTCACTCTCTAACTGTCTCTAACTCTCTCTCTAACTCTCTCTCACTCTCTCTCTCTAACTCTCTATCTCTAACTGTCTCTCTAACTCTCTCTCACTCTAACTCTCTCTGTCTCTAACTCTCTCTCTAACTCTCTCTCACTCTCTAACAGTCTCTAACTCTCTCTCACTCTAACTGTCTCTAACTGTCTCTCTCTTCCTGTTTCTCTCTCTAACTCTCTCTGTCTTTTCTTTAACTGTCTCTAACTCTCTCTCTAACTCTCTCTCACTCTCTCTCTCTAACTCTCTATCTCTAACTCTCTCTCACTCTCTAACTGTCTCTAACTCTCTCTCACTCTCTCTCTCTAACTCTCTATCTCTGTCTCTAACTCTTTCTCACTCTCTAACTCTCTCTCACTCTCTAACTGTCTCTGTCTCCCTCTTCCTCTCTCTCTCTCACTCTCTCTCTCTAACTCTCTATCTCTAACTGTCTCTAACTCTCTCTCACTAACTGTCTCTAACTCTCTCTCTAACTCTCTCTCACTTTCTAACTGTCTCTAACTCTCTCTCTCTAACTCTCTATCTCTAACTCTCTCTCACTCTCTAACTGTCTCTAACTCTCTCTCTAACTCTCTCTCACTCTCTCTCTCTAACTCTCTATCTCTAACTGTCTCTAACTCTCTCTCACTCTCTAACTGTCTCTAACTCTCTTTCACTCTCTCTCTCTAACTCTGTATCTCTAACTGTCTCTCTAACTCTCTCTCACTCTAACTCTCTCTCTGTCTCTAACTCTCTCTCACTCTCTAACTGTCTCTAACTCTCTCTCTAACTCTCTCTCACTCTCTCTCACTCTCTAACTGTCTCCCTCTTCCTCTCTCTCTCTAACTCTCTATCTCTAACTGTCTCTAACTCTCTCTCACTCTAACTCTCTCTAACTCTCTCTCGCTCTCTGTCTCTAACTCTCTCTCTCACTCTCTCTCTCTAACTCTCTATCTCTGTCTCTAACTCTCTCTCACTCTCTCACTCTAACTCTCTCCCACTCTCTCTCTCTAACTCTCTCTCACTCTCTAACTGTCTCTAACTGTCTCCCTCTTCCTCTCTCTCTCTCACTCTCTCTCTCTAACTGTCTATCTCTAACTGTCTCTAACTCTCTAACTCTCTCTCACTCTCTCTCTCTAACTCTCTCTGTCTTCTCTCTAACTGTCTCTAACTGTCACTGTACGCTGTGGGGTTCGGATCTGATACCCGCCAGCCCCCGCCCCGCAGTGAGAGAGACCCCCCCCGCTGTCCTACCTGGAAGGGACGGCGATGAGGAAGAGTTTCTCTTTAACTCGCACCTTGACTCGGAACGGTGTTTGTGGAGGTGCGGAGGATGATGGCGATGTCGGAGTGGACTGTTCTCTGGGCTGTCAACATGGGGAAATGGAGTCACCGACTCATTTACAACACACAAGGCCATTTGGGAGCACAGGTCAGCTCTCTCTCTGTGTAACTATCCAGCCCCACTGCCCCCGCTTGATGCCCGTAACTCTGCAAAGTTCCATCTAAACCTGCCTCGAACAAGCGGAGACGTGTCTGAGAGAAGGAGTCTCCTGCGACATTGTGGGCCCGATGGGCCTCTGCTGCCCTGTATCATTCTGTAATTCCCGGTGAAAGTGAGGTGCCGAAGTTTAGGCAGTGTGGGGTCCAGGAAGTTCCAATGGTGGAGTAATTGTGATCGGGAATGCTCAGGGAGTCAGACGCAAAGGAGTACAGCGATCTCAGAGGGTGGTGTCGCTGACAGGGCGATGGGGGGATGTCCACAGGGGTTGGGAAAGGCTAGACTGTGGAGGGAATTAAAAACTAGGATGCAGTTGTACAGGGCCTTGGTGAGGCCACACCTGGAGTATTGGGGCAGTTTTGGTCTCCTTCTCTGAGGAAGGATGTTCTTGCTCTCGAGGGAGAGCAGCGAAGGTTTACCAGACTGATTCCAGGGATGGCGGGACTGTCATATGAGGAGAGATTGACTAGGTTGGGATTGGTCTCGCTGGAGTTCAGAAGAATGAGGGAGGATCTCAGAGAGACTATAAAATTCTAACAGGACTGGACAGGGTAGATGCAGGGAAGATGTTCCCAATGATGGGTGTGTCCAGAACCAGGGGTCACAGTCTGAGGATTCAGGGTAAACCATTTCGGACAGAGATAAGGAGACATTTCTTCACCCAGAGAGTGGTGAGCCTGTGGAATTCATTACCACAGGAAGTAGTTGATGCTAAAACTTTGAATATATTCAAGAGGCGGCTGGATATCGCACTTGGGGAGAATGGGATCGAAGGCTATGGGGAGAAAGCAGGATTAGGCTATTGAGTTGGATGGTCAGCCATGATGGTGATGAATGGCGGAGCAGCTCGAAGGGCCAAAAGGCCTCCTCCTGCTCCTATCTTCTGTGTAGCTATGAGGGAGTTTTACAATAAAGGACCAAACATTTCTCTCTGACCAAAGTCAATGAGATTTAAAGGGCTGGTTGTGGGTTAAGGTTGTAAGGGGTGATATTTCCTGAAAGTTCAGCCAGGAATGTATCCAGGGCCCGTGTTTAATAAAGACGGGGGGCGAAATTCTCCCGAAACGGCGCGATGTCCGCCGACTGGCGCCCAAAACGGCGGCAATCAGACGGGCATCGCGCCGCCCCAAAGGTGCGGAATGCTCCGCATCTTTGGGGGCCGAGCCCCGACATTGCGGGGCTAGGCCGACGCCGGAGGGATTTCCGCCCCGCCAGCTGGCAGAAACGGCCTTTGTTGCCCCGCCAGCTCGAGCGGAAATGACATCTCCGGGCGGCGCATGCGCGGGAGCGTCAGCGGCCGCTGACAGTTTCCCGCGCATGCGCAGTGGAGGGAGTCTCTTCTGCCTCCGCCATGGTGGAGACCGTGGCGGAGGCGGAAGGGAAAGAGTGCCCCCACGGCACAGGCCCGCCCGCGGATCGGTGGGCCCCGATCGCGGGCCAGGCCACCGTGGGGGCACTCCCCGGGGAATAACGCCCGAGGAGTTCAAACCGAGGAAAATCAGAAGCAAAGTTTTATTTACACGAACGATGTGCGCACGACCCGCTAGATCCCCACCGGGTTCCTGCTGAGGTGGGTGTCTAACAGACTGACCTGAGATACATGGGTTAATGGGGAAGCCCCTGTTCCTAGCAAGGGGGCTCGTACTCCGCAAGGAACCCGGTGAAGACAAGCATTCCCTGTAGGTCCCATGCGGGATATTACATTGTGGACTGTGTATTTACCTGCGGTGTGGACGGGCCCGGCATTCGGAGACGGACTGGGGTCTTACTCGTGTTTCTGAGAGGGGTTTGAAACTGGGACAGACTGCCATCGGGCTGTGTGGGAGCGTCTGCCGTGCTGTAACCAAGGAGGGAGGCTCTGGTCTCCGCAGGCCTCAGACCGCTGCCCTGTGTCTCTCCCACCACCACCACCGGGGTCACAGGTCGCGCCAGTTGACTTGATGCTTCTTCAGAACGGCTGTGGTCAACTTCCAACCATTCATCCTCCAGGCAGTCACCGTCCAGCCAATCCGTCTCCTTCAATGGCGGGGGCGTGACACTGGGCGGTGGGGCCAATCAAGAACAATTGAGCCTGATTATCAAATAAAAGTGTTGTCCTCGTGGAGGGTTGGCCGGATTTGGATGAAGATTTTCCGGTACTCATTGAGGATTGGCCGGATTTGGATGAAGATTTTCCGGTACTCATTGAGGATTGGCCGGATTTGGATGAAGATTTTCCGGTACTCATTGAGGATTGGCCGAATTTGGATGAAGATTTTCCGGTACTCCTGGAGGATTGGCCGGATTTGGATGAAGATTTTCCGGTACTCATTGAGGATTGGCTGGGTTCGGATGGCGTATTTGCTGAGCGGCCTGTCGACTTCTCTCTCTGCTCCACAGAGCTGGGAAGAAGATGGGAAGATATGTTTCCACTCGATGCTGTTGGGCCTTTTTGGTCAGCTGATGACCTCTGGCCCACTCGAATACGTTGCTTCTTACATGGTCTGGGAGAGGATATGAAGTCATCGTCGTCCTCAGATGACCACCTGCTACTGGACGAGACCAGTCTCGCTGTTGCTGCCTGCGACAGATCAGCAGATCCTTTCCTCTTCGACCGCAATAACCTCCCTCGGCGCTGCACCTTCGCTCGGGAGCGGCTGGTGGGGAATACTGCCCCGTCGCCATGACCTTCACTCAGCCAATGAGAGGAGGTCAAAGTGCTGTCAGGAGATTCCAGGGAGGAGGATGGCAGAGAACATTCACCGCTGTCTTTCCCGTGTAGATACTGAGAGCTCTGAACGAGAGGTTTCAATTCTGGCCCTGGGACACAGAAAGACAAATTCAGCTGACCAAAAACTTCAACATTCAAAAGAAAAGGACATGAGACGAAGAGGAAGAGAGCAAATAAACAGCACATCATCTGGAGAAACGAAACATCAGCAGCGCATCAAATAAGAGGATTTGAAGATTATAACCAACCACATCTTTAAAGCGAAAGGTTCACACAGTGATGGAATTGTTGCCGACATATTGAAGTTATCCGTTTCTCGCTAAGTCAGATAATAACATGTTCAATTTGCAACAACTCATTGCTTCAAAATCACAGGGTCACAGTCCTGAGCATTAAATCCAGGCTGACACCCTGATGGAGGACTGAGGGAGCGCCGCACTGTCAGAGGGTCAGTACTGAGGGAGTGCTGCACTGTCAGAGGGTCAGTACTGAGGGAGTGCTGCACTGTCAGAAGGCCAGTACTGAGGGAGTGCCGCACTGTCAGAGGGTCAGTACTGAGGGAGTGCTGCACTGTCAGAGGGTCAGTACTGAGGGAGTGCTGCACTGTCAGAGGGTGAGAGGGTCAGTACTGAGGGAGTGCCGCACTGTCAGAGTGTCAGGACTGAGGGAGTTCTGCACTGTCAGAGGGTGAGTAATGAGGGAGTGTTGCACTGTCAGAGGGTCAGTACTGAGGGAGTGCTGCACTGTCAGAGGGTCAGTACTGAGGGAGTGCCGCACTGTCAGATGGTCAGGACTGAGGGAGTGCTGCACTGTCATAGAGTCAGTACTGAGGGAGTGCTGCACTGTCAGAAGGTCAGTACTGAGGGAGTGCCGCACTGTCAGAGGGTCAGTACTGAGGGAGTGCTGCACTGTCAGAGGGTCAGTACTGAGGGAGTGCTGCACTGTCAGAGGGTCAGTACTGAGGGAGCGCTGCACTGTCAGAGGGTCAGTACTGAGGGAGTGCTGCACTGTCAGAGGGTCAGTACTGAGGGAGTGCTGCACTGTCAGAGGGTCAGTACTGAGGGAGTGCCGCACTGTCAGAGGGTCAGTACTGAGGGAGTGCCGCACCGTCAGAGGGTCAGTACTGAGGGAGTGCTGCACTGTCAGAGGGTCAGTACTGAGGGAGTGCCGCACTGTCAGAGGGTCAGTGCTGAGGGAGTGCTGCACTGTCAGAGGGTCAGTACTGAGGGAGAGCTGCACTGTCAGAGGGTCAGTACTGAGGGAGCGCTGCACTGTCAGAGGGTCAGTACAGAGGGAGTGCTGCACTGTCAGAAAGTCAGTACTGAGGGAGTGCTGCACTGTCAGAGGGTCAGTACTGAGGGAGCGCTGCACTGTCAGAGGGTCAGTACTGAGGGAGTGCTGCACTGTCAGAGGGACAGTACTGAGGGAGCGTTGCACTGTCAGAGGGTCAGTACTGAGGGAGTGCTGCACTGTCAGAGGCTCAGTACTGAGGGTGTACTGCACTGTCAGAGGGTCAGTACTGAGGGAGTGCTGCACTGTCAGAGGGTCAGTACTGAGGGAGTGCCGCACTGTCAGAGGGTCAGTACTGAGGGAGTGCCGCACTGTCAGAGGGTCAGTACTGAGGGAGCGCTGCACTGTCAGAGGGTCAGTACTGAGGGAGTGCCGCACTGTCAGATGGTCTGTACTGAGGGAGTGCTGCACTGTCAGAGGGTCAGTACTGAGGGAGTGCTGCACTATCAGAGGGTCACTACTGAGGGAGCGCAGCACTGTCAGAGGGTCGGTACTGAGGGAGTGCTGCACTGTCAGAGGGTCAGTACTGAGGGAGTGCTGCACTGTCAGAGGGTCAGTACTGAGGGAGTGCTGCACTGTCAGAGTGTCAGTACTGAGGGAGTGCTGCACTGTCAGAGCGTCAGTACTGAGGGAGTGCCGCACTGTCAGAGGGTCAGTACTGAGGGAGTGCTGCACTGTATGAGGGTCAGTACTGAGGGAGTGCCGCACTGTCAGAGGGTCAGTACTGAGGGAGCGCTGCACTGCCAGAGGGTCAGTACTGAGGGAGTGCTGCACTGTCAGAGGGACAGTATTGAGGGAGTGCTGCACTGTCAGAGGGTCAATACTGAGGGAGTGCCGCACTGTCAGAGGGTCAGTACTGAGGGAGTGCCGCACTGTCAGAGGGTCAGTACTGAGGGAATGCTGCACTGTCAGAGGGTCAGTACTGAGGGAGCGCTGCACTGTCAGAGGGTCAGTACTGAGGGAGTGCTGCACTATCAGAGGGTCAGGACTGAGGGAGTGCTGCACTGTCAGAGGGTCAATACTGAGGGAGTGCCGCACTGTCAGAGGGTCAGTACTGAGGGAGTGCCGCACTGTCAGAGGGTCAGTACTGAGGGAGTGCCGCACTGTCAGAGGGTCAGTACTGAGGGAGCGCAGCACTGTCAGAGGGTCAGTACTGAGGGAGTGCTGCACTGTCAGAGGGTCAGTACTGAGGGAGTGCTGCACTGTCAGAGGGTCAGTACTGAGGGAGTGCCGCACTGTCAGAGGGTCAGTACTGAGGGAGCGCAGCACTGTCAGAGGGTCAGTACTGAGGGAGTGCCGCACTGTCAGAGGGTCGGTACTGAGGGAGTGCTGCACTGTCAGAGGGTCAGTACTGAGGGAGTGCCGCACTGTCAGAGGGTCGGTACTGAGGGAGTGCCGCACTGTCAGAGGGTCAGTACTGAGGGAGTGCCGCACTGTCAGAGGGTCGGTACTGAGGGAGCGCAGCACTGTCAGAGGGTCAGTACTGAGGGAGTGCCGCACTGTCAGAGGGTCAGTACTGAGGGAGCGCAGCACTGCCAGAGGGTCAGTACTGAGGGAATGCTGCACTGTCAGAGGGTCAGTACTGAGGGAGTGCCGCACTGTCAGAGGGTCAGTACTGAGGGAGTGCCGCACTGTCAGAGGGTCAGTACAGAGGGAGTGCTGCACTATCAGAGGGTCAGTACTGAGGGAGTGCTGCACAGTCAGAGGGTCAGTACTGAGGGATTGCTGAACTGTCAGAGGGTCAGTACTGAGGGAGTGCTGTACTGTCAGAGGGTTAGTACTGAGGGAGTGCTGCACTGTCAGAGGGTCAGTACTGAGGGAGTGCCGCACTGTCAGAGGGTCAGTACTGAGGGAGTGCTGCACAGTCAGAGGGTCAGTACTGAGGGAGTGCCGCACTGTCAGAGGGTCAGTACTGAGGGAGTGCTGCACAATCAGAGGGTCAGTACTGAGGGAGCCCCGCACTGTCAGTGGGTCAGTACTGAGGGAGTGCCGCACTGTCAGAGGGTCAGTACTGAGGAAGTGCCGCACTGTCAGAGGGTCAGTACTGAGGGAGTGCTGTACTGTCAGAGGGTCAGTACTGAGGGAGTGCCGCACTGTCAGAGGGTCAGTACTGAGGGAGTGCTGCACTGTCAGAGGGTCAGTACTGAGGGAGTGCCGCACTGTCAGAGGGTCAGTACTGAGGGAGTGCTGCACAGTCAGAGGGTCAGTACTGAGGGAGTGCCGCACTGTCAGAGGGTCAGTACTGAGGGAGTGCCGCACTGTCAGAGGGTCAGTACTGAGGGAGTGCTGCACTGTATGAGGGTCAGTACTGAGGGAGTGCCGCACTGTCAGAGGGTCAGTACTGAGGGAGTGCTGCACTGTCAGAGGGTCAGTACTGAGGGAGCGCTGCACTGCCAGAGGGTCAGTACTGAGGGAGTGCTGCACTGTCAGAGGGTCAGTACTGAGGGAGTGCTGCACTGTCAGAGGGTCAATACTGAGGGAGTGCCGCACTGTCAGAGGGTCAGTACTGAGGGAGTGCCGCACTGTCAGAGGGTCAGTTCTGAGGGAATGCTGCACTGTCAGAGGGTCAGTACTGAGGGAGTGCCGCACTGTCAGAGGGTCAGTACTGAGGGAGTGCTGCGCTGTCAGAGGGTCAGTAATGAGGCAGTGCTGCACTGTCAGAGGGTCAGTACTGAGGGAGTGCCACACTGTCAGAGGGTCAGTACTGAGGGAGTGCTGCGCTGTCAGAGGGTCAGTACTGAGGGAGTGTCGCACTGTCAGAGGGTCAGTACTGAGGGAGTGCTGCACTGTCAGAGGGTCAGTACTGGGGGAGTGCTGCACTGTCAGAGGGCCAGTACTGAGGGAGTGTCGCACTGTCAGAAGGTCAGTACTGAGGGAGTGTCGCACTGTCAGAGGGTCAGTACTGGGGGAGTGCTGCACTGTCAGAGGGCCAGTACTGATGGAGTGCCGCACTGTCAGAGGGTCAGTACTGAGGGAGTGCTGCACTGTCAGAGGGTCAGTACTGAGGGAGCGCTGCACTGTCAGAGGGTCAGTACTGAGGGAATGTCGCACTGTCAGAGGGTCAGTACTGAGGGAGTGCTGCACTGTCAAAGGGTCAGTACTGAGGGAGTGCTGCACTGTCAGAGGGTCAGTCCTGGGGGAGCGCTGCACTGTCAGAGGATCAGTACTGAGGGAGTGCTGCACTGTCAGAGGGTCAGTACTGAGGGAGTGTCGCACTGTCAGAGGGTCAGTACTGGGGGAGTGCTGCACTGTCAGAGGGTCAGTACTGAGGGAGTGCCGCATTGTCAGAGGGTCAGTACTGAGGGAGTGCTGCACTGTCAGAGGGTCAGTACTGGGGGAGTGCTGCACTGTCAGAGGGTCAGTACTGAGGGAGCGCTGCACTGTCAGAGGGTCAGTACTGAGGGAATGCTGCACTGTCAGAGGGTCAGTACTGAGGGAGTGCTGCACTGTCAGAGGGTCAGTACTGAGGGAGTGCTGCACTGTCAGAAGGTCAGTACTGAGGGAGTGTCGCACTGTCAGAGGGTCAGTACTGGGGGAGTGCTGCACTGTCAGAGGGCCAGTACTGATGGAGTGCCGCACTGTCAGAGGGTCAGTACTGAGGGAGTGCTGCACTGTCAGAGGGTCAGTACTGAGGGAGCGCTGCACTGTCAGAGGGTCAGTACTGAGGGAGTGTCGCACTGTCAGAGGGTCAGTACTGAGGGAGTGCCGCACTGTCAGAGGGTCAGTACTGAGGGAGTGCTGCACTGTCAGAGGGTCAGTACTGAGGGAGTGCTGCACTGTCAGAGGGTCAGTACTGAGGGAGTGCCGCACTGTCAGAGGGTCAGTACTGAGGGAGTGCTGCACTGTCAGAGGGTCAGTACTGAGGGAGTGCCGCACTGTCAGAGGGTCAGTACTGAGGGAGTGCTGCACTGTCAGAGGGTCAGTAGTGAGGGAGTGCCGCACTGTCAGAGGGTCAGTACTGAGGGAGTGCCGCACTGTCAGAGGGTCAGTACTGAGGGAGTGCCGCACTGTCAGAGGGTCAGTGCTGAGGGAGTGCCGCACTGTCAGAGGGTCAGTACTGAGGGAGCGCCGCACTGTCAGAGGGTCAGTACTGAGGGAGTGCCGGACTGTCAGAGGGTCAGTACTGAGGGAGTGCCGCACTGTCAGAGGGTCAGTATTGAGGGAGTGCTGCACTGTCAGAGGGTCAGTACTGAGGGAGTGCCGCACTGTCAGAGGGTCAGTACTGAGGGAGTGCCGCACTGTCAGAGGGTCAGTACTGAGGGTGTGCCGCACTGTCAGAGGGTCAGTACTGATGGATTGCTGCACTGTCAGAGGGTCAGTACTGAGGGAGTGCCGCACTGTCAGAGGGTCAGTACTGAGGGAGTGCTGCACTGACAGACGGTCAGTACTGAGGGAGTGCTGCACTGTCAGAGGGTCAGTACTGAGGGAGTGCCGCACTGTCAGAGGGTCAGTACTGAGGGAGTGCTGCACTGTCAGAGGGTCAGTACTGAGGGTGTGCCGCACTGTCAGAGGGTCAGTACTGATGGATTGCTGCACTGTCAGAGGGTCAGTACTGAGGGAGTGCCGCACTGTCAGAGGGTCAGTACTGAGGGAGTGCTGCACTGACAGACGGTCAGTACTGAGGGAGTGCCGCACTGTCAGAGGGTCAGTACTGAGGGAGTGCCGCACTGTCAGAGGGTCAGTACTGAGGGAGTGCTGCACTGTCAGAGGGTCAGTACTGAGGGAGTGCTGCACTGTCAGAGGGTCAGTACTGAGGGAGTGCCGCACTGTCAGAGGGTCAGTACTGAGGGAGTGCTGCACTGTCAGAGGGTCAGTACTAAGGGAGTGCTGCACTGTCAGAGGGTCAGTACTGAGGGAGTGCCGCACTGTCAGAGGGTCAGTACTGAGGGAGTGCCGCACTGTCAGAGGGTCAGTACTGAGGGAGTGCCGCACTGTCAGAGGGTCAGTGCTGAGGGAGTGCCGCACTGTCAGAGGGTCAGTACTGAGGGAGTGCCGCACTGTCAGAGGGTCAGTACTGAGGGAGTGCCGCACTGTCAGAGGGTCAGTACTGAGGGAGTGCTGCACTGTCAGAGGGTCAGTACTGAGGGAGTGCCGCACTGTCAGAGGGTCAGTACTGAGGGAGTGCTGCACTGTCAGAGGGTCAGTACTGAGAGAGTGCCGCACTGTCAGAGGGTCAGTACTGAGGGAGTGCGGCACTGTCAGAGGGTCAGTACTGAGGGAGTGCTGCACTGTCAGAGGGTCAGTACTGAGGGAGTGCCGCACTGTCAGAGGGTCAGTGCTGAGGGAGTGCCGCACTGTCAGAGGGTCAGTACTGAGGGAGTGCCGCACTGTCAGAGGGTCAGTGCTGAGGGAGTGCCGCACTGTCAGAGGGTCAGTACTGAGGGAGTGCCGCACTGTCAGAGGGTCAGTGCTGAGGGAGTGCCGCACTGTCAGAGGGTCAGTACTGAGGGAGTGCCGCACTGTCAGAGGGTCAGTACTGAGGGAGTGCCGCACTGTCAGAGGGTCAGTACTGAGGGAGTGCCGCACTGTCAGAGGGTCAGTACTGATGGATTGCTGCACTGTCAGAGGGTCAGTACTGAGGGAGTGCCGCACTGTCAGAGGGTCAGTACTGAGGGAGTGCTGCACTGACAGACGGTCAGTACTGAGGGAGTGCCGCACTGTCAGAGGGTCAGTACTGAGGGAGTGCCGCACTGTCAGAGGGTCCGTACTGAGGGAGTGCCGCACTGTCAGAGGGTCAGTACTGAGGGAGTGCCGCACTGTCAGAGGGTCAGTACTGAGGGAGTGCCGCACTGTCAGAGGGTCAGTACTGAGGGAGTGCCGCACTGTCAGAGGGTCAGTACTGAGGGAGTGCAGCACTGGCAGAGGGTCAGTACTGAGGGAGCGCTGCACTGTCAGAGGGTCAGTACTGAGGGAGTGCCGCACTGTCAGAGGGTCAGTACTGAGGGAGTGCCGCACTGTCAGAGGGTCAGTACTGAGGGAGTGCTGCACTGACAGACGGTCAGTACTGAGGGAGTGCCGCACTGTCAGAGGGTCAGTACTGAGGGAGTGCCGCACTGTCAGAGGGTCAGTACTGAGGGAGTGCTGCACTGTCAGAGGGTCAGTACTGAGGGAGTGCCGCACTGTCAGAGGGTCAGTACTGAGGGAGTGCCGCACTGTCAGAGGGTCAGTACTGAGGGAGTGCTGCACTGTCAGAGGGTCAGTACTGAGGGAGTGCAGCACTGTCAGAGGGTCAGTACTGAGGGAGCGCTGCACTGTCAGAGGGTCAGTACTGAGGGAGTGCTGCACTGTCAGAGGGTCAGTACTGAGGGAATGCCGCACTGTCAGAGGATCAGTACTGAGGGAGTGCTGCACTGACAGACGGTCAGTACTGAGGGAGTGCCGCACTGTCAGAGGGTCAGTACTGAGGGAGTGCCGCACTGTCAGAGGGTCAGTACTGAGGGAGTGCTGCACTGTCAGAGGGTCAGTACTGAGGGAGTGCCGCACTGTCAGAGGGTCAGTACTGAGGGAGTGCCGCACTGTCAGAGGGTCAGTACTGAGGGAGTGCTGCACTGTCAGAGGGTCAGTACTGAGGGAGTGCTGCACTGTCAGAGGGTCAGTACTGAGGGAGTGCCGCACTGTCAGAGGGTCAGTACTGAGGGAGTGCTGCACTGTCAGAGGGTCAGTACTGAGGGAGTGCCGCACTGTCAGAGGGTCAGTACTGAGGGAGTGCTGCACTGTCAGAGGGTCAGTACTGAGGGAGTGCCGCACTGTCAGAGGGTCAGTACTGAGGGAGTGCCGCACTGTCAGAGGGTAGGTACTGAGGGAGTGCTGCACTGTCAGAGGGTCAGTACTGAGGGAGTGCCGCCCTGTCAGAGGGTCAATACTGAGGGAGTGCCGCACTGTCAGAGGGTCAGTACTGAGGGAGTGCTGCACTGTCAGAGGGTCAGTACTGAGGGAGTGCCGCACTGTCAGAGGGTCAGTACTGAGGGAGTGCTGCACTGTCAGAGGGTCAGTACTGAGGGAGTGCCGCACTGTCAGAGGGTCAGTACTGAGGGAGTGCCGCACTGTCAGAGGGTCAGTACTGAGGGAGTGCTGCACTGTCAGAGGGTCAGTACTGAGGGAGTGCCGCACTGTCGGAGGGTCAGTACTGAGGGAATGCTGCACTGTCTGAAGGTCAGTACTGAGGGAGTGCTGCAGTGTCAGAGGGTCAGTACTGAGGGAGTGCTGCACTGTCAGAGGCTCAGTACTGAGGGAGTGCCGCATTTTCAGAGGGTCAGTACTGAGGGAGCGCTGCACTGTCAGAGGGTCAGTACTGAGGGAGTGCCGCACTGTCAGAGGGTCAGTACTGAGGGAGTGCTGCACTGACAGACGGTCAGTACTGAGGGAGTGCCGCACTGTCAGAGGGTCAGTACTGAGGGAGTGCCGCACTGTCAGAGGGTCAGTACTGAGGGAGTGCTGCACTGTCAGAGGGTCAGTACTGAGGGAGTGCTGCACTGTCAGAGGGTCAGTACTGAGGGAGTGCTGCACTGTCAGAGGGTCAGTACTGAGGGAGTGCAGCACTGTCAGAGGGTCAGTACTGAGGGAGCGCTGCACTGTCAGAGGGTCAGTACTGAGGGAGTGCTGCACTGTCAGAGGGTCAGTACTGAGGGAATGCCGCACTGTCAGAGGGTCAGTACTGAGGGAGTGCTGCACTGACAGACGGTCAGTACTGAGGGAGTGCCGCACTGTCAGAGGGTCAGTACTGAGGGAGTGCCGCACTGTCAGAGGGTCAGTACTGAGGGAGTGCTGCACTGTCAGAGGGTCAGTACTGAGGGAGTGCCGCACTGTCAGAGGGTCAGTACTGAGGGAGTGCCGCACTGTCAGAGGGTCAGTACTGAGGGAGTGCTGCACCGTCAGAGGGTCAGTACTGAGGGAGTGCTGCACTGTCAGAGGGTCAGTACTGAGGGAATGCCGCACTGTCAGAGGGTCAGTACTGAGGGAGTGCCGCACTGTCAGAGGGTCAGTACTGAGGGAGTGCTGCACTGTCAGAGGGTCAGTACTGAGGGAGTGCCGCACTGTCAGAGGGTCAATACTGAGGGAGTGCCGCACTGTCAGAGGGTCAGTAATGAGGGAGTGCCGCACTGTCAGAGGGTCAGTACTGAGGGAGTGCTGCACTGTCAGAGGGTCAGTACTGAGGGAGTGCCGCACTGTCAGAGGGTCAGTACTGAGGGAGTGCTGCACTGTCAGAGGGTCAGTACTGAGGGAGTGCCGCACTGTCAGAGGGTCAGTACTGAGGGAGTGCCGCACTGTCAGAGGGTCAGTACTGAGGGAGTGCTGCACTGTCAGAGGGTCAGTACTGAGGGAGTGCCGCACTGTCGGAGGGTCAGTACTGAGGGAGTGCCGCACTGTCAGAGGGTCAGTATTGAGGGAGTGCTGCACTGTCAGAGGGTCAGTACTGAGGGAGTGCCGCACTGTCAGAGGGTCAGTACTGAGGGAGTGCCGCACTGTCAGAGGGTCAGTACTGAGGGAGTGCCGCACTGTCAGAGGGTCAGTACTGAGGGAGTGCTGCACTGTCAGAGGGTCAGTACTGAGGGAGTGCTGCACTGTCAGAGGGTCAGTACTGAGGGAGTGCTGCACTGTCAGAGGGTCAGTACTGAGGGAGTGCCGCACTGTCAGAGGGTCAGTACTGAGGGAGCGCTGCACTGTCAGAGGGTCAGTACTGAGGGAGTGCTGCACTGTCAGAGGGTCAGTACTGAGGGAGTGCTGCACTGTCAGATGGTCAGTACTGAGGGAGTGCCGCACTGTGAGAAGGTCAGTACTGATGGATTGCTGCACTGTCAGAGGGTCAGTACTGAGGGAGTGCCGCACTGTCAGAGGGTCAGTACTGAGGGAGTGCCGCCCTGTCAGAGGGTCAGTACTGAGGGTGTGCCGCACTGTCAGAGGGTCAGTACTGATGGATTGCTGCACTGTCAGAGGGTCAGTACTGAGGGAGTGCCGCACTGTCAGAGGGTCAGTACTGAGGGAGTACCGCACTGTCAGAGGGTCAGTACTGAGGGAGTGCCGCACTGTCAGAGGGTCAGTACTGAGGGAGTGCTGCACTGACAGACGGTCAGTACTGAGGGAGTGCCGCACTGTCAGAGGGTCAGTACTGAGGGAGTGCCGCACTGTCAGAGGGTCAGTACTGAGGGAGTGCTGCACTGTCAGAGGGTCAGTACTGAGGGCGTGCCGCACTGTCAGAGGGTCAGTACTGATGGATTGCTGCACTGTCAGAGGGTCAGTACTGAGGGAGTCCCGCACTGTCAGAGGGTCAGTACTGAGGGAGTGCTGCACTGACAGACGGTCAGTACTGAGGGAGTGCCGCAATGTCAGAGGGTCAGTACTGAGGGAGTGCCGCACTGTCAGAGGGTCAGTACTGAGGGAGTGCCGCACTGTCAGAGGGTCAGTACTGAGGGAGTGCTGCACTGTCAGAGGGTCAGTACTGAGGGAGTGCCGCACTGTCAGAGGGTCAGTACTGAGGGAGTGCTGCACTGTCAGAGGGTCAGTACTGAGGGAGTGCTGCACTGTCAGAGGGTCAGTACTGAGGGAGTGCCGCACTGTCAGAGGGTCAGTACTGAGGGAGTGCCGCACTGTCAGAGGGTCAGTACTGAGGGAGTGCCGCACTGTCAGAGGGTCAGTGCTGAGGGAGTGCCGCACTGTCAGAGGGTCAGTACTGAGGGAGTGCCGCACTGTCAGAGGGTCATTACTGAGGGAGTGCTGCACTGTCAGAGGGTCAGTACTGAGGGAGTGCTGCACTGTCAGAGGGTCAGTACTGAGGGAGTGCCGCACTGTCAGAGGGTCAGTACTGAGGGAGTGCTGCACTGTCAGAGGGTCAGTACTGAGGGTGTGCCGCACTGTCAGAGGGTCAGTACTGATGGATTGCTGCACTGTCAGAGGGTCAGTACTGAGGGAGTGCCGCACTGTCAGAGGGTCAGTACTGAGGGAGTGCTGCACTGACAGACGGTCAGTACTGAGGGAGTGCCGCACTGTCAGAGGGTCAGTACTGAGGGAGTGCCGCACTGTCAGAGGGTCAGTACTGAGGGAGTGCTGCACTGTCAGAGGGTCAGTACTGAGGGAGTGCCGCACTGTCAGAGGGTCAGTACTGAGGGAGCGCTGCACTGTCAGAGGGTCAGTACTGAGGGAGTGCTGCACTGTCAGAGGGTCAGTACTGAGGGAGTGCTGCACTGTCAGAGGGTCAGTACTGAGGGAGTGCTGCACTGTCAGAGGGGCAGTACTGAGGGAGTGCCGCACTGTCAGAGGGTCAGTACTGAGGGAGCGCTGCACTGTCAGAGGGTCAGTACTGAGGGAGTGCCGCACTGTCAGAGGGTCAGTACTGAGGGAGTGCTGCACTGTCAGAGGGTCAGTACTGAGGGCGTGCCGCACTGTCAGAGGGTCAGTACTGATGGATTGCTGCACTGTCAGAGGGTCAGTACTGAGGGAGTCCCGCACTGTCAGAGGGTCACTACTGAGGGAGTGCTGCACTGACAGACGGTCAGTACTGAGGGTGTGCCGCACTGTCAGAGGGTCAGTACTGAGGGAGTGCCGCACTGTCAGAGGGTCAGTACTGAGGGAGTGCTGCACTGTCAGAGGGTCAGTACTGAGCGAGTGCTGCACTGTCAGAGGGTCAGTACTGAGGGAGTGCCGCACTGTCAGAGGGTCAGTACTGAGGGAGTGCTGCACTGTCAGAGGGTCAGTACTGAGGGAGTGCTGCACTGTCAGAGGGTCAGTACTGAGGGAGTGCCGCACTGTCAGAGGGTCAGTACTGAGGGAGTGCCGCACTGTCAGAGGGTCAGTACTGAGGGAGTGCCGCACTGTCAGAGGGTCAGTGCTGAGGGAGTGCCGCACTGTCAGAGGGTCAGTACTGAGGGAGTGCCGCACTGTCAGAGGGTCAGTACTGAGGGAGTGCCGCACTGTCAGAGGGTCAGTACTGAGGGAGTGCTGCACTGTCAGAGGGTCAGTACTGAGGGAGCGCTGCACTGTCAGAGGGTCAGTACTGAGGGAGTGCCGCACTGTCAGAGGGTCAATACTGAGGGAGTGCCGCACTGTCAGAGGGTCAGTACTGAGGGAGTGCTGCACTGTCAGAGGGTCAGTACTGAGGGAGTGCCGCACTGTCAGAGGGTCAGTACTGAGGGAGTGCTGCACTGTCAGAGGGTCAGTACTGAGGGAGTGCCGCACTGTCAGAGGGTCAGTACTGAGGGAGTGCCGCACTGTCAGAGGGCCAGTACTGAGGGAGTGCTGCACTGTCAGAGGGTCAGTACTGAGGGAGTGCCGCACTGTCGGAGGGTCAGTACTGAGGGAATGCTGCACTGTCAGAAGGTCAGTACTGAGGGAGTGCTGCAGTGTCAGAGGGTCAGTACTGAGGGAGTGCTGCACTGTCAGAGGCTCAGTACTGAGGGAGAGCCGCATTTTCAGAGGGTCAGTACTGAGGGAGCGCTGCACTGTCAGAGGGTCAGTACTGAGGGAGTGCCGCACTGTCAGATGGTCAGTACTGAGGGAGTGCTGCACTGACAGACGGTCAGTACTGAGGGAGTGCCGCACTGTCAGAGGGTCAGTACTGAGGGAGTGCCGCACTGTCAGAGAGTCAGTACTGAGGGAGTGCTGCACTGTCAGAGGGTCAGTACTGAGGGAGTGCCGCACTGTCAGAGGGTCAGTACTGAGGGAGTGCCGCACTGTCAGAGGGTCAGTACTGAGGGAGTGCTGCACTGTCAGAGGGTCAGTACTGAGGGAGTGCAGCACTGTCAGAGGGTCAGTACTGAGGGAGCGCTGCACTGTCAGAGGGTCAGTACTGAGGGAGTGCTGCACTGTCAGAGGGTCAGTACTGAGGGAATGCCGCACTGTCAGAGGGTCAGTACTGAGGGAGTGCTGCACTGACAGACGGTCAGTACTGAGGGAGTGCCGCACTGTCAGAGGGTCAGTACTGAGGGAGTGCTGCACTGTCAGAGGGTCAGTACTGAGGGAGTGCCGCACTCTCTGAGGGTCAGTACTGAGGGAGTGCCGCACTGTCAGAGGGTCAGTACTGAGGGAGTGCCGCACTGTCAGAGGGTCAGTACTGAGTGAGTGCCGCACTGTCAGAGGGTCAGTACTGAGGGAGTGCTGCACTGTCAGAGGGTCAGTACTGAGGGAGTGCGGCACTGTCAGAGGGTCAGTACTGAGGGAGCGCCGCACTGTCAGAGGGTCAGTACTGAGGGAGTGCCGCACTGTCAGAGGGTCAGTACTGAGGGAGTGCCGCACTGTCAGAGGGTCAGTACTGAGGGAGTGCTGCACTGTCAGAGGGTCAGTACGAGGGAGTGCTGCACTGTCAGAGGGTCAGTACTGAGGGAGTGCTGCACTGTCAGAGGGTCAGTACTGAGGGAGTGCTGCACTGTCAGAGGGTCAGTACTGAGGGAGTGCTGCACTGTCAGAGGGTCAGTACTGAGGGAGTGCCGCACTGTCAGAGGGTCAGTACTGAGGGAGTGCTGCACTGTCAGAGGGTCAGTACTGAGGGAGTGCTGCACTGTCAGAGGGTCAGTACTGAGGGAGTGCCGCACTGTCAGAGGGTCAGTACTGAGGGAGTGCTGCACTGTCGGAGGGTCAGTACTGAGGGAGTGCTGCACTGTCAGAAGGTCAGTACTGAGGGAGTGCCGCACTGTCAGAGGGTCAGTACTGAGGGACTGCTGCACTGTCAGAGGGTCAGTACTGAGGGAGTGCTGCACTGTCAGAGGTTCAGTACTGAGGGAGTGCCGCACTGTCAGAGGGTCAGTACTGAGGGAGTGCTGCACTGACAGAGAGTCAGTACTGAGGGAGCGCTGCACTGTCAGAGGGTCAGTACTGAGGGAGTGCTGCTCTGTCAGAGGGTCAGTACTGAGGGAGTGCTGCACTGTCAGAGGGTCAGTACTGAGGGAGTGCCGCACTGTCAGAGGGTCAGTACTGAGGGAGCGCCGCACTGTCAGAGGGTCAGTACTGAGGGAGTGCCGCACTGTCAGAGGGTCAGTACTGAGGGAGTGCCGCACTGTCAGAGGGTCAGTACTGAGGGAGTGCTGCACTGTCAGAGGGTCAGTACTGAGGGAGTGCTGCACTGTCAGAGGGTCAGTACTGAGGGAGTGCTGCACTGTCAGAGGGTCAGTACTGAGGCCCAATCCCGCACGCGGGGTCACCGTTGTGCCGGCCGGCGGCTGTTAAAAGCGCCCCCCCCCGGCGATACTCCGCGGTGGGCTGGGTGCCCCCCCCGGGTTCGGCCGCCGTGAGTTACGTATGGCCCTATCAGGCGAGATCTCGGAGTTCTGGTGCGGGGGCGGGGGGGGGGGGGGGTGGTGGGGGGATACCAGTCCGGGGGTGGCGGCGGGGAGATACCACTCCGGGGGGGGCGGCGGGGAGATACCACTCCGGGGGGGGGGGAGAGATAGCACTCCGGGGGGGGGGGGCGGGGGGATGATACCGCTCCGGGGGGGGGGGGGGGCAGGGAGTTACCACACCGGGGGGGGTGGGGGGGCGGGGAGATACCACTCCGGGGGGGGGGGGGGGTGATGATACCACTCCGGGGGGGGGGGGCAGGGAGTTACCACTCCGGGGGGGGTGGGGGGCGGGGAGATACCAGTCCGGGGGGGGCAGTGAGATACCACTCCGGGGGGGGGGGGGGGGGGGGGGTGCGGGGAGATACCACTCCGGGGCAGGGGGGCAGTGAGATACCACTCCGGGGGGGGAGGGCGAGGAGATACCAGTCCGGGGGGGGGGGGAGGGAGATACTACTCTGGGGGGGGGGGGAGGAGAAACCACTCCGGGGGGGGGGGCAGGGAGATACCAGTCCGGGGGGGGGGGAGGAGAAACCACTCCGGGGTGGGCGGGGGAGATTCCACTCCGGGGGGGGGGGGGGGGGGTGCGGGGAGATACCACTCCGGGGGGGGGGAGGAGAAACCACTCCGGGGTGGGTGGGGGCGGGGGAGATACCATTCCGGGGGGGGGGGGTGCGGGGAGATACCACTCGGGGGGGGGGGGGGAGGAGAAACCACTCCGGGGTGGGTGGGGGCGGGGGAGATACCACTCCGGGGGGGGGTGCGCGGGGAGATACCACTCTGGGGGGGGTGGGGAGGAGATACCACTCCGGGGGGGGAGGGGGCCTCCATGATGGCTGGGCCCGTGATCGGGGCCTTCTGATCGGCGAGCGTGCTAATTCCATGAGGGGCGTGGGTTCCTCCGTGCCGGGCCCTTGTAGCGCTCCGCCATATTGCCTGGGGGCCGGCGCGGAGACGGGAACACACACGCATGCACAGACCCATGCTGGCCGTGCCGCGCTGGCTTCCGAGCGCCGGACCCCACATCCGTACTAGCCCCCTGGGAAGGGGAGAATGCCTGGGCCTGGAGGCCCGTTGACGCCGGAGTTGCTCGCGCCGGTTTTGACGCCGGTGTCAACAGTTGGCCGGATTTCAGACAATCCCGGCCCATACCTATCAGAGCCAGCGTTTCTGCAGCTGGGGTAGTTGTAACAACCCTTTTTATTTTCATGGCTTTGTAGGCCAAAGGATATCACTTCTTATCTTTACCCACCAGGTTATATAATCATAGAATCAATACAGTGCAGAAGGAGGCCATTCGGCCCATTGAGTCTGCACTGATCCTCTGAAAGAGCACCCCACCTATCCCCGTAACCCTACCTAAATGTCTGGACACTAAGGAGCAATTCATCATGGCCAATCCACCTAACCTGTGCATTTTCGGAGCTCCCAGAGGAAACCCACACAGACACAGGGAGAATTTTAATAACTTATTCATCTTTTATTGTCACATGCAGGCTTATATTAACACTGCAATGAAGTTACTGTGAAACGTAACTGAGAACGTGCAACCTCCACACAGTCACCCGAGGCCGGAATTGAACCCGGGTTCCTGGCGCTGTGAGGCAGCAGTGCTAACCACTGTGCCACCGTGCCGCCCCTGTGGGTGGTCAGCCCAGCTGTGCTGGAGTACACACCCGGAACGCCGGCAGGACAGGCATCCCGACAAGGGAATACGTCACTGAGGGTTAGAAACCGGACAACACACTTCTCTGAATTTAATTCATTTAATGTTAAATTTTCCTTCAAAAGGTCCTCATTTGGGGCAGCAAGGTAGCGCAGTGGGTTAACATTGCGGCCTCACGGCACCGAGGTCCCAGGTTCGATCCCGGCTCGGGGTCACTCTATCCAAGAAGGCTTCTACCTTCCCAAGGGGCATTAAAGGCAGGGCAATAGAGTTGATGTTGCCAATGATGCCCACATCAATGAAGGGTTATCTGGCCATCAACGCATTGCTCTTTGCGGGATCTTGCTGTGCGCACAAGCTGCCTGCAGTCTTCCCCAATTTCAAACCGTCAACACGCTGCTGAATCACGGGTGAAGGCCTGAGGTGGAGCGGATTATTGAGTGAATGGGGAGCGAGGTTTGGGCGCTCTGTCGCGCAGTGCACTAACCGGGGTCTGTTTGAATTGTTGTGTTGATGTGAAGCAGGGCATCCTCCAGGATGCTCAGCACAGCGGCACATTTCCCTCCCGTCTCCGGGCGGGGTTCCACTTTAACATCTCTGCTCCACTGTCTGCAACAATCAGCAGGAGTTCGACCCTGTGTGCAAAGGAATTCGAAAGAAAACTCCATCACGGGAAACCACATCGTTTTGTTCAATTGTGTGTGAGAGATGGTGGGCTCCAGGTCTCCTGATCATCCGGCAAACACTCCCAGGACAGGTACAGCACGGGGTTAGATACAGAGTAAAGCTCCCTCTACACTGTCCCCATCAAACACTCCCAGGACAGGTACAGCACGGGGTTAGATACAGAGTAAAGCTCCCTCTACACTGTCCCCATCAAACACTCCCTGGACAGGTACAGCACGGGGTTAGATACAGAGTAAAGCTCCCTCAACACTGTCCCCATCCAACACTCCCAGGACAGGTACAGCACGGGGTTAGATACAGAGTAAAGCTCCCTCTACACTGTCCCCATCAAACACTCCCAGGACAGGTACAACACGGGGTTAGATACAGAGTAAATCTCCCTCTACACTGTCCCCATCAAACACTCTCGGACAGGTACAGCACGGGGTTAGATACAGAGTAAAGCTCCCTCTACACTGTCCCCATCAAACACTCCCCAGGACAGGTACAGCACGGAGTTAGATACAGAGTAAAGCTCCCTCTACACTGTCCCCATCAAACACTCCCAGGACAGGTACAGCACGGGGTTAGATACAGAGTAAAGCTCCCTCTACACTGTCCCCATCAAACACTCCCAGGACAGGTACAGCACGGAGTTAGATACAGAGTAAAGCTCCCTCTACACTGTCCCCATCAAACACTCCCCAGGACAGGTACAGCACGGGGTTAGATACAGAGTAAAGCTCCCTCTACACTGTCCCCATCAAACACTCCCAGGACAGGTACAGCACGGAGTTAGATACAGAGTAAAGCTCCCTCTACACTGTCCCCATCAAACACTCCCCAGGACAGGTACAGCACGGGGTTAGATACAGAGTAAAACTCCTTCTACACTGTCCCCATCAAACACTCCCAGGACAGGGACAGCACGGGGTTAGATACAGAGTAAAGCTCCCTCTACACTGTCCCCATCAAACACTCCCAGGACACGTACAGCACGGGGTTAGATACAGAGTAAAGCTCCTCTACACTGTCCCCATCAAACACTCCCAGGACAGGTACAGCACGGGGTTAGATACAGAGTAAAGCTCCCTCTACACTGTCCCCATCAAACACTCCCTGGACAGGTACAGCACGGGGTTAGATACAGAGTAAAGCTCCCTCTACACTGTCCCCATCAAACACTCCCAGGACAGGTACAGCACGGGGTTAGATACAGAGTAAAGCTCCCTCTACACAGTCCCCATCAAACACTCCCAGGACAGGTACAGCACAGGGTTAGATAGAGAGTAAAGCTCCCTCTACACTGTCCCCATCAAACACTCCCAGGACAGGTACAGCACGGGGTTAGATACAGAGTAAAGTTCCCTCTCCACTGTCCCCATCAAACACTCCCAGGACAGGTACAGCACGGGGTTAGATACAGAATAAAGCTCCATCGACACTGTCCCCATCAAACACCCCCAGGACAGGTACAGCACGGGGTTAGATACAGAGTAAAGCTCCCTCTACACTGTCCCCATCAAACACTCCCAGGACAGGTACAGCACGGGGTTAGATACAGAGTAAAGATCCCTCTACACTGTCCCCATCAAACACTCCCAGGACAGGTACAGCACGGGGTTAGACACAGAGTAAAGCTCCCTCTACACTGTCCCCATCAAACACTCCCAGGACAGGTACAGCACGGGGTTAGATACAGAGTAAAGCTCCCTCTACACTGTCCCCATCAAACACTCCCAGGACAGGTACAGCACGGGGTTAGACACAGAGTAAAGCTCCCTCTACACTGTCCCCATCAAACACTCCCAGGACAGGTACAGTACGGGGTTAGATACAGAGTAAAGCTCCCTCTACACTGTCCCCATCAAACACTCCCAGGACAGGTACAGCATGGCGTTAGATACAGAGTAAAGCTCCCTCTACACTGTCCCCATCAAACATTCCCAGGACAGGTACAGCACGGGGTTAGATACAGAGTAAAGCTTCCTCTACACTGTCCCCATCAATCACTGCCAGGACAGGTACAGCACGGGGTTAGATACAGAGTAAAGCTCCCTCTACACAGTCCCCATCAAACACTCCCAGGACAGGTACAGCACAGGGTTAGATAGAGAGTAAAGCTCCCTCGACACTGTCCCCATCAAACACTCCCCAGGACAGGTACAGCACGGGGTTAGATACAGAGTAAAACTCCTTCTACACTGTCCCCATCAAACACTCCCAGGACAGGGACAGCACGGGGTTAGATACAGAGTAAAGCTCCCTCTACACTGTCCCCATCAAACACTCCCAGGACAAGTACAGCACGGGGTTAGATAAAGAGTAAAGCTCCCTCTACACTGTCCCCATCAAACACTCCCAGGACAGGTACAGCACGAGGTTAGATACAGAGTAAAGCTCCCTCTACACTGTCCCCATCAAACACTCCCAGGACAGGTACAGCACGGGGTTAGATACAGAGTAAAGTTCCCTCTCCACTGTCCCCATCAAACACTCCCAGGACAGGTACAGCACGGGGTTAGATACAGAGTAAAGCTCCCTCTCCACTGTGCCCATCAAACACTCCCAGGACAAGTACAGCACGAGGTTAGATAAAGAGTAAAGCTCCCTCTACACTGTCCCCATCAAACACTCCCAGGACAGGTACAGCACGGGGTTAGATAAAGAGTAAAGCTCCCTCTACACTGTCCCCATCAAACACTCCCAGGACAGGTACAGCACGAGGTTAGATACAGAGTAAAGCTCCCTCTACACTGTCCCCATCAAACACTCCCAGGACAGGTACAGCACGGGGTTAGATACAGAGTAAAGCTCCATCGACACTGTCCCCATCAAACACTCCCAGGACAGGTACAGCACGAGGTTAGATACAGAGTAAAGCTCCCTCTACACTGTCCCCATCAAACACTCCCAGGACAGGTACAGCACGGGGTTAGATACAGAATAAAGCTCCATCGACACTGTCCCCATCAAACACTCCCAGGACAGGTACAGCACGGGGTTAGATACAGAGTAAAGCTCCCTCTACACTGTCCCCATCAAACACTCCCAGGACAGGTACAGCATGGGGTTAGATACAGAGTAAAGCTCCCTCTACACTGTCCCCATCAAACACTCCCAGGACAGGTACAGCACGGGGTTAGACACAGAGTAAAGCTCCCTCTACACTGTCCCCATCAAACACTCCCAGGACAGGTACAGCACGGGGTTAGATACAGAGTAAAGCTCCCTCTACACTGTCCCCATCAAACACTCCCAGGACAGGTACAGCACGGGGTTAGACACAGAGTAAAGCTCCCTCTACACTATCCCCATCAAACACTCCCAGGACAGGTACAGTACGGGGTTAGATACAGAGTAAAGCTCCCTCTACACTGTCCCCATCAAACACTCCCAGGACAGGTACAGCACGGCGTTAGATACAGAGTAAAGCTCCCTCTACACTGTCCCCATCAAACATTCCCAGGACAGGTACAGCACGGGGTTAGATACAGAGTAAAGCTACCTCTACACTGTCCCCATCAAACACTCCCAGGACAGGTACAGTACAGGGTTAGATACAGAGTAAAGCTCCCTCTACACTGTCCCCATCAAACACTCCCAGGACAGGTACAGCACGGGGTTAGATACAGAGTAAAGCTCCCTCTATACTGTCCCCATAAAACACTCCCAGGACAGGTACAGCATGGGGTTAGATACAGAGTAAAGCTCCCTCTACACTGTCCCCATCAAACACTCCCAGGACAGATACAGCACGGGGTAAGATACAGAGTAAAGCTCCCTCTACACTGTCCCCATCAAACACGCCCAGGACAGGTACAGCACGGAGTTAGATACAGAGTAAAGCTCCCTCTACACTGTCCCCATTAAACACTCCCAGGACAGATACAGCACGGGGTTAAATACAGAGTAAAGCTCCCTCTACACTGTCCCCATCAAACACTCCCAGGACAGATACAGCATGAGGTTAGATACAGAGTAAAGCTCCATCTACACTGTCCCCATCAAACACACCCAGGAGAGGTACAGCACGGGGTTAGATACAGAGTAAATCTCCCTCTACACTGTCCCCATCAAACACTCCCAGGACAGATACAGCACAGGGTTAGATACAGAGTAAAGCTCCCTCTACACTGTCCCCATTAAACACTCCCAGGACAGGTACAGCACGGGGTTAGATACAGAGTAAAGCTCCCTCTGCACTGTCCCCATCAAAAACTCCCAGGACAGATACAGCACGGGGTTAGATACAGAGTAAAGCTCCCTCTACACTGTCCCCATCAAACACTCCCAGGACAGGTACAGCACGGGGTTAAATACAGAGTAAAGCTCCCTCTACACTGTCCCCATCAAACACTCCCAGGACAGATACATCATGGAGTTAGATACAGAGTAAAGCTCCATCTACACTGTCCCCATCAAACACTCCCAGGACAGGTACAGCACAGGGTTAGATACAGAGTAAAGCTCCCACTACACTGTCCCCATCAAACACTCCAGGACAGGTACAGCACGGGGTTAGATACAGAGTAAAGCTCCCTCTACACTGTCCCCATCAAACACTCCCAGGACAGATACAGCATGGGGTTAGATACAGAATAAACTCCATCTACACTGTCCCCATCAAACACTCCCAGGACAGGTCCAGCACAGGGTTAGATACAGAGTAAAGCTCCCTCTACACTGTCCCCATCAAACACTCCCAGGACAGATACATCATGGGGTTAGATACAGAGTAAAGCTCCATCTACACTGTCCCCATCAAACACTCCCAGGACAGGTACAGCACAGGGTTAGATACAGAGTAAAGCTCCCACTACACTGTCCCCATCAAACACTCCAGGACAGGTACAGCACGGGGTTAGATACAGAGTAAAGCTCCCTCTACACTATCCCCATCAAACACTCCAGGACAGGTACAGCACGGGGTTAGATACAGAGTAAAGCTCCCTCTACACTGTCCCCATCAAACACTCCCAGGACAGATACAGCATGGGGTTAGATACAGAATAAACTCCATCTACACTGTCCCCATCAAACACTCCCAGGACAGGTCCAGCACAGGGTTAGATACAGAGTAAAGCTCCCACTGCACTGTCCCAAAGAACAAAGAACAAAGAAATGTACAGCACAGGAACAGGCCCTTCGGCCCTCCAAGCCCGTGCCGACCATGCTGCCCGACTAAACTACAATCGTCTACACTTCCTGGGTCCGTATCCTTCTATTCCCATCCTATCCATATATTTGTCAAGATGCCCCTTAAATGTCCCTATCGTCCCTGCTTCCACTACCTACTCCGGTAGCGAGTTCCAGGCACCCCTTTCTCTATCAAACACTCCCAGGACAGTTACAGCACGGGGTTAGATACAGAGTAAAGCTCCCTCTACACTGTCCCCATCAAACACTCCCAGGACAGGTACAGCACAGGGTTAGATACAGAGTAAAGCTCCCTCGACACTGTCCCCATCAAACACTCCCAGGACAGGTACAGCACGGGGTTAGATACAGAGTAAAGCTCCCTCTACACTGTCCCCATCAAACACTCCCAGGACAGGTACAGTACGGGGTTAGATACAGAGCAAAGCTCCCTCTACACTGTCCCCATCAAACACTCGCAGGACAGGTACAGCACGGGTTTAGATACAGAGTAAAGCTCCCTCTACACTGTCCCCATCAAACACTCCCAGGACAGAGACTGCACGGTGTTAGATACAGAGTATAGCTCCCTCTACACTGTCCCCATCAAACACTCCCAGGACAGGGACAGCACGGGGTTAGATACAGAGTAAAGCTCCCTCTACACTGTCCCCATCAAACACTCCCAGGACAGGTGCAGCACGGGTTTAGATACAGAGTAAAGCTCCATCTACACTGTCCCCATCAAGCACTCCCAGGACACGTACAGCACGGGGTTAGATACAGAGTAAAGCTCGCTCTAAACTGTCCCCATCAAACACTCCCAGGACAGGTACTTCACGGGGGAAGACACAGAGTAAAGCTCCCTTTACACTGTCCCCATCAAATACCCCCAGGACAGGTACAGCACGGGGTTAGAAACAGAGCAAAGCTGCCTCTAAACTGTGCCCATCAAACACTCCCAGGACAGGTACAGCACGGGGTTAGATACAGAGTAAAGCTCCCTCTACACAGTCCCCATCAAACACTCTCAGGACAGGCACAGCACGTGGTTAGATACAGAGTAAAGCTCCCTCTACATTGTCCCCATCAAACACTCCCAGGACAGGTACAGCACGGGGTTAGATACAGAGTAAAATTCCATCTACACTGTCCCCATCAAACACGCCCAGGACAGGTACAGCACGGGGTTAGATACAGAGTAAAGCTCCCTCTACACTGTCCCCATCAAACACTCCCAGGACAGGTACAGCACGGGGTTAGATACAGAGTAAAGCTCCCTCTACACTGTCCCCATCAAACACGCCCAAGACAGGTACAGCACGTGGTTAGATACAGAGTAAAGCTCCCTCTACACTGTCCCCATCAAACACTCCCAGGACAGGTACAGCACGGGGTTAGATACAGAGTAAAGCTCCCTCTGCACTGTCCCCATCAAACACTCCCAGGACAGGTACAGCTCGGGGATAGATACAGAGTAAAGCTTCCTCTACACTGTCCCCATCAAACACTCCCAGGACAGGTACAGCACGGGGTTAGATACAGAGTAAAGCTCCCTCTACACTGTCCCCATAAACACTCCCAGGACAAGTACAGCACGGGGTTAGATACAGAGTAAAGCTCCCTCGACATTGTCCCCATCAAACACTCCCAGGACAGGTACAGCACGGGGTTAGATACAGAGTAAAATTCCATCTACACTGTCCCCATCAAACACGCCCAGGACAGGTACAGCACGGGGTTAGATACAGAGTAAAGCTCCCTCTACATTGTCCCCATGAAACACTCCCAGGACAGGTATTGCACGGGGTTAGATACCGAGGAAAGCACCCGCCACACTGTCCCCATCAAACACTCCCAGGACAGGTGCAGCACGTGGTTAGATACAGAGTAAAGCTCCCTCTACACTGTCCCGATCAAACACTCCCAGGACAGGTACAGCACGGGGTTAGATAGAGAGTAAAGCTCCGTCTTCACTGTCCCCAGCAAACACTCCCAGGACAGGTACATCACGGGGTTAGATACAGAGTAAAGCTCCCTCTACACTGTCCCCATCAAATACCCCCAGGACAGGCACAGCACGGGGTTAGATACAGAGTAAAGCTCCCTCTACACTGTCCCCATCAAATACCCCCAGGACAGGTACAGCACGGGGTTAGATACAGAGTAAAGCTCCCTCTACACTGTCCCCATCAAACACTCCCAGGACAGGTACATCACGGGGTTAGATACAGAGTAAATCTCCCTCTACACTGTCCCCATCAAACACTCCCTGGGCAGGTACAGCACGGGGTTAGATATAGAGCAAAGCTCCCTCTACACTGTCCCCAACAAACACTCCCAGGACAGGAACAGCACGGGGTTAGTTACAGAGTAAAGCTCCCTCTACACTGTCCCCATCAAACACTCGCAGGACAGGTACATCACGGGGTTAGATACAGAGTAAATCTCCCTCTACACTGTGCCCATCAAATACCCCCAGGACAGGTACAGCACGGGGTTAGATACAGAGTAAAGCTCCCTCTACACTGTCCCCATCAAACACTCCCAGGACAGGTACAGCACGGGGTTAGATACAGAGTAAAGCTCCCTCTGAACTGTACCATCAAACACTCCCTGGACAGGGACAGCACGGGGTTAGATATAGAGCAAAGCTCCCTCTACACTGTCCCCATCAAGCACTCCCAGGACAGATACATCATGGGGTTAGATACAGAGTAAAGCTCCATCTACACTGTCCCCATCAAACACTCCCAGGACAGGTACAGCACAGGGTTAGATACAGAGTAAAGCTCCCTCTGCACTGTCCCCATCAAACACTCCAGGACAGGTACAGCACGGGGTTAGATACAGAGTAAAGCTCCCTCTACACTGTCCCCATCAAACACTCCAGGACAGGTACAGCACGGGGTTAGATACAGAGTAAAGCTCCCTCTACACTGTCCCCATCAAACACTCCCAGGACAGATACAGCATGGGGTTAGATACAGAATAAACTCCATCTACACTGTCCCCATCAAACACTCCCAGGACAGGTCCAGCACAGGGTTAGATACAGAGTAAATCTTCCTCTCCACTGTCCCCATCAAACACTCCCAGGACAGATACAGCACGGGGTTAGATACAGAGTAAAGCTCCCTCTACACTGTCCCCATCAAACACTCCCAAGACAGGTCCAGCACAGGGTTAGATACAGAGTAAAGCTCCCTCTACACTGTCCCCATCAAACACTCCCAAGACAGGTCCAGCACAGGGTTAGATACAGAGTAAATCTTCCTCTACACTGTCCCCATCAAACACTCCCAGGACAGGTACAGCACGGGGTTAGATACAGAGTAAAGCTCCCTCTACACTGTCCCCATCAAACACTCCCAGGACAGGTACAGCACAGGGTTAGATACAGAGTAAAGCTCCCACTACACTGTCCCCATCAAACACTCCCAGGACAGATACAGCATGGGGTTAGATACAGAATAAACTCCATCTACACTGTCCCCATCAAACACTCCCAGGACAGGTCCAGCACAGGGTTAGATACAGAGTAAAGCTCCCACTGCACTGTCCCAAAGAACAGAGAACAAAGAAATGTACAGCACAGGAACAGGCCCTTCGGCCCTCCAAGCCCGTGCCGACGATGCTGCCCGACTAAACTACAATCGTCTACACTTCCTGGGTCCGTATCCTTCTATTCCCATCCTATCCATATATTTGTCAAGATGCCCCTTAAATGTCCCTAGCGGCCCTGCTTCCACTACCTACTCCGGTAGCGAGTTCCAGGCACCCCTTTCTCTATCAAACACTCCCAGGACAGTTACAGCACGGGGTTAGATACAGAGTAAAGCTCCCTCTACACTGTCCCCATCAAACACTCCCAGGACAGTTACAGCACAGGGTTAGATACAGAGTAAAGCTCCCTCTACACTGTCCCCATCAAACACTCCCAGGACAGGTACAGCACAGGGTTAGATACAGAGTAAAGCTCCCTCGACACTGTCCCCATCAAACACTCCCAGGACAGGTACAGCACGGGGTTAGATACAGAGTAAAGCTCCCTCTACACTGTCCCCATCAAACACTCCCAGGACAGGTACAGTACGGGGTTAGATACAGAGCAAAGCTCCCTCTACACTGTCCCCATCAAACACTCGCAGGACAGGTACAGCACGGGTTTAGATACAGAGTAAAGCTACCTCTACACTGTCCCCATCAAACACTCCCAGGACAGAGACTGCACGGTGTTAGATACAGAGTATAGCTCCCTCTACACTGTCCCCATCAAACACTCCCAGGACAGGTGCAGCACGGGTTTAGATACAGAGTAAAGCTCCATCTACACTGTCCCCATCAAGCACTCCCAGGACACGTACAGCACGGGGTTAGATACAGAGTAAAGCTCGCTCTAAACTGTCCCCATCAAACACTCCCAGGACAGGTACTTCACGGGGGAAGACACAGAGTAAAGCTCCCTTTACACTGTCCGCATCAAATACCCCCAGGACAGGTACAGCACGGGGTTAGAAACAGAGCAAAGCTGCCTCTAAACTGTGCCCATCAAACACTCCCAGGACAGGTACAGCACGGGGTTAGATACAGAGTAAAGCTCCCTCTACACAGTCCCCATCAAACACTCTAAGGACAGGCACAGCACGTGGTTAGATACAGAGTAAAGCTCCCTCTACATTGTCCCCATCAAACACTCCCAGGACAGGTACAGCACGGGGTTAGATACAGAGTAAAATTCCATCTACACTGTCCCCATCAAACACGCCCAGGACAGGTACAGCACGGGGTTAGATACAGAGTAAAGCTCCCTCTACACTGTCCCCATCAAACACTCCCAGGACAGGTGCAGGACGGGTTTAGATACAGAGTAAAGCTCCATCTACACTGTCCCCATCAAGCACTCCCAGGACACGTACAGCACGGGGTTAGATACAGAGTAAAGCTCGCTCTAAACTGTCCCCATCAAACACTCCCAGGACAGGTACTTCACGGGGGAAGACACAGAGTAAAGCTCCCTTTACACTGTCCCCATCAAATACCCCCAGGACAGGTACAGCACGGGGTTAGAAACAGAGCAAAGCTGCCTCTAAACTGTGCCCATCAAACACTCCCAGGACAGGTACAGCACGGGGTTAGATACAGAGTAAAGCTCCCTCTACACAGTCCCCATCAAACACTCTCAGGACAGGCACAGCACGTGGTTAGATACAGAGTAAAGCTCCCTCTACATTGTCCCCATCAAACGCTCCCAGGACAGGTACAGCACGGGGTTAGATACAGAGTAAAATTCCATCTACACTGTCCCCATCAAACACGCCCAGGACAGGTACAGCACGGGGTTAGATACAGAGTAAAGCTCCCTCTACACTGTCCCCATCAAACACTCCCAGGACAGGTACAGCACGGGGTTAGATACAGAGTAAAGCTCCCTCTACACTGTCCCCATCAAACACTCCCAAGACAGGTACAGCACGTGGTTAGATACAGAGTAAAGCTCCCTCTACACTGTCCCCATCAAACACTCCCAGGACAGGTACAGCACGGGGTTAAATACAGAGTAAAGCTCCCTCTACACTGTCCCCATCAAACACTCCCAGGACAGGTACAGCACGGGGATAGATACAGAGTAAAGCTTCCTCTACACTGTCCCCATCAAACACTCCCAGGACAGGTACAGCACGGGGTTAGATACAGAGTAAAGCTCCCTCTACACTGTCCCCATAAACACTCCCAGGACAAGTACAGCACGGGGTTAGATACAGAGTAAAGCTCCCTCGACATTGTCCCCATCAAACACTCCCAGGACAGGTACAGCACGGGGTTAGATACAGAGTAAAATTCCATCTACACTGTCCCCATCAAACACGCCCAGGACAGGTACAGCACGGGGTTAGATACAGAGTAAAGCTCCCTCTACATTGTCCCCATGAAACACTCCCAGGACAGGTATTGCACGGGGTTAGATACCGAGGAAAGCACCCGCCACACTGTCCCCATCAAACACTCCCAGGACAGGTGCAGCACGTGGTTAGATACAGAGTAAAGCTCCCTCTACACTGTCCCGATCAAACACTCCCAGGACAGGTACAGCACGGGGTTAGATAGAGAGTAAAGCTCCGTCTTCACTGTCCCCAGCAAACACTCCCAGGACAGGTACATCACGGGGTTAGATACAGAGTAAAGCTCCCTCTACACTGTCCCCATCAAATACCCCCAGGACAGGCACAGCACGGGGTTAGATACAGAGTAAAGCTCCCTCTACACTGTCCCCATCAAATACCCCCAGGACAGGTACAGCACGGGGTTAGATACAGAGTAAAGCTCCCTCTACACTGTCCCCATCAAACACTCCCAGGACAGGTACATCACGGGGTTAGATACAGAGTAAATCTCCCTCTACACTGTCCCCATCAAACACTCCCTGGGCAGGTACAGCACGGGGTTAGATATAGAGCAAAGCTCCCTCTACACTGTCCCCAACAAACACTCCCAGGACAGGAACAGCACGGGGTTAGTTACAGAGTAAAGCTCCCTCTACACTGTCCCCATCAAACACTCGCAGGACAGGTACATCACGGGGTTAGATACAGAGTAAATCTCCCTCTACACTGTGCCCATCAAATACCCCCAGGACAGGTACAGCACGGGGTTAGATACAGAGTAAAGCTCCCTCTACACTGTCCCCATCAAACACTCCCAGGACAGGTACAGCACGGGGTTAGATACAGAGTAAAGCTCCCTCTGAACTGTACCATCAAACACTCCCTGGACAGGGACAGCACGGGGTTAGATATAGAGCAAAGCTCCCTCTACACTGTCCCCATCAAGCACTCCCAGGACAGATACATCATGGGGTTAGATACAGAGTAAAGCTCCATCTACACTGTCCCCATCAAACACTCCCAGGACAGGTACAGCACAGGGTTAGATACAGAGTAAAGCTCCCTCTGCACTGTCCCCATCAAACACTCCAGGACAGGAACAGCACGGGGTTAGATACAGAGTAAAGCTCCCTCTACACTGTCCCCATCAAACATTCCCAGGACAGGTACAGCACGGGGTTAGATACAGAGTAAAGCTCCCTCTACACTCTCCCCATCAAACACTCCCAGGACAGGTACAGCACGGGGTTAGATACAGAGTAAAGCTCCCTCTACACTGTCCCCATCAAACACTCCCAGGACAGGTACAGCACGGGGTTAGACACAGAGTAAAGCTCCCTCTACACTGTCCCCATCAAACACTCCCAGGACAGGCACAGTACGGGGTTAGATACAGAGTAAAACTCCCTCTACACTGTCCCCATCGAACACACCCAGGACAGGTGCAGCACGGCGTTAGATACAGAGTAAAGCTCCCTCTACACTGTCCCCATCAAACATTCCCAGGACAGGTACAGTACAGGGTTAGATACAGAGTAAAGCTCCCTCTACACTGTCCCCATCAAACACTCCCAGGACAGGTACAGCACGGGGGTAGATACAGAGTAAAGCTCCCTCTCCACTGTCCCCATCAAACACTCCCTGGACAGGTACAGCACGGGGTTGAGAGGTACAGAGTAAAGCTCCCTCTACACTGTCCCATGCTGCCCGACTAAACTACAATTTTCTACACTTCCTGGGTGCGTATCCTTCTATTCCCATCCTATTCATATATTTGTCAAGATGCCCCTTAAATGTCCCTATCGTCCCTGCTTCCACTACCTACTCCGGTAGTGAGTTCCAGGCAACCCTTTCTCTATCAAACACTCCCAGGACAGGTACAGCACAGGGTTAGATACAGAGTAAAGCTCCCTCTACACTGTCCCCATCAAACACTCCCAGGACACGTACAGCACGGGGTTAGATACAGAGTAAAGCTCCCTCTACACTGTCCCCATCAAACACTCCCAGGACAGTTACAGCATGGGGTTAGATACAGAGTAAAGCTCCCTCTACACTGTCCCCATCAAACACTCCCAGGACAGGTACAGCATGGGGTTAGACACAGAGTAAAGCTCCCTCTGCACTGTCCCCATCAAACACTCCCAGGACAGGTACAGCACGGGGTTAGGTACAGAGTAAAGCTCCCTCTACACTGTCCCCATCAAACACTCCCAGGACAGGAACAGCACGGGGTTAGATACAGAGTAAAGCTCCCTCTACACTGTCCCCATCAAACACTCCCAGGAAAGGTACAACACGGGTTTAGATACGGAGTAAAGCTTCCTCTACACTGTCCCCATCAAATACCCCCAGGACAGGTACAGCACGGGGTTCGATACAGAGTAAAGCTCCCTCTACACTGTCCCCATCAAACACTCCCAGGACAGGAACAGCACGGGGTTAGATACAGAGTAAAGCTCCCTCTACACTGTCCCCATCAAACACTCCCAGGACAGGTACAGCACGGGGTTGAGAGGTACAGAGTAAAGCTCCCTCTACACTGTCCCATGCTGCCCGACTAAACTACAATCTTCTACACTTTCTGGGTCCGTATCCTTCTATTCCCATCCTATTCATATATTTGTCAAGATGCCCCTTAAATGTCCCTATCGTCCCTGCCTCCACTACCTCCTCCGGTAGCGAGTTCCACGCAACCCTTTCTCTATCAAACACTCCCAGGACAGTTACAGCACGGGGTTAGATACAGAGTAAAGCTCCCTCTACACTGTCCCCATCAAACACTCCCAGGACAGGTACAACACGGGGTGAGATACAGCGTAAAGCTCCCTCTATACTGTACCCATCAAACACTCCCAGGACAGGTACAGCACGGGGTTAGATACAGAGCAAAGCTCCCTCTACACTGTCCCCATCAAACACTCCCAGGACAGGTACAGCACGGGGTTAGATACAGAGCAAAGCTCCCTCTACACTGTCCCCATCAAACACACCCAGGACAGGTACAGCACGGGTTTAGATACAGAGTAAAGCTCCATCTACACTGTCCCCATCAAACACTCCCAGGACAGGTACATCACGGGGTTTGATACAGAGTAAATCTCCCTCTACACTGTCCCCATCAAACACTCACTGGGTAGGTACAGCACGGGGTTAGATATAGAGCAAAGCTCCCTCTACACTGTCCCCAACAAACACTCCCAGGACAGGAACAGCACGGGGTTAGATACAGAGTAAAGCTCCCTCTACACTGTCCCCATCAAACACTCGCAGGACAGGTACATCACGGGGTTAGATACAGAGTAAATCTCCCTCTACACTGTGCCCACCAAATACCCCCAGGACAGGTACAGCACGGGGTTAGATACAGAGTAAAGCTCCCTCTGAACTGTACCATCAAACACTCCCTGGACAGGTACAGCACGGGGTTAGATATAGAGCAAAGCTCCCTCTACACTGTCCCCATCAAGCACTCCCAGGACAGGGACAGCACGGGGTTCGATACAGAGTAAAGCTCCCTCAACACTGTCCCCATCAAACACTCCCAGGACAGGTACTTCACGGGGTTAGACACAGAGTAAAGCTCCCTCTACACTGTCCCCATCAAAGACTCCCAGGTAAGGTACAGCACGGCGTTAGATACAGAGTAAAGCTCCCTCTACACTGTCCCCATCAAACATTCCCAGGACAGGTACAGCACGGGGTTAGATACAGAGTAAAGCTCCCTCTACACTGTCCCCATCAAACACTCCCAGGACAGGTACAGTACGGGGTTAGATACAGAGTAAAGCTCCCTCTACACTGTCCCCATCAAACACACCCAGGACAGGTACAGCACGGCGTTAGATACAGAGTAAAGCTCCCTCTACACTGTCCCCATCAAACATTCCTAGGACAGGTACAGTACAGGGTTAGATACAGACTAAAGCTCCCTCTACACTGTCCCCATCAAACACACCCAGGACAGGTACAGTACAGGGTTAGATACAGAGGAAAGCTCCCTCTACACTGTCACCATCAAACACTCCCAGGACAGGTACAGCACGGGGGTAGATACAGAGTAAAGCTCCCTCTCCACTGTCCCCATCAAACACTCCCTGGACAGGTACAGCACGGGGTTGAGAGGTACAGAGTAAAGCTCCCTCTACACTGTCCCATGCTGCCCGACTAAACTACAATCTTCTACACTTCCTGGGTGCGTATCCTTCTATTCCCATCCTATTCATATATTTGTCAAGATGCCCCTTAAATGTCCCTATCGTCCCTGCTTCCACTACCTACTCCGGTAGTGAGTTCCAGGCAACCCTTTCTCTATCAAACACTCCCAGGACAGGTACAGCACAGGGTTAGATACAGAGAAAAGCTCCCTCTGCACTGTCCCCATCAAACACTCCAGGACAGGTACAGCACGGGGTTAGATACAGAGTAAAGCTCCCTCTACACTGTCCCCATCAAACACTCCAGGACAGGTACAGCACGGGGTTAGATACAGAGTAAAGCTCCCTCTACACTGTCCCCATCAAACACTCCCAGGACAGGTACAGCACAGGGTTAGATACAGAGTAAAGCTCCCTCTACACTGTCCCCATCAAACACTCCCAGGACAGATACAGCATGGGGTTAGATACAGAATAAACTCCATCTACACTGTCCCCATCAAACAATCCCAGGACAGGTCCAGCACAGGGTTAGATACAGAGTAAAGCTCCCACTGCACTGTCCCAAAGAACAAAGAACAAAGAAATGTACAGCACAGGAACAGGCCCTTCGGCCCTCCAAGCCCGTGCCGACCATGCTGCCCGACTAAACTACAATCGTCTACACTTCCTGGGTCCGTATCCTTCTATTCCCATCCTATCCATATATTTGTCAAGATGCCCCTTAAATGTCCCTAGCGGCCCTGCTTCCACTACCTACTCCGGTAGCGAGTTCCAGGCACCCCTTTCTCTATCAAACACTCCCAGGACAGTTACAGCACGGGGTTAGATACAGAGTAAAGCTCCCTCTACACTGTCCCCATCAAACACTCCCAGGACAGGTACAACACGGGTTTAGATACAGAGTAAAGCTCCCTCTACACTGTCCCCATCAAACACTCCCAGGACAGGTACAGCACGGGGTTAGATACAGAGCAAAGCTCCCTCTACACTGTCCCCATCAAACACACCCAGGACAGGTACAGCACGGGTTTAGATACAGAGTAAAGCTCCATCTACACTGTCCCCATCAAGCACTCCCAGGACAAGTACAGCACGGGGTTAGATACAGAGTAAAGCTCGCTCTACACTGTCCCCATCAAACACTCCCAGGACAGGTACTTTACGGGGGAAGACACAGAGTAAAGCTCGCTCTACACTGTCCCCATCAAATACCCCCAGGACAGGTACAGCACGGGGTTGGAAACAGAGCAAAGCTGCCTCTACACTGTGCCCATCAAACACTCCCAGGACAGGTACAGCACGGGGTTAGATACAGAGTAAAGCTCCCTCTACACAGTCCCCATCAAACACTCCCAGGTCAGGTACAGCACGTGGTTAGATACAGAGTAAAGCTCCCTCTACATTGTCCCCATCAAACACTCCCAGGACAGGTACAGCACGGGGTTAGTTACAGAGTAAAGCTCCCTCTACACTGTCCCCATCCAACACTCCCAGGACAGATACAGCACGGGGTTAGATACAGAGTAAAGCTCCCTCTACACTGTCCCCATCAAACACGCCCAGGACAGGTACAGCACAGGGTTAGATACAGAGGAAAGCTCCCACTACACTGTCCCCATCAAACACTCCCAGGACAAGTACAGCACGGGGTTAGATACAGAGTAAAGCTCCCTCTACACTGTCCCCATCAAACACACCCAGGACAGGTACAGCCCGGGGTTAGATACAGAGTAAAGCTACCTCTGCACTGTCCCGATCAAACACTCCCAGGACAGATACAGCACGGGGTTAGATACAGAGTAAAGCTCCCTCTACACTGTCCCCATCAAACACTCCCAGGACAGGTACAGCACGGGGTCAAATACAGAGTAAAGCTCCCTCTACACTGTCCCCATCGAACACTCCCAGGACAGATACAGCATGGGGTTAGATACAGAGTAAAGCTCCCTCTACACTGTCCCCATCAAACACTCCCTGGACAGGTACAGCACGGGGTCACATACAGAGTAAAGCTCCCTCCACACTGTCCCCATCAATCACTGCCAGGACAGGTACAGCACGGGGTTAAATGCAGAGTAAAGATCCCTCTACACTGTCCCGATCAAACTCTCCCAGGACAGGTACAGCACGGAGTTAGATACAGAGTAAAGCTCCCTCTTCACTGTCCCCATCAAACACTCCCAGGACAGGTACATCAGGGGGTTAGATACAGAGTAAATCTCCCTCTACACTGTCCCCATCAAATACCCCCAGGACAGGTACAGCATGGGTTTAGATACAGAGTAAATCTCCCTCTACACTGTCCCCATCAAATACTCCCAGGACAGGAACAGCACGGGGTTAGATACAGAGTAAAGCTCCCTCTACACTGTCCCCATCAAACACTCCCAGGACAGGTACATCACGGGGTTAAATACAGAGTAAATTTCCCTCTACACTGTCCCCATCAAATACCCCCAGGACAGGTACAGCACGGGGTTAGATACAGAGTAAAGCTCCCTCTACACTGTCCCCATCAAACACTCCCAGGACAGGTCCTTCACGGGGTTAGACACAGAGTAACGCTCCCTCTGCACTGTCCCCATCAAATACCCCCAGGACAGGTACAGCACGGGGTTAGATAGAGTAAAGCTCCCTCTACACTGTCCCCATTAAACACTACCTGGGCAGGTACAGCACGGGGTTAGATACAGAGTAAAGCTCCATCGACACTGTCCCCATCAAACACTCCCAGGACAGGTACAGCACGGGGTTAGATACAGAGTAAAGCTCCCTCTACACTGTCCCCATCAAACACTCCCAGGACAGGTACAGCACAGGGTTAGACACAGAGTAAAGCTCCCTCTACACTGTCCCCATCAAACATTCCCAGGACAGGTACAGCACGGGGTTAGATACAGAGTAAAGCTCCCTCTACACAGTCCCTATCAAACACTCCAGGACAGGTACAGCACGGGGTTAGATACAGAGTAAAGCTCCCTCTACACTGTCCCCATCAAACACTCCCAGGACTGGTATAGCACGGGGTTAGACACAGAGTAAAGCTCCCTCTACACTGTCCCCATCAAACACTCCCAGGACAGGTACAGTACGGGGTTAGATACAGAGTAAAGCTCCCTCTACACTGTCCCCATCAAACACTCCCAGGACAGGTACTTCACGGGGGAAGACACAGAGTAAAGCTCGCTCTACACTGTCCCCATCAAATACCCCCAGGACAGGTACAGCACGGGGTTGGAAACAGAGCAAAGCTGCCTCTACACTGTGCCCATCAAACACTCCCAGGACAGGTACAGCACGGGGTTAGATACAGAGTAAAGCTCCCTCTACACAGTCCCCATCAAACACTCCCAGGACAGGTACAGCGCATGGTTAGATACAGAGTAAAGCTCCCTCTACATTGTCCCCATCAAACACTCCCAGGACAGGTACAGCACGGGGTTAGATACAGAGTAAAGCTCCCTCTACACTGTCCCCATCCAACACTCCCAGGACAGATACAGCACGGGGTTAGATACAGAGTAAAGCTCCCTCTACACTGTCCCCATCAAACACGCCCAGGACAGGTACAGCACAGGGTTAGATACAGAGGAAAGCTCCCACTACACTGTCCCCATCAAACACTCCCAGGACAAGTACAGCACGGGGTTAGATACAGAGTAAAGCTCCCTCTACACTGTCCCCATCAAACACACCCAGGACAGGTACAGCACGGGGTTAGATACAGAGTAAAGCTACCTCTGCACTGTCCCCATCAAACACTCCCAGGACAGATACAGCACGGGGTTAGATACAGAGTAAAGCTCCCTCTACACTGTCCCCATCAAACACTCCCAGGACAGGTACAGCACGGGGTCAAATACAGAGTAAAGCTCCCTCTACACTGTCCCCATCGAACACTCCCAGGACAGATACAGCATGGGGTTAGATACAGAGTAAAGCTCCCTCTACACTGTCCCCATCAAACACTCCCTGGACAGGTACAGCACGGGGTCACATACAGAGTAAAGCTCCCTCCACACTGTCCCCATCAATCACTGCCAGGACAGGTACAGCACGGGGTTAAATGCAGAGTAAAGATCCCTCTACACTGTCCTGATCAAACTCTCCCAGGACAGGTACAGCACGGAGTTAGATACAGAGTAAAGCTCGCTCTTCACTGTCCCCATCAAACACTCCCAGGACAGGTACATCAGGGGGTTAGATACAGAGTAAATCTCCCTCTACACTGTCCCCATCAAATACCCCCAGGACAGGTACAGCATGGGTTTAGATACAGAGTAAATCTCCCTCTACACTGTCCCCATCAAATACTCCCAGGACAGATACAGCACGGGGTAAGATACAGAGTAAAGCTCCCTCTACACTGTCCTGATCAAACACTCCCAGGACAGGAACAGCACGGGGTTAGATACAGAGTAAAGCTCCCTCTACACTGTCCCCATCAAACACTCCCAGGACAGGTACATCACGGGGTTAAATACAGAGTAAATTTCCCTCTACACTGTCCCCATCAAATACCCCCAGGACAGGTACAGCACGGGGTTAGATACAGAGTAAAGCTCCCTCTACACTGCCCGCATCAAACACTCCCAGGACAGGTACATCACGGGGTTAGATACAGAGTAAATCTCCCTCTACACTGTCCCCATCAAACACTCCCTGGACAGGTACAGCACGGGGTTAGATATAGAGCAAAGCTCCCTCTAAACTGTCCCCATCAAACACTCCCAGGACAGGAACAGCACGGGGTTAGATACAGAGTAAAGCTCCCTCTACACTGTCCCCATCAAACACTCCCAGGACATGTACAGCACGGGGTTAGATACAGAGTAAAGCTCCCTCTACACTGTCCCCATCAAACACTCCCAGGACAGGTCCTTCACGGGGTTAGACACAGAGTAACGCTCCCTCTGCACTGTCCCCATCAAATACCCCCAGGACAGGTACAGCACGGGGTTAGATAGAGTAAAGCTCCCTCTACACTGTCCCCATCAAACACTACCTGGGCAGGTACAGCACGGGGTTAGATACAGAGTAAAGCTCCATCGACACTGTCCCCATCAAACACTCCCAGGACAGGTACAGCACGGGGTTAGATACAGAGTAAAGCTCCCTCTACACTGTACCCATCAAACACTCCCAGGACAGGTACAGCACAGTGTTAGACACAGAGTAAATCTCCCTCTACACTGTCCCCATCAAACACTCCCAGGACAGGTACAGTACGGGGTTAGATACAGAGTAAAGCTCCCTCTACACTGTCCCCATCAAACATTCCCAGGACAGGTACAGCACGGGGTTAGATACAGAGTAAAGCTCCCTCTACACAGTCCCCATCAAACACTCCAGGACAGGTACAGCACGGGGTTAGATACAGAGTAAAGCTCCCTCTACACTGTCCCCATCAAACACTCCCAGGACTGGTACAGCACGGGGTTAGTCACAGAGTAAAGCTCCCTCTACACTGTCCCCATCAAACACTCCCAGGACAGTTACAGTTCGGGGTTAGATACAGAGTAAAGCTCCCTCTACACTGTCCCCATCAAACACTCCCAGGACAGGTACAGCACGGCGTTATATACAGAGTAAAGCTCCCTCTGCACTGTCCCCATCAAACATTCCCAGGACAGGTACAGCACGGGTTTAGATACAGAGTAAAGCTCCCTCTACACTGTCCCCATCAAACACTCCCAGGACAGGCACCGCACGGGGTTAGATACAGAGTAAAGCTCCCTCTACACTGTCCCCATCAAACACTCCCAGGACAGGTACAGCACGAGGTTAGATACAGCGTAAAGCTCCCTCTACACTGTCCCCATCAAACACTCCCTGGGCAGGTACAGCACGGGGTTAGATATAGAGCAAAGCTCCCTCTACACTGTCCCCATCAAGCACTCCCAGGACAGGTACAGCACGGGGTTAGATACAGAGTAAAGCTCCCTCAACACTGTCCCCATCAAACACTCCCAGGACAGGTACTTCACGGGGTTAGACACAGAGTAAAGCTCCCTCTACACTGTCCCCATCAAATACCCCCAGGACAGGTACAGCACGGGGTTAGATACAGAGTAAATCACCCTCTACACTGTCCCCATCAAACACTCCCTGGACAGGTACAGCACGGGGTTAGATACAGAGCAATGCTCCCTCTACACTGTCCCCATCAAACACTCCCAGGACAGGTACAGCACGGGGTAAGATACAGAGTAAAGCTCCCTCTACACTGTCCCGATCAAACACTCCCAGGACAGGTACAGCACGGGGTTAGATACAGAGAAAAGCTCCCTCTACACTGTCCCCATCAAACACTCCCAGGACAGGTACATCAGGGGGTTAGATACAGAGTAAATCTCCCTCTACACTGTCCCCATCAAATACCCCCAGGACAGGTACAGCATGGGTTTAGATACAGAGTAAATCTCCCTCTACACTGTCCCCATCAAATACTCCCAGGACAGGAACAGCACGGGGTTAGATACAGAGTAAAGCTCCCTCTACACTGTCCCCATCAAACACTCCCAGGACAGGTACAGCCCGGGGTTAAATACAGAGTAAATTTCCCTCTGCACTGTCCCGATCAAACACTCCCAGGACAGATACAGCACGGGGTTAGATACAGAGTAAAGCTCCCTCTACACTGTCCCCATCAAACACTCCCAGGACAGGTACAGCACGGGGTCAAATACAGAGTAAAGCTCCCTCTACACTGTCCCCATCGAACACTCCCAGGACAGATACAGCATGGGGTTAGATACAGAGTAAAGCTCCCTCTACACTGTCCCCATCAAACACTCCCTGGACAGGTACAGCACGGGGTCACATACAGAGTAAAGCTCCCTCCACACTGTCCCCATCAATCACTGCCAGGACAGGTACAGCACGGGGTTAGATACAGAGTAAAGATCCCTCTACACTGTCCCGATCAAACTCTCCCAGGACAGGTACAGCACGGAGTTAGATACAGAGTAAAGCTCCCTCTACACTGTCCCCATCAAACACTCCCAGGACAGGTACATCAGGGGGTTAGATACAGAGTAAATCTCCCTCTACACTGTCCCTATCAAACACTCCAGGACAGGTACAGCACGGGGTTAGATACAGAGTAAAGCTCCCTCTACACTGTCCCCATCAAACACTCCCAGGACTGGTATAGCACGGGGTTAGACACAGAGTAAAGCTCCCTCTACACTGTCCCCATCAAACACTCCCAGGACAGGTACAGTACGGGGTTAGATACAGAGTAAAGCTCCCTCTACACTGTCCCCATCAAACACTCCCAGGACAGGTACTTCACGGGGGAAGACACAGAGTAAAGCTCGCTCTACACTGTCCCCATCAAATACCCCCAGGACAGGTACAGCACGGGGTTGGAAACAGAGCAAAGCTGCCTCTACACTGTGCCCATCAAACACTCCCAGGACAGGTACAGCACGGGGTTAGATACAGAGTAAAGCTCCCTCTACACAGTCCCCATCAAACACTCCCAGGACAGGTACAGCGCATGGTTAGATACAGAGTAAAGCTCCCTCTACATTGTCCCCATCAAACACTCCCAGGACAGGTACAGCACGGGGTTAGATACAGAGTAAAGCTCCCTCTACACTGTCCCCATCCAACACTCCCAGGACAGATACAGCACGGGGTTAGATACAGAGTAAAGCTCCCTCTACACTGTCCCCATCAAACACGCCCAGGACAGGTACAGCACAGGGTTAGATACAGAGGAAAGCTCCCACTACACTGTCCCCATCAAACACTCCCAGGACAAGTACAGCACGGGGTTAGATACAGAGTAAAGCTCCCTCTACACTGTCCCCATCAAACACACCCAGGACAGGTACAGCACGGGGTTAGATACAGAGTAAAGCTACCTCTGCACTGTCCCCATCAAACACTCCCAGGACAGATACAGCACGGGGTTAGATACAGAGTAAAGCTCCCTCTACACTGTCCCCATCAAACACTCCCAGGACAGGTACAGCACGGGGTCAAATACAGAGTAAAGCTCCCTCTACACTGTCCCCATCGAACACTCCCAGGACAGATACAGCATGGGGTTAGATACAGAGTAAAGCTCCCTCTACACTGTCCCCATCAAACACTCCCTGGACAGGTACAGCACGGGGTCACATACAGAGTAAAGCTCCCTCCACACTGTCCCCATCAATCACTGCCAGGACAGGTACAGCACGGGGTTAAATGCAGAGTAAAGATCCCTCTACACTGTCCTGATCAAACTCTCCCAGGACAGGTACAGCACGGAGTTAGATACAGAGTAAAGCTCGCTCTTCACTGTCCCCATCAAACACTCCCAGGACAGGTACATCAGGGGGTTAGATACAGAGTAAATCTCCCTCTACACTGTCCCCATCAAATACCCCCAGGACAGGTACAGCATGGGTTTAGATACAGAGTAAATCTCCCTCTACACTGTCCCCATCAAATACTCCCAGGACAGATACAGCACGGGGTAAGATACAGAGTAAAGCTCCCTCTACACTGTCCTGATCAAACACTCCCAGGACAGGAACAGCACGGGGTTAGATACAGAGTAAAGCTCCCTCTACACTGTCCCCATCAAACACTCCCAGGACAGGTACATCACGGGGTTAAATACAGAGTAAATTTCCCTCTACACTGTCCCCATCAAATACCCCCAGGACAGGTACAGCACGGGGTTAGATACAGAGTAAAGCTCCCTCTACACTGCCCGCATCAAACACTCCCAGGACAGGTACATCACGGGGTTAGATACAGAGTAAATCTCCCTCTACACTGTCCCCATCAAACACTCCCTGGACAGGTACAGCACGGGGTTAGATATAGAGCAAAGCTCCCTCTAAACTGTCCCCATCAAACACTCCCAGGACAGGAACAGCACGGGGTTAGATACAGAGTAAAGCTCCCTCTACACTGTCCCCATCAAACACTCCCAGGACATGTACAGCACGGGGTTAGATACAGAGTAAAGCTCCCTCTACACTGTCCCCATCAAACACTCCCAGGACAGGTCCTTCACGGGGTTAGACACAGAGTAACGCTCCCTCTGCACTGTCCCCATCAAATACCCCCAGGACAGGTACAGCACGGGGTTAGATAGAGTAAAGCTCCCTCTACACTGTCCCCATCAAACACTACCTGGGCAGGTACAGCACGGGGTTAGATACAGAGTAAAGCTCCATCGACACTGTCCCCATCAAACACTCCCAGGACAGGTACAGCACGGGGTTAGATACAGAGTAAAGCTCCCTCTACACTGTCCCCATCAAACACTCCCAGGACAGGTACAGCACAGTGTTAGACACAGAGTAAATCTCCCTCTACACTGTCCCCATCAAACACTCCCAGGACAGGTACAGTACGGGGTTAGATACAGAGTAAAGCTCCCTCTACACTGTCCCCATCAAACATTCCCAGGACAGGTACAGCACGGGGTTAGATACAGAGTAAAGCTCCCTCTACACAGTCCCCATCAAACACTCCAGGACAGGTACAGCACGGGGTTAGATACAGAGTAAAGCTCCCTCTACACTGTCCCCATCAAACACTCCCAGGACTGGTACAGCACGGGGTTAGTCACAGAGTAAAGCTCCCTCTACACTGTCCCCATCAAACACTCCCAGGACAGTTACAGTTCGGGGTTAGATACAGAGTAAAGCTCCCTCTACACTGTCCCCATCAAACACTCCCAGGACAGGTACAGCACGGCGTTATATACAGAGTAAAGCTCCCTCTGCACTGTCCCCATCAAACATTCCCAGGACAGGTACAGCACGGGGTTAGATACAGAGTAAAGCTCCCTCTACACTGTCCCCATCAAACACTCCCAGGACAGGCACCGCACGGGGTTAGATACAGAGTAAAGCTCCCTCTACACTGTCCCCATCAAACACTCCCAGGACAGGTACAGCACGAGGTTAGATACAGCGTAAAGCTCCCTCTACACTGTCCCCATCAAACACTCCCTGGGCAGGTACAGCACGGGGTTAGATATAGAGCAAAGCTCCCTCTACACTGTCCCCATCAAGCACTCCCAGGACAGGTACAGCACGGGGTTAGATACAGAGTAAAGCTCCCTCAACACTGTCCCCATCAAACACTCCCAGGACAGGTACTTCACGGGGTTAGACACAGAGTAAAGCTCCCTCTACACTGTCCCCATCAAATACCCCCAGGACAGGTACAGCACGGGGTTAGATACAGAGTAAATCACCCTCTACACTGTCCCCATCAAACACTCCCTGGACAGGTACAGCACGGGGTCAGATACAGAGCAATGCTCCCTCTACACTGTCCCCATCAAACACTCCCAGGACAGGTACAGCACGGGGTAAGATACAGAGTAAAGCTCCCTCTACACTGTCCCGATCAAACACTCCCAGGACAGGTACAGCACGGGGTTAGATACAGAGAAAAGCTCCCTCTACACTGTCCCCATCAAACACTCCCAGGACAGGTACTTCACGGGGTGAGACACAGAGTAAAGCTCCCTCTACACTGTCCCCATCAAATACCCCCAGGACAGGTACAGCAAGCGGTTAGATACAGAGTAAAGCTCCCTCTACACTGTCCCCATCAAACACTCCCTGGACAGGTACAGCACGGGGTCACATACAGAGTGAAGCTCCCTTTACACTGTCCCCATCAATCACTGCCAGGACAGGTACAGCACGGGGTTAGATACAGAGTAAAGCTCCCTCTACACAGTCCCCATCAAACACTCCAGGACAGGTACAGCACGGGGTTAGATACAGAGTAAAGCTCCCTCTACACTGTCCCCATCAAACACTCCCAGGACTGGTACAGCACGGGGTTAGACACAGAGTAAAGCTCCCTCTACACTGTCCACATCAAACACTCCCAGGACAGGTACAGTACGGGGTTAGATACAGAGTAAAGCTCCCTCTACACTGTCCCCATCAAACACTCCCAGGACAGGTACAGCACGGCGTTATAAACAGAGTAAAGCTCCCTCTACACTGTCCCCATCAAACATTCCCAGGACAGGTACAGCACGGGGTTAGATACAGAGTAAAGCTCCCTCTACACTGTCCCCATCAAACACACCCAGGACAGGTACAGTACAGGGTTAGATACAGAGTAAAGCTCCCTCTACACTGTCCCCATCAAACACTCCCAGGACAGGTACAGCACGGGGTTAGATACAGAGTAAAGCTACCTCTACACTGTCCCCATAAAACACTCCCAGGACAGGTACAGCACGGGGGTAGATACAGAGTAAAGCTCCCTCTACACTGTCCCCATCAAACACTCCCAGGATAGGTACAGCACGGGGTTGAGAGGTACAGAGTAAAGCTCCCTCTACACTGTCCCATGCTGCCCGACTAAACTACAATCTTCTACACTTCCTGGGTCCGTATCCTTCTATTCCCATCCTATTCATATATTTGTCAAGATGCCCCTTAAATGTCCCTATCGTCCCTGCTTCCACTACCTACTCCGGTAGTGAGTTCCAGGCAACCCTTTCTCTATCAAACACTCCCAGGACAGGTACAGCACGGGGTTAGATACAGAGTAAAGCTCCCTCTACACTATCCCCATCAAACACTCCCAGGACAGGTACAGCACGGGGTTAGATACAGAGTAAAGCTCCCTCTACACTATCCCCATCAAACACTCCCAGGACAGTTACAGCACGGGGTTAGATACAGAGTAAAGCTCCCTCTACACTGTACCCATCAAACACTCCCAGGACAGGTACAGCACAGGGTTAGATACAGAGTAAAGCTCCCTCTACACTGTGCCCATCAAACACTCCCAGGACAGGTACAGCACGAGGTTAGATACAGCGTAAAGCTCCCTCTACACTGTACCCATCAAACACTCCCAGGACAGGTACAGCACAGGGTTAGATACAGAGTAAAGCTCCCTCTACACTGTGCGCATCAAATACCCCCAGGACAGGTACAGCACGGTGCTAGATACAGAGTAAAGCTCCCTCTGAACTGTACCATCAAACACTCCCTGGACAGGTACAGCACGGGGTTAGATATAGAGCAAAGCTCCCTCTACACTGTCCCCATCAAACGCTCCCAGGACAGGTACTTCACGGGGTTAGACACAGAGTAAAGCTCCCTCTACACTGTCCCCATCAAATACCCCCAGGACAGGTACAGCACGGGGTTAGATACAGAGTAAATCACCCTCTACACTGTCCCCATCAAACACTCCCTGGACAGGTACAGCACGGGGTTAGATACAGAGCAATGCTCCCTCTACACTGTCCCCATCAAACGCTCCCAGGACAGGTACAGCACGGGGTTAGATACAGAGTAAAGCTCCCTCTACACTGTCCCGATCAAACACTCCCAGGACAGGTACAGCACGGGGTTAGATACAGAGTAAATCTCCCTCTACACTGTCCCCATCAAACACTCCCAGGACAGGTACTTCACGGGGTTAGACACAGAGTAAAGCTCCCTCTACACTGTCCCCATCAAATACCCCCAGGACAGGTACAGCAAGCGGTTAGATACAGAGTAAAGCTCCCTCTACACTGTCCCCATCAAACACTCCCTGGACAGGTACAGCACGGGGTCACATACAGCGTAAAGCTCCCTCTACACTGTCCCCATCAAACACTCCCAGGACAGGTACAGCACGGAGTTAGATACAGAGTAAAGCTCCCTCTTCACTGTTCCCATCAAACACTCCCAGGACAGGTACATCAGTGGGTTAGATACAGAGTAAATCTCCCTCCGCACTGTCCCCATCAAATACCCCCAGGACAGGTACAGCATGGGTTTAGATACAGAGTAAATCTCCCTCTACACTGTCCCCATCAAATACTCCCAGGACAGATACAGCACGATGTAAGATACAGAGTAAAGCTCCCTCTACACTGTCCCGATCAAACACTCCCAGGACAGGTACATCACGGGGTTAGATACAGAGTAAATCTCCCTCTACACTGTCCCCATCAAATACCCCCAGGACAGGTACAGCACGGGGTGAGATACAGAGTAAAGCTCCCTCTACACTGTCCCCATCAAACACTCCCAGGACAGGTACATCACGGGGTTAGATACAGAGTAAATCTCCCTCTACACTGTCCCCATCAAACACTCCCTGGACAGGTACAGCACGGGGTTAGATATAGAGCAAAGCTCCCTCTACACTGTCCCCATCAAACACTCACAGGACAGGAACAGCACGGGGTTAGATACAGAGTAAAGCTCCCTCTACACTGTCCCCATCAAACACTCCCAGGACAGGTACAGCACGGGGTTAGATACAGAGTAAAGCTCCCTCTACACTGTCCCCATCAAACACTCCCAGGACAGGTACTTCACGGGGTTAGACACAGAGTAACGCTCCCTCTGCACTGTCCCCATCAAATACCCCCAGGACAGGTACAGCACGGGGTTAGATAGAGTAAAGCTCCCTCTACACTGTCCCCATCAAACACTACCTGGGCAGGTACAGCACGGGGTTAGATACAGAGTAAAGCTCCATCGACACTGTCCCCATCAAACACTCCCAGGACAGGTACAGCACGGGGTTAGATACAGAGTAAAGCTCCCTCTACACTGTCCCCATCAAACACTCCCAGGACAGGTACAGCACAGGGTTAGACACAGAGTAAAGCTCCCTCTAAACTGTCCCCATCAAACACTCCCAGGACAGGTACAGTACGGGGTTAGATACAGAGTAAAGCTCCCTCTACACTGTCCCTATCAAACACTCCCAGGACAGGTACAGCACGGCGTTAGATACAGAGTAAAGCTCCCTCTACACTGTCCCCATCAAACATTCCCAGGACAGGTACAGCACAGGGTTAGATACAGAGTAAAGCTCCCTCTACACTGTGCCCATCAAATACCCCCAGGACAGGTACAGCACGGGGTTAGATACAGAGTAAAGCTCCCTCTGAACTGTACCATCAAACACTCCCTGGACAGGTACAGCACGGGGTTAGATATAGAGCAAAGCTCCCTCTACACTGTCCCCATCAAGCACTCCCAGGACAGGTACAGCACGGGGTTAGATACAGAGTAAAGCTCCCTCAACACTGTCCCCATCAAACACTCCCAGGACAGGTACTTCACGGGGTTAGACACAGAGTAAAGCTCCCTCTACACTGTCCCCATCAAATACCCCCAGGACAGGTACAGCACGGGGTTAGATACAGAGTAAATCACCCTCTACACTGTCCCCATCAAACACTCCCTGGACAGGTACAGCACGGGGTTAGATACAGAGCAATGCTCCCTCTACACTGTCCCCATCAAACACTCCCAGGACAGGTACAGCACGGGGTTAGATACAGAGTAAAGCTCCCTCTACACTGTCCCCATCAAACACTCCCAGGACAGGTACTTCACGGGGTGAGACACAGAGTAAAGCTCCCTCTACACTGTCCCCATCAAATACCCCCAGGACAGGTACAGCAAGTGGTTAGATACAGAGTAAAGCTCCCTCTACACTGTCCCCATCAAACACTCCCTGGACAGGTACAGCACGGGGTCACATACAGAGTAAAGCTCCCTCCACACTGTCCCCATCAAACAATCCCAGGACAGGTACAGCACGGAGTTAGATACAGAGTAAAGCTCCCTCTTCACTGTCCCCATCAAACACTCCCAGGACAGGTACATCAGTGGGTTAGATACAGAGTAAATCTCCCTCTACACTGTCCCCATCAAATACCCCCAGGACAGGTACAGCATGGGTTTAGATACAGAGTAAATCTCCCTCTACACTGTCCCCATCAAATACTCCTAGGACAGATACAGCACGATGTAAGATACAGAGTAAAGCTCCCTCTACACTGTCCCGATCAAACACTCCCAGGACAGGTACATCACGAGGTTAGATACAGAGTAAATCTCCCTCTACACTGTCCCCATCAAATACCCCCAGGACAGGTACAGCACGGGGTGAGATACAGAGTAAAGCTCCCTCTACACTGTCCCCATCAAACACTCCCAGGACAGGTACATCACGGGGTTAGATACAGAGTAAATCTCCCTCTACACTGTCCCCATCAAACACTCCCTGGACAGGTACAGCACGGGGTTAGATATAGAGCAAAGCTCCCTCTACACTGTCCCCATCAAACACTCACAGGACAGGAACAGCACGGGGTTAGATACAGAGTAAAGCTCCCTCTACACTGTCCCCATCAAACACTCCCAGGACAGGTACAGCACGGGGTTAGATACAGAGTAAAGCTCCCTCTACACTGTCCCCATCAAACACTCCCAGGACAGGTACTTCACGGGGTTAGACACAGAGTAACGCTCCCTCTGCACTGTCCCCATCAAATACCTCCAGGACAGGTACAGCACGGGGTTAGATAGAGTAAAGCTCCCTCTACACTGTCCCCATCAAACACTACCTGGGCAGGTACAGCACGGGGTTAGATACAGAGTAAAGCTCCATCGACACTGTCCCCATCAAACACTCCCAGGACAGGTACAGCACGGGGTTAGATACAGAGTAAAGCTCCCTCTACACTGTCCCCATCAAACACTCCCAGGACAGGTACAGCACAGGGTTAGACACAGAGTAAAGCTCCCTCTAAACTGTCCCCATCAAACACTCCCAGGACAGGTACAGTACGGGGTTAGATACAGAGTAAAGCTCCCTCTACACTGTCCCTATCAAACACTCCCAGGACAGGTACAGCACGGCGTTAGATACAGAGTAAAGCTCCCTCTACACTGTCCCCATCAAACATTCCCAGGACAGGTACAGCACAGGGTTAGATACAGAGTAAAGCTCCCTCTACACTGTGCCCATCAAATACCCCCAGGACAGGTACAGCACGGGGTTAGATACAGAGTAAAGCTCCCTCTGAACTGTACCATCAAACACTCCCTGGACAGGTACAGCACGGGGTTAGATATAGAGCAAAGCTCCCTCTACACTGTCCCCATCAAGCACTCCCAGGACAGGTACAGCACGGGGTTAGATACAGAGTAAAGCTCCCTCAACACTGTCCCCATCAAACACTCCCAGGACAGGTACTTCACGGGGTTAGACACAGAGTAAAGCTCCCTCTACACTGTCCCCATCAAACACTCCCAGGACAGGTACAGCACGGGGTTAGATACAGAGTAAAGCTCCCTCTACACTGTCCCGATCAAACACTCCCAGGACAGGTACAGCACGGGGTTCGATACAGAGTAAAGCTCCCTCTACACTGTCCCCATCAAACACTCCCAGGACAGGTACTTCACGGGGTTAGACACAGAGTAAAGCTCCCTCTACACTGTCCCCATCAAATACCCCCAGGACAGGTACAGCAAGTGGTTAGATACAGAGTAAAGCTCCCTCTACACTGTCCCCATCAAACACTCCCTGGACAGGTACAGCACGGGGTCACATACAGAGTAAAGCTCCCTCCACACTGTCCCCATCAAACAATCCCAGGACAGGTACAGCACGGAGTTAGATACAGAGTAAAGCTCCCTCTTCACTGTCCCCATCAAACACTCCCTGGACAGGTACAGCACGGGGTTAGATATAGAGCAAAGCTCCCTCTACACTGTCCCCGTCAAACACTCCCAGGACAGGAACAGCACGGGGTTAGATACAGAGTAAAGCTCCCTCTATACTGTCCCCATCAAATACCCCCAGGACAGGTACAGCACGGCGTTAGATACAGAGTAAATCTCCCTCTACACTGTCCCCATCAAACACTCCCAGGACAGGTACAGTACGGGGTTAGATACAGAGTAAAGCTCCCTCTACACTGTCCCCATCAAACACTCCCAGGACAGGTACAGCACGGGGTTAGACACAGAGTAAAGCTCCCTCTACACTGTCCCCATCAAACACTCCCAGGACAGGTACAGCACGGCGTTAGATACAGAGTAAAGCTCCCTCTACACTGTCCCCATCAAACACTCCCAGGACAGGTACAGCACGGCGTTAGATACAGAGTAAAGCTCCCTCTACACTGTCCCCATCAAACATTCCCAGGACAGGTACAGCACAGGGTTAGATACAGAGTAAAGCACCCTCTACACTGTGCCCATCAAATACCCCCAGGACAGGTACAGCACGGGGTTAGATACAGAGTAAAGCTCCCTCTGAACTGTACCATCAAACACTCCCTGGACAGGTACAGCACGGGGTTAGATATAGAGCAAAGCTCCCTCTACACTGTCCCCATCAAGCACTCCCAGGACAGGTACAGCACGGGGTTAGATACAGAGTAAAGCTCCCTCAACACTGTCCCCATCAAACACTCCCAGGACAGGTACTTCGCGGGGTTGGATACAGAGTAAAGCTCCCTCTACACTGTCCCCATCAAATACCCCCAGGACAGGTACAGCACGGGGTTAGATACAGAGTAAATCACCCTCTACACTGTCCCCATCAAACACTCCCTGGACAGGTACAGCACGGGGTTAGATACAGAGTAAAGCTCCCTCTACACTGTCCCCATCAAACACTCCCAGGACAGGTACTTCACGGGGTTAGACACAGAGTAAAGCTCCCTCTACACTGTCCCCATCAAATACCCCCAGGACAGGTACAGCAAGCGGTTAGATACAGAGTAAAGCTCCCTCTACACTGTCCCCATCAAACACTCCCTGGACAGGTACAGCACGGGGTCACATACAGAGTAAAGCTCCCTCCACACTGTCCCCATCAAACACTCCCAGGACAGGTACATCAGTGGGTTAGATACAGAGTAAATCTCCCTCTACACTGTCCCCATCAAATACCCCCAGGACAGGTACAGCATGGGTTTAGATACAGAGTAAATCTCCCTCTACACTGTCCCCATCAAATACTCCCAGGACAGGTACAGTACGGGGTTAGATAGAGAGTAAAGCTCCCTCTACACTGTCCCCATCAAACACTCCCAGGACAGGAACAGCACGGGGTTAGATACAGACTAAAGCTCCCTCTACACTGTCCCCATCAAACACTCCCAGGACAGGTACATCACGGGGTTAGATACAGAGTAAATCTCCCTCTACACTGTCTCCATCAAATACCCCCAGGACAGGTACAGCACGGGGTTAGATACAGAGTAAAGCTCCCTCTACACTGTCCCCATCAAACACTCCCAGGACAGGTACATCACGGGGTTAGATACAGAGTAAATCTCCCTCTACACTGTCCCCATCAAACACTCCCTGGACAGGTACAGCACGGGGTTAGATATAGAGCAAAGCTCCCTCTACACTGTCCCCGTCAAACACTCCCAGGACAGGAACAGCACGGGGTTAGATACAGAGTAAAGCTCCCTCTATACTGTCCCCATCAAACACTCCCAGGACAGGTACAGCACGGGGTTAGATACAGAGTAAAGCTCCCTCTACACTGTCCCCATCAAACACTCCCAGGACAGGTACTTCACGGGGTTAGACACAGAGTAACGCTCCCTCTGCACTGTCCCCATCAAATACCCCCAGGACAGGTACAGCACGGGGTTAGATAGAGTAAAGCTCCCTCTACACTGTCCCCATCAAACACTACCTGGGCAGGTACAGCACGGGGTTAGATACAGAGTAAAGCTCCATCGACACTGTCCCCATCAAACACTCCCAGGACAGGTACAGCACGGGGTTAGATACAGAGTAAAGCTCCCTCTACACTGTCCCCATCAAACACTCCCAGGACAGGTACAGCACAGGGTTAGACACAGAGTAAAGCTCCCTCTACACTGTCCCCATCAAACACTCCCAGGACAGGTACAGCACGGCGTTAGATACAGAGTAAAGCTCCCTCTACACTGTCCCCATCAAACATTCCCAGGACAGGTACAGCACGGGGTTAGATACAGAGTAAAGCTCCCTCTACACTGTCCCATGCTGCCCGACTAAACTACAATCTTCTACACTTCCTGGGTCCGTATCCTTCTATTCCCATCCTATTCATATATTTGTCAAGGTGCCCCTTAAATGTCCCTATCGTCCCTGCTTCCACTACCTACTCCGGTAGTGAGTTCCAGGCAACCCTTTCTCTATCAAACACTCCCAGGACAGGTACAGCACAGGGTTAGATACAGAGTAAAGCTCCCTCTACACTGTCCGCATCAAACACTCCCAGGACAGGTACAGCACGGGGTAAGATACAGAGTAAAGCTCCCTCTACACTGTCCCCATCAAACACTCCCAGGACAGGTACAGCACGAGGTTAGATACAGCGTAAAGCTCCCTCTACACTGTCCCCATCAAACACTCCCAGGACAGGTACAACACGGGGTAAAGCTCCCTCTACACTGTCCCCATCAAACACTCCCAGGACAGGTACAGCACAGGGTTAGATACAGAGTAAAGCTCCCTCTACACTGTCCCCATCAAACACTCCCAGGACAGGTACAGCACGGGGTTGGAAACAAAGCAAAGCTGCCTCTACACTGTGCCCATCAAACACTCCCAGGACAGGTACAGCACGGGGTTAGATACAGAGTAAAGCTCCCTCTACACTGTCCCCATCAAATACCCCCAGGACAGGTACAGCATGGGTTTAGATACAGAGTAAATCTCCCTCTACACTGTCCCCATCAAATACTCCCAGGACAGATACAGCACGGGGTAAGATACAGAGTAAAGCTCCCTCTACACTGTCCCGATCAAACACTCCCAGGACAGGTACAGCACGGAGTTAGATACAGAGTAAAGCTCCCTCTACACTGTCCCCATCAAACACTCCCTGGACAGGTACAGCACGGGGTTAGATATAGAGCAAAGCTCCCTCTACACTGTCCCCATCAAACACTCCCAGGACAGGAACAGCACGGGGTTAGATACAGAGTAAAGCTCCCTCTACACTGTCCCCATCAAACACTCCCAGGACAGGTACAGCACGGCGTTAGATACAGAGTAAAGCTCCCTCTGCACTGTCCCCATCAAATACCCCCAGGACAGGTACAGCACGGGGTTAGATAGAGTAAAGCTCCCTCTACACTGTCCCCATCAAACACTACCTGGACAGGTACAGCACGGGGTCACATACAGAGTAAAGCAACCTCCACACTGTCCCCATCAAACACTCCCAGGACAGGTACAGCACGGGGTTAGATACAGAGTAAAGCTCCCTCTACACTGTCCCGATCAAACACTCCCAGGACAGGTACAGCACGGGGTTAGATACAGAGTAAAGCTCCCTCTTCACTGTGCCCATCAAACACTCCCAGGACAGGTACATCACGGGGTTAGATACAGAGTAAAGCTCCCTCTACACTGTCCCCATCAAATACCCCCAGGACAGGTACAGCACGGGGTTAGATACAGAGTAAAGCTCCCCCTACACTGTACCCATCAAACACTCCCAGGACAGATACAGCACGGGGTAAGATACAGAGTAAAGCTCCCTCTACACCGTCCCGATCAAACACTCCCAGGACAGGTACAACACGGGGTTAGATACAGAGTAAATCTCCCTCTACACTGTCCCCATCAAACACTCCCAGGACAGGTACAGCACGTGGTTAGATACAGAGTAAAGCTCCCTCTACACTGTCCCCATCAAACACTCCCAGGACAGGTACATCACGGGGTTAGATACAGAGTAAATCTCCCTCTACACTGTCCCCATCAAATACCCCCAGGACAGGTACAGCACGGGGTTAGATACAGAGTAAAGATCCCTCTGAACTGTACCCATCAAACACTCCCTGGAGAGGTACAGCACGGGGTTAGATACAGAGTAAAGCTCCCACATCACTGTCCCCATCACACACTCCCAGGACAGATACAGCACGGAGTTAGATACAGAGTAAAGCTCCCTCTACACAGTCCCCATCAAATACCACCAGGACAGGTACAGCACGGGGTTAGATAGAGTAAAGCTCCCTCTACACTGTCCCCATCAAACACTACCTGGACAGGTACAGCACGGGGTCACATACAGAGTAAAGCAACCTCCACACTGTCCCCATCAAACACTCCCAGGACCGGTACAGCACGGGGTTAGATACAGAGTAAAGCTCCCTCTACACTCTCCCCATCAAATACCCCCAGGACAGGTACAGCACAGGGTTAGATACAGAGTAAAGCTCCCTCTAGACTGTCCCCATCAAACACTCCAAGGACAGGTACAGCACGGGGTTAGATACAGAGTAATGCTCCCTCCACAATGTCCCCATCAAACACTCCCAGGACAGGTACAGCACGGGGTTAGATACAGAGCAATGCTCCCTCTACACTGTCCCCATCAAATACCCCCAGGCCAGGTACAGCACGGGGTTAGATACAGAGTAAAGCTCCCTCTACACTGTACCCATCAAACACTCCCTGGACAGGTACAGCACGGGGTTAGATACAGAGCAATGCTCCCTCTACACTGTCCCCATCAAACACGCCCAGGACAGGTACAGCACGGGGTTAGATACAGAGTAAAGCTCCCTCTACACTGTCCCGATCAAACACTCCCAGGACAGGTACAGCACGGGGTTAGATACAGAGTAAAGCTCCCTCTACACTGTCCCCATCAAACACTCCCAGGACAGGTACTTCACGGTGTTAGACACAGAGTAATGCTCCCTCTGCACTGTCCCCATCAAATACCCCCAGGACACGTACAGCACGGGGTTAGATACAGAGTAAAGCTCCCTCTACACTGTCCCCATCAATCACTCCCAGGACAGGTACATCACGGGGTTAGATAAAGAGTTAATCTCCCTCTACACTGTGCCCATCAAATACCCCCAGGACAGGTACAGCACGGGGTTTGATACAGAGTAAAGCTCCCTCTGAACTGTACCCATCAAACACTCCCTGGACAGGTACAGCACGGGGTTAGATATAGAGCAAAGCTCCCTCTACACTGTCTCCATCAAGCACTCTCAGGACAGGTACAGCACGGGGTTAGATACAGAGTAAAGCTCCCTCTTCACTGTGCCCATCAAACACTCCCAGGACAGGTACAGCACGGGGTTAGATACAGAGTAAAGCTCCCTCTAGACTGTCCCCATCAAACACTCCAAGGACAGGTACAGCACGGGGTTAGATACAGAGTAATGCTCCCTCTACACTGTCCCCATCAAACACTCCCAGGACAGGTACAGCACGGGGTTAGATACAGAGCAATGCTCCCTCTACACTGTCCCCATCAAATACCCCCAGGACTGATACAGCACGGGGTTAGATACAGAGTAAAGCTCCCTCTACACTTTACCCATCAAACACTCCCTGGACAGGTACAGCACGGGGTTAGATACAGAGTAAAGCTCCCTCTACACTGTCCCCATCAAACACTCCCAAGACAGGTACAGCACGTGGTTAGATACAGATTAAAGCTCCCTCTACATTGCCCCCATCAAACACGACCAGGACAGGTACAGCACGGGGTTAGATACAGAGTAAAGCTCCCTCTACACTGTCCCCATCAAACACTCCCAGGACAGGTACATCACGGGGTTAGATACAGAGTAAATCTCCCTCTACACTGTCCCCATCAAATACCCCCAGGACAGGTACAGCACGGGGTTAGATACAGAGTAAAGCTCCCTCTACACTGTCCCCATCAAGCACTCCCAGGACAGGTACAGCACGGGGTTAGATACAGAGTAAAGCTCCCTCTACACTGTCCCCATCAAATACCCCCAGGACAGGTACAGCACAGGGTTTGATACAGAGTAAAGCTCCCCCTACACTGTCCCCATCAAACACTCCCAGGACAGATACAGCACGGGGTAAGATACAGAGTAAAGCTCCCTCTACACTGCCCGATCAAACACTCCCAGGACAGGTACAGCACAGGGTTAGATACAGAGTAAAGCTTCCTCTACACTGTCCCCATCAAGCACTCCCAGGACAGGTACAGCACGGGGTTAGATACAGAGTAAAGCTCCCTCTACACTGTCCCCATCAAATACCCCCAGGACAGGTACAGCACGGGGTTTGATACAGAGTAAAGCTCCCCCTACACTGTACCCATCAAACACTCCCAGGACAGATACAGCACGGGGTAAGATACAGAGTAAAGCTCCCTCTACACTGCCCGATCAAATACACCCAGGACAGGTACAGCACGGGGTTAGATACAGAGTAAAGCTCCCTCCACACTTTACCCATCAAACACTCCCTGGACAGGTACAGCACGGGGTTAGATACAGAGTAAAGCTCCCTCTACACTGTCCCCATCAAACACTCCCAAGACAGGTACAGCACGTGGTTAGATACAGAGTAAAGCTCCCTCTACATTGCCCCCATCAAACACGACCAGGACAGGTACAGCACGGGGTTAGATACAGAGTAAAGCTCCCTCTACACTGTCCCCATCAAACACTCCCAGGACAGGTACATCACGGGGTTAGATACAGAGTAAATCTCCCTCTACACTGTCCCCATCAAATACCCCCAGGACAGGTACAGCACGGGGTTAGATACAGAGTAAAGCTCCCTCTACACTGTCCCCATCAAGCACTCCCAGGACAGGTACAGCACGGGGTTAGATACAGAGTAAAGCTCCCTCTACACTGTCCCCATCAAATACCCCCAGGACAGGTACAGCACGGGGTTTGATACAGAGTAAAGCTCCCCTACACTGTACCCATCAAACACTCCCAGGACAGGTACAGTACGGGGTTAGATACAGAGTAAAGCTCCCTCTACACTGTCCCCATCAAACACTCCCAGCACAGGTACAGCACGGCGTTAGATACAGAGTAAAGCTCCCTCTACACTGTCCCCATCAAACATTCCCAGGACAGGTACAGCACGGGATTAGATACAGAGTAAAGCTCCCTCTACACTGTCCCCATCAAACACACCCAGGACAGGTACAGTACAGGGTTAGATACAGAGTAAAGCTCCCTCTACACTGTCCCCATCAAACACTCCCAGGACAGGTACAGCACGGGGTTAGATACAGAGTAAAGCTCCCTCTACACTGTCCCCATAAAACACTCCCAGGACAGGTACAGCACGGGGGTAGATACAGAGTAAAGCTCCCTCTACACTGTCCCCATCAAACACTCCCAGGACAGGTACAGCACGGGGTTGGGAGATACAGAGTAAAGCTCCCTCTACTCTGTCCCCATCAAATACCCCCAGGACAGGTACAGCACGGGGTTTGATACAGAGTAAAGCTCCCCCTACACTGTACCCATCAAACACTCCCAGGAAATATAGAGCACGGGGTAAGATACAGAGTAAAGCTCCCTCTACACTGCCCGATCAAACACTCCCAGGACAGGTACAGCACGTGGTTAGATACAGAGTAAAGCTCCCTCTCCACTGTCCCCATCAAACACTCCCAGGACAGGTACATCACGGGGTTAGATACAGAGAAAATCTCCGTCTACACTGTCCCCATCAAATACCCCCAGGACAGGTACAGCACGGGGTTAGATACAGAGTAAAGCTCCCTCTGAACTGTACCCATCAAACACGCCCTGGACAGGTACAGCACGGGGTTAGATACAGAGTAAAGCTCCCACTTCACTGTCCCCATCACACACTCCCAGGACAGGTACAGCACGGAGTTAGATACAGAGTAAAGCTCCCTCTACACAGTCCCCATCAAATACCCCCAGGCCAGGTACAGCACGGGGTTAGATAGAGTAAAGCTCCCTCTACACTGTCCCCATCAAACACTACCTGGACAGGTACAGCACGGGGTCACATACAGAGTAAAGCAACCTCCACACTGTCCCCATCAAAAACTCCCAGGACAGGTACAGCACGGGGTTAGATACAGAGTAAAGCTCCCTCTGCACTGTCCCCATCAAATACCCCCAGGCCAGGTACAGCAAGGGTTGAGATACAGAGTAAATCTCCCTCTACACTCTCCCCATCAAATACCCCCAGGACAGGTACAGCACGGGGTTAGATACAGAGTAAAGCTCCCTCTAGACTGTCCCCATCAAACACTCCAAGGACAGGTACAGCACGGGGTTAGATACAGAGTAATGCTCCCTCTACACTGTCCCCATCAAGCACTCCCAGGACAGGTACAGCACGGGGTTAGATACAGAGTAAAGCTCCCTCTACACTGTCCCCATCAAATACCCCCAGGACAGGTACAGCACGGGGTTTGATACAGAGTAAAGCTCCCCTACACTGTACCCATCAAACACTCCCAGGACAGGTACAGTACGGGGTTAGATACAGAGTAAAGCTCCCTCTACACTGTCCCCATCAAACACTCCCAGCACAGGTACAGCACGGCGTTAGATACAGAGTAAAGCTCCCTCTACACTGTCCCCATCAAACATTCCCAGGACAGGTACAGCACGGGATTAGATACAGAGTAAAGCTCCCTCTACACTGTCCCCATCAAACACACCCAGGACAGGTACAGTACAGGGTTAGATACAGAGTAAAGCTCCCTCTACACTGTCCCCATCAAACACTCCCAGGACAGGTACAGCACGGGGTTAGATACAGAGTAAAGCTCCCTCTACACTGTCCCCATAAAACACTCGCAGGACAGGTACAGCACGGGGGTAGATACAGAGTAAAGCTCCCTCTACACTGTCCCCATCAAACACTCCCAGGACAGGTACAGCACGGGGTTGGGAGATACAGAGTAAAGCTCCCTCTACTCTGTCCCCATCAAATACCCCCAGGACAGGTACAGCACGGGGTTTGATACAGAGTAAAGCTCCCCCTACACTGTACCCATCAAACACTCCCAGGAAATATAGAGCACGGGGTAAGATACAGAGTAAAGCTCCCTCTACACTGCCCGATCAAACACTCCCAGGACAGGTACAGCACGTGGTTAGATACAGAGTAAAGCTCCCTCTCCACTGTCCCCATCAAACACTCCCAGGACAGGTACATCACGGGGTTAGATACAGAGTAAATCTCCGTCTACACTGTCCCCATCAAATACCCCCAGGACAGGTACAGCACGGGGTTAGATACAGAGTAAAGCTCCCTCTGAACTGTACCCATCAAACACGCCCTGGACAGGTACAGCACGGGGTTAGATACAGAGTAATGCTCCCTCTACACTGTCCCCATCAAATACCCCCAGGACAGGTACAGCACGGGGTTAGATACAGAGTAAAGCTCCCTCTACACTGTCCCCATCAAGCACTCCCAGGACAGGTACAGCACGGGGTTAGATACAGAGTAAAGCTCCCTCTACACTGTCCCCATCAAATACCCCCAGGACAGGTACAGCACGGGGTTTGATACAGAGTAAAGCTCCCCCTACACTGTACCCATCAAACACTCCCAGGACAGATACAGCACGGGGTAAGATACAGAGTAAAGCTCCCTCTACACTGCCCGATCAAACACTCCCAGGACAGGTAGAGCACGGGGTTAGATACAGAGTAAAGCTTCCTCTACACTGTCCCCATCAAGCACTCCCAGGACAGGTACAGCACGGGGTTAGATACAGAGTAAAGCTCCCTCTACACTGTCCCCATCAAATACCCCCAGGACAGGTACAGCACGGGGTTTGATACAGAGTAAAGCTCCCCCTACAATGTACCCATCAAACACTCCCAGGACAGATACAGCACGGGGTAAGATACAGAGTAAAGCTCCCTCTACACTGCCCGATCAAATACCCCCAGGACAGGTACAGCACGGGGTTAGATACAGAGTAAAGCTCCCTCTACACTTTACCCATCAAACACTCCCTGGACAGGTACAGCACGGGGTTAGATACAGAGTAAAGCTCCCTCTACACTGTCCCCATCAAACACTCCCAAGACAGGTACAGCACGTGGTTAGATACAGAGTAAAGCTCCCTCTACATTGCCCCCATCAAACACGACCAGGACAGGTACAGCACGGGGTTAGATACAGAGTAAAGCTCCCTCTACACTGTCCCCATCAAACACTCACAGGACAGGTACATCACGGGGTTAGATACAGACTAAATCTCCCTCTACACTGTCCCCATCAAATACCCCCAGGACAGGTACAGCACGGGGTTAGATACAGAGTAAAGCTCCCTCTACACTGTCCCCATCAAGCACTCCCAGGACAGGTACAGCACGGGGTTAGATACAGAGTAAAGCTCCCTCTCCACTGTCCCCATCAAATACCCCCAGGACAGGTACAGCACGGGGTTTGATACAGAGTAAAGCTCCCCCTACACTGTACCCATCAAACACTCCCAGGACAGGTACAGTACGGGGTTAGATACAGAGTAAAGCTCCCTCTACACTGTCCCCATCAAACACTCCCAGGACAGGTACAGCACGGCGTTAGATACAGAGTAAAGCTCCCTCTACACTGTCCCCATCAAACATTCCCAGGACAGGTACAGCACGGGATTAGATACAGAGTAAAGCTCCCTCTACACTGTCCCCATCAAACACACCCAGGACAGGTACAGTACAGGGTTAGATACAGAGTAAAGCTCCCTCTACACTGTCCCCATCAAACACTCCCAGGACAGGTACAGCACGGGGTTAGATACAGAGTAAAGCTCCCTCTACACTGTCCCCATAAAACACTCCCAGGACAGGTACAGCACGGGGGTAGATACAGAGTAAAGCTCCCTCTACACTGTCCCCATCAAACACTCCCAGGACAGGTACAGCACGGGGTTGAGAGATACAGAGTAAAGCTCCCTCTACACTGTCCCCATCAAATACCCCCAGGACAGGTACAGCACGGGGTTTGATACAGACTAAAGCTCCCCCTACACTGTACCCATCAAACACTCCCAGGACAGATACAGAACGGGGTAAGATACAGAGTAAAGCTCCCTCTACACTGCCCGATCAAACACTCCCAGGACAGGTACAGCACGTGGTTAGATACAGAGTAAAGCTCCCTCTCCACTGTCCCCATCAAACACTCCCAGGACAGGTACATCACGGGGTTAGATACAGAGTAAATCTCCGTCTACACTGTCCCCATCAAATACCCCCAGGACAGGTACAGCACGGGGTTAGATACAGAGTAAAGCTCCCTCTGAACTGTACCCATCAAACACGCCCTGGACAGGTACAGCACGGGGTTAGATACAGAGTAAAGCTCCCACTTCACTGTCCCCATCACACACTCCCAGGACAGGTACAGCACGGAGTTAGATACAGAGTAAAGCTCCCTCTACACAGTCCCCATCTAATACCCCCAGGCCAGGTACAGCACGGGGTTAGATAGAGTAAAGATCCCTCTACACTGTCCCCATCTAACACTACCTGGACAGGTACAGCACGGGGTCACATACAGAGTAAAGCAACCTCCACACTGTCCCCATCAAAAACTCCCAGGACAGGTACAGCACGGGGTTAGATACAGAGTAAAGCTCCCTCTGCACTGTCCCCATCAAATACCCCCAGGCCAGGTACAGCAAGGGTTGAGATACAGAGTAAATCTCCCTCTATACTCTCCCCATCAAATACCCCCAGGACAGGTACAGCACGGGGTTAGATACAGAGTAAAGCTCCCTCTAGACTGTCCCCATCAAACACTCCAAGGACAGGTACAGCACGGGGTTAGATACAGAGTAAAGCTCCCTCTACACTGTCCCCATCAAACACTCCCAGGACAGGTACAGCATGGGGTAAGATACAGAGCAAAGCTCCCTCTACACTGTCCCCATCAAACACTCCCAGGACAGGTACAGCACGGGTTTAGATACAGAGTAAATCTCCCTCTACACTCTGCCCATCAAATACCCCTAGGACAGGTACAGCACGGGTTTAGATACTGAGTAAAGCTCCCTCTGAACTGTACCCATCAAACAATCCCTGGACAGGTACAGCACGGGGTTAGATATAGAGCAAAGCTCCCTCTACACTGTCCCCATCAAGCACTCCCAGGACAGGTAGAGCACGGGGTTAGATACAGAGTAAAGCTCCCTCTACACTGTCCCCATCAAATACCCCCAGGACAGGTACAGCACGGGGTTAGATACAGAGTAAAGCTCCCCCTACACTGTACCCATCAAACACTCCCAGGACAGATACAGCACGGGTAAGATACAGAGTAAAGCTCCCTCTACACTGCCCGATCAAACACTCCCAGGACAGGTACAGCACGTGGTTAGATACAGAGTAAAGCTCCCTCTACACTGTCCCCATCAAACACTCCCAGGACAGGTACATCACGGGGTTAGATACAGAGTAAATCTCCCTCTACACTGTCCTCATCAAATACCCCCAGGACAGGTCCAGCACGGGGTTAGATACAGAGTAAAGTTCCCTCTGAACTGTACCCATCAAACACTCCCTGCACAGGTACAGCACGGGGTTAGATACAGAGTAAAGCTCCCACTTCACTGTCCCCATCACACACTCCCAGGACAGGTACAGCACGGAGTTAGATACAGAGTAAAGCTCCCTCTACAAAGTGCCCATCAAACACTACCTGGACAGGTATAGCACGGGGTTAGATAGAGTAAAGCTCCCTCTACAATGTCCCCATCAAACACTCCCAGGACAGGTACAGCACGGGGTCACATACAGAGTAAAGCAACCTCCACACTGTCCCCATCAAAAACTCCCAGGACAGGTACAGCACGGGGTTAGATACAGAGTAAAGCTCCCTCTGCACTGTCCCCATCAAACGCTCCCAGGATAGGAACAGCACGGGGTTAGATACAGAGTAAAGCTCCCTCTGCACTTTCCCCATCAAACGCTCCCAGGACAGGTACAGCACGGGTTGAGATACAGAGTAAAGCTCCCTCTACACTCTCCCCATCAAATACCCCCAGGACAGGTACAGCACGGGGTTAGATACAGAGTAAAGCTCCCTCTAGACTGTCCCCATCAAACACTCCAAGGACAGGTACAGCACGGGGTTAGATACAGAGTAATGCTCCCTCTACACTGTCCCCATCAAACACTCCCAGGACAGGTACAGCACGGGGTTAGATACAGAGCAAAGCCCCCTCTACACTGTCCCCATCAAACACTCCCAGGACAGGTACAGCACGGGGTTAGATACAGAGCAAAGCTCCCTCTACACTGTCCCCATCAAACACTCCCAGGACAGGTACAGCACGGGGTTAGATACAGAGTAAATCTCCCTCTACACTGTCCCCATCAAATACCCCCAGGACAGGTACAGCACGGGGTTAGACACAGAGTAAAGCTCCCTCTACACTGTCCCCATCAAACACTCCCAGGACAGGTACAGCACGGGGTAAGATACAGAGTAAAGCTCCCTCTGAACTGTACCCATCAAACACTCCCTGGACAGGTACAGCACGGGGTTAGATACAGAGTAAAGCTCCCGCTTCACTGTCCCCATCACACACTCCCAGGACAGGTACAGCACGGAGTTAGATACAGAGTAAAGCTCCCTCTACACAGTCCCCATCAAATACCCCCAGGACAGGTACAGCACGGGGTTAGATAGAGTAAAGCTCCCTCTACACTGTCCCCATCAAACACCCCCAAGACAGGTACAGCAGGTGGTTAGATACAGAGTAAAGCTCCCTCTACATTGCCCCCATCAAACACTCCCAGGACAGGCACAGCACGGGGTTAGATACAGAGTAAAATTCCCTCTGAACTGTACCCATCAAACACTCCCAGGACAGGTACAGCACGGGGTTAGATACAGAGGAAAGCTCCCTCTGAACTGTACCCATCAAACACTCCCAGGACAGGTACAGCACGGGGTTAGATATAGAGCAAAGGTCCCTCTACACTGTCCCCATCAAACACTCCCAGGACAGGTACTTCACGGGGTTAGATACAGAGTAAATCACCCTCTACACTGTCCCCATCAAACACTTCCTGGACAGGTACAGCACGGGGTTAGATACAGAGCAATGATCCCTCTACACTGTCCCCATCAAACACTCCCAGGACAGGTACAGCACGGGGTTAGATACAGAGTAAAGCTCCCTCTACACTGTCCCGATCAAACACTCCCAGGACAGGTACAGCACGGGGTTAGATACAGAGTAAAGCTCCCTCTACACTGTCCCGATCAAACACTCCCAGGACAGGTACAGCACGGGGTTAGATACAGAGTAAAGCTCCCTCTACACTGTCCCCATCAAACACTCCCTGGACAGGTACAGCACGGGGTCACATACAGAGTAAAGCTCCCTCCACACTGTCCCCATCAAACACTCCCAGGACAGGTACAGCACGGGGTTAGATACAGAGTAAAGCTCCCTCTACACTGTCCCGATCAAACACTCCCAGGACAGGTACAGCACGGGGTTAGATACAGAGTAAAGCTCCCTCTTCACTGTCCCCATCAACACTCCCAGGACAGGTACATCACGGGGTTAGATACAGAGTAAATCTCCCTCTACACTGTCCCCATCAAATACCCCCAGGACAGGTACAGCACGGGGTTAGATACAGAGTAAAGCTCACTCTACACTGTACCCATCAAACACTCCCAGGACAGATACAGCACGGGGTAAGATACAGAGTAGAGCTCCCCCTACACTGTCCCGATCAAACACTCCCAGGACAGGTACAGCACGGGGTTAGATAGAGTAAAGCTCCCTCTACACTGTCCCCATCAAACACTACCTGGACAGGTACAGCACGGGGTCACATAGAGAGTAAAGCAACCTCCACACAGTCCCCATCAAACACTCCCAGGACAGGTACAGCACGGGGTTAGGTACAGAGTAAAGCTCCCTCTGCACTGTCCACGTCAAACGCTCCCAGGACATGTACAGCATGGGGTTAGATACAGAGTAAAGCGCCCTCTTCACTGTCCCCATCAAATACCCCCAGGACAGGTACAGCACGGGGTTCGATACAGAGTAAAGCTCCCTCTACACTGTACCCATCAAACACTCCCAGGACAGATACAGCACGGGGTAAGATACAGAGTAAAGCTCGCTCTACACTGTCCCGATCAAACACTCCCAGGACAGGTACAGCACGTGGTTAGATACAGAGTAAAGCTCCCTCTACACTGTCCCCATCAAACACTCCCAGGACAGGTACATCACGGAGTTAGATACAGAGTAAATCTCCCTCTACACTGTCCCCATCAAATACCCCCAGCACAGGTACAGCACGGGGTTAGATACAGAGTAAAGCTCCCTCTGAACTGTACCCATCAAACACTCCCTGGACAGGTACAGCACGGGGTTAGATACAGAGTAAAGCTCCCACTTCACTGTCCCCATCACACACTCCCAGGACAGGTACAGCACGGAGTTAGATACAGAGTAAAGCTCCCTCTACACAGTCCCCATCAAATACCCCCAGGACAGGTACAGCACGGGGTTAGATAGAGTAAACCTCCCTCTACACTGTCCCCATCAAACACTACCTGGACAGGTACAGCACGGGGTCACATAGAGAGTAAAGCAACCTCCACACTGTCCCCATCAAACACTCCCAGGACAGGTACAGCACGGGGTTAGATACAGAGTAAAGCTCCCTCTGCACTGTCCCCATCAAACGCTCCCAGGACAGGTACAGCACGGGTTGAGATACAGAGTAAAGCTCCCTCTACACTCTCCCCATCAAATACCCCCAGGACAGGTACAGCACGGTGTTAGATACAGAGTAAAGCTCCCTCTAGACTGTCCCCATCAAATACTCCAAGGACAGGTACAGCACGGGGTTAGATACAGAGTAATGCTCCCTCTACACTGTCCCCATCAAACACTCCCAGGACAGGTACAGCACAGGGTTAGATACAGAGCAAAGCTCCCTCTACACTGTCCCCATCAAACACTCCCAGGACAGGTACAGCACGGGGTTAAATATAGAGTAAAGCTCCCTCTGAACTGTACCCATCAAACACTCCCTGGACAGGTACAGCACGGGGTTAGATACAGAGTAAAGCTCCCACTTCACTGTCCCCATCACACACTCCCAGGACAGGTACAGCACGGAGTTAGATACAGAGTAAAGCTCCCTCTACACAGTCCCCATCAAATACCCCAAGGACAGGTACAGCACGGGGTTAGATAGAGTAAAGCTCCTTCTACACTGTCCCCATCAAACACTACCTGGACAGGTACAGCACGGGGTCCCATACAGAGTAAAGCAACCTCCACACTGTCCCCATCAAACACTCCCAGGACAGGTACAGCACGGGGTTAGATACAGAGTAAAGCTCCCTCTGCACTGTCCCCATCAAACGCTCCCAGGACAGGTACAGCACGGGTTGAGATACAGAGTAAAGCTCCCTCTACACTCTCCCCATCAAATACCCCCAGGACAGGTACAGCACGGGTTGAGATACAGAGTAAAGCTCCCTCTACACTGTCCCCATCAAACACTCCCAGGACAGGTACAGCACGGTGTTAGATACAGAGTAAAGCTCCCTCTACACTGTCCCCATCAAACACTCCCAGGACAGGTACAGCACGGGGTTAAATACAGAGTAAAGCTCCCTCTACACTATACCCATTAAACACTCCCAGGACAGATACATCACGGGGTTAGATACAGAGTAAAGCTCCCTCTACACTGTCCCCATCAAATACCACCAGGACAGGTACAGCACAGGGTTAGGTACAGAGTAAAGCTCCCTCTACACTGTCCCCATCAAAAACCCCCAGGACAGGTACAGCACGGGGTTAGATACAGAGTAAAGCTCCCTCTACACTGTCCCCATCAAACACTCCCAAGACAGGTACAGCACGTGGTTAGATACAGAGTAAAGCTCCCTCTACATTGCCCCCATCAAAAACTCCCAGGACAGGTACAGCACGGGGTTAGATACAGAGTAAAGCTCCCTCTACATTGTCCCCATGAAACACTCCCAGGACAGGTATAGCACGGGGTTAGATACAGAGGAAAGCACCCTCTGCACTGTCCCCATCAAACACTCCCATGACAAGTACAGCACGGGGTTAGATACAGAGTAAAGCTCCCTCTACACTGTCCCCATCAAACACTCCCAGGACAGGTACAGCACGGGGTCACATACAGAGTAAAGCTCCCGCCACACTGTCCCCATCAAACACTCCCAGGACAGGTACAGCACGGGGTTAGATACAGTGTAAAGCTCCCTCTGCACTGTCCCCATCAAACACTACCAGGACTTGTACAGCATGGGGTTAGGTACAGAGTAAAGCTCCCTCTACACTGTCCCCATCAAATACCCCCAGGACAGGTACAGCACGGGGTTAGATACAGAGTAAAGCTCCCTCTACACTGTCCCCATCAAACACTCCCAGGACAGGTACATCACGGGGTTAGATACAGAGTAAATCTCCCTCTACACTGTCCCCATCAAATACCCACAGGACTGGTACAGCACGGGGTTAGATACAGAGTAAAGCTCCCTCTACAGTGTCCCCATCAAACACTCCCAGGACAGGTACAGCACGGGGTTAGATCAGAGTAATGCTCCCTCTACACTGTCCCCATCAAACACTCCCAGGACAAGTACAGCACGGGGTTAGATACAGAGCAAAGCTCCCTCTACACTGTCCCCATCAAACACTCCCTGGACAGGTACAGCACGGGGTTAGATACAGAGCAAAGCTCCCTCTACACTGTCCCGATCAAACACTCCCAGGACAGGTACAGCACGGGGTTAGATACAGAGTAAAGCTCCCTCTACACTGTCCCCTTCAAACACTCCCAGGACAGGTACAGGACGGTGTTAGATACAGAGTAAAGCTCCCTCTACACTGTCCCCATCAAACACTCCCAGGACAGGTACAGCACGGGGTTAGATACAGAGTAAAGCTCCCTCTACACTGCCACCATCAAACACTCCCAGGACAGGTACTTCACGGGGTTAGACACAGAGTAAAGCTCCCTCTACACTGTCCCCATCAAATACCCCCAGGACAGGTACAGCACGGGGTCACATACAGAGTAAAGCTCCCTCCACACTGTCCCCATCAAACACTCCCAGGACAGGTACAGCACGGGGTTAGATACAGAGTAAAGCTCCCTCTTCACTGTCCCCATCAACACTCCCAGGACAGGTACATCACGGGGTTAGATACAGAGTAAATCTCCCTCTACACTGTCCCCATCAAATACCCCCAGGACAGGTACAGCACGGGGTTAGATACAGAGTAAAGCTCCCTCTACACTGTACCCATCAAACACTCCCAGGACAGATACAGCACGGGGTAAGATACAGAGTAGAGCTCCCCCTACACTGTCCCGATCAAACACTCCCAGGACAGGTACAGCACGGGGTTAGATAGAGTAAAGCTCCCTCTACACTGTCCCCATCAACACTACCTGGACAGGTACAGCACGGGGTCACATACAGAGTAAAGCAACCTCCACACAGTCCCCATCAAACACTCCCGGGACAGGTACAGCACGGGGTTAGGTACAGAGTAAAGCTCCCTCTGCACTGTCCACGTCAAACGCTCCCAGGACATGTACAGCATGGGGTTAGATACAGAGTAAAGCGCCCTCTTCACTGTCCCCATCAAATACCCCCAGGACAGGTACAGCACGGGGTTCGATACAGAGTAAAGCTCCCTCTGAACTGTCCCCATCAAACACTCCCTGGACAGGTACAGCACGGGGTTAGATACAGAGTAAAGCTCCCACTTCACTGTCCCCATCACACACTCCCAGGACAGGTACAGCACGGAGTTAGATACAGAGTAAAGCTTCCTCTACACAGTCCCCATCAAATACCCCCAGGACAGGTACAGCACGGGGTTAGATAGAGTAAACCTCCCTCTACACTGTCCCCATCAAACACTACCTGGACAGGTACAGCACGGGGTCACATACAGAGTAAAGCAACCTCCACACTGTCCCCATCAAACACTCCCAGGACAGGTACAGCACGGGGTTAGATACAGAGTAAAGCTCCCTCTGCACTGTCCCCATCAGACGCTCCCAGGACAGGTACAGCACGGGTTGAGATACAGAGTAAAGCTCCCTCTACACTCTCCCCATCAAATACCCCCAGGACAGGTACAGCACGGTGTTAGATACAGAGTAAAGCTCCCTCTAGACTGTCCCCATCAAAAACTCCAAGGACAGGTACAGCACGGGGTTAGATACAGAGTAATGCTCCCTCTACACTGTCCCCATCAAACACTCCCAGGACAGGTACAGCACAGGGTTAGATACAGAGCAAAGCTCCCTCTACACTGTCCCCATCAAACACTCCCAGGACAGGTACAGCACGGGGTTAAATATAGAGTAAAGCTCCCTCTGAACTGTACCCATCAAACACTCCCTGGACAGGTACAGCACGGGGTTAGATACAGAGTAAAGCTCCCACTTCACTGTCCCCATCACACACTCCCAGGACAGGTACAGCACGGAGTTAGATACAGAGTAAAGCTCCCTCTACACAGTCCCCATCAAATACCCCCAGGACAGGTACAGCACGGGGTTAGATAGAGTAAAGCTCCTTCTACACTGTCCCCATCAAACACTACCTGGACAGGTACAGCACGGGGTCACATACAGAGTAAAGCTCCCTCTACACTCTCCCCATCAAATACCCCCAGGACAGGTACAGCACGGGGTTAGATAGAGAGTAAAGCTCCCTCTACACTCTCCCCATCAAATACCCCCAGGACAGGTACAGCACGGGTTGAGATACAGAGTAAAGCTCCCTCTACACTGTCCCCATCAAATACCACCAGGACAGGTACAGCACAGGGTTAGGTACAGAGTAAAGCTCCCTCTACACTGTCCCCATCAAAAACCCCCAGTACAGGTACAGCACGGGGTTAGATAAAGAGTAAAGCTCCCTCTACACTGTCCCCATCAAACACTCCCAAGACAGGTACAGCACGTGGTTAGATACAGAGTAAAGCTCCCTCTACATTGCCCCCATCAAAAACTCCCAGGACAGGTACAGCACGGGGTTAGATACAGAGTAAAGCTCCCTCTACATTGTCCCCATGAAACACTCCCAGGACAGGTATAGCACGGGGTTAGATACAGAGGAAAGCACCCTCTGCACTGTCCCCATCAAACACTCCCATGACAAGTACAGCACGGGGTTAGATACAGAGTAAAGCTCCCTCTACACTGTCCCCATCAAACACTCCCAGGACAGGTACAGCACGGGGTCACATACAGAGTAAAGCTCCCGCCACACTGTCCCCATCAAACACTCCCAGGACAGGTACAGCACGGGGTTAGATACAGTGTAAAGCTCCCTCTGCACTGTCCCCATCAAACACTACCAGGACTTGTACAGCATGGGGTTAGGTACAGAGTAAAGCAACCTCCACACTGTCCCCATCAAACACTCCCAGGACAGGTACAGCACGGGGTTAGATACAGAGTAAAGCTCCCTCTGCACTGTCCCCATCAAACGCTCCCAGGACAGGTACAGCACGGGTTGAGATACAGAGTAAAGCTCCCTCTACACTCTCCCCATCAAATACCCCCAGGACAGGTACAGCACGGGGTTAGATAGAGAGTAAAGCTCCCTCTACACTCTCCCCATCAAATACCCCCAGGACAGGTACAGCACGGGTTGAGATACAGAGTAAAGCTCCCTCTACACTGTCCCCATCAAATACCACCAGGACAGATACAGCACAGGGTTAGGTACAGAGTAAAGCTCCCTCTACACTGTCCCCATCAAAAACCCCCAGGACAGGTACAGCACGGGGTTAGATACAGAGTAAAGCTCCCTCTACACTGTCCCCATCAAACACTCCCAAGACAGGTACAGCACGTGGTTAGATACAGAGTAAAGCTCCCTCTACATTGCCCCCATCAAAAACTCCCAGGACAGGTACAGCACGGGGTTAGATACAGAGTAAAGCTCCCTCTACATTGTCCCCATGAAACACTCCCAGGACAGGTATAGCACGGGGTTAGATACAGAGGAAAGCACCCTCTGCACTGTCCCCATCAAACACTCCCATGACAAGTACAGCACGGGGTTAGATACAGAGTAAAGCTCCCTCTACACTGTCCCCATCAAACACTCCCAGGACAGGTACAGCACGGGGTTAGGTACAGAGTAAAGCTCCCTCTGCACTGTCCACGTCAAACGCTCCCAGGACATGTACAGCATGGGGTTAGATACAGAGTAAAGCGCCCTCTTCACGGTCCCCATCAAATACCCCCAGGACAGGTACAGCACGGGGTTCGATACAGAGTAAAGCTCCCTCTGAACTGTCCCCATCAAACACTCCCTGGACAGGTACAGCACGGGGTTAGATACAGAGTAAAGCTCCCACTTCACTGTCCCCATCACACACTCCCAGGACAGGTACAGCACGGAGTTAGATACAGAGTAAAGCTTCCTCTACACAGTCCCCATCAAATACCCCCAGGACAGGTACAGCACGGGGTTAGATAGAGTAAACCTCCCTCTACACTGTCCCCATCAAACACTACCTGGACAGGTACAGCACGGGGTCACATACAGAGTAAAGCAACCTCCACACTGTCCCCATCAAACACTCCCAGGACAGGTACAGCACGGGGTTAGATACAGAGTAAAGCTCCCTCTGCACTGTCCCCATCAGACGCTCCCAGGACAGGTACAGCACGGGTTGAGATACAGAGTAAAGCTCCCTCTACACTCTCCCCATCAAATACCCCCAGGACAGGTACAGCACGGTGTTAGATACAGAGTAAAGCTCCCTCTAGACTGTCCCCATCAAAATCTCCAAGGACAGGTACAGCACGGGGTTAGATACAGAGTAATGCTCCCTCTACACTGTCCCCATCAAACACTCCCAGGACAGGTACAGCACAGGGTTAGATACAGAGCAAAGCTCCCTCTACACTGTCCCCATCAAACACTCCCAGGACAGGTACAGCACGGGGTTAAATATAGAGTAAAGCTCCCTCTGAACTGTACCCATCAAACACTCCCTGGACAGGTACAGCACGGGGTTAGATACAGAGTAAAGCTCCCACTTCACTGTCCCCATCACACACTCCCAGGACAGGTACAGCACGGAGTTAGATACAGAGTAAAGCTCCCTCTACACAGTCCCCATCAAATACCCCCAGGACAGGTACAGCACGGGGTTAGATAGAGTAAAGCTCCTTCTACACTGTCCCCATCAAACACTACCTGGACAGGTACAGCACGGGGTCACATACAGAGTAAAGCAACCTCCACACTGTCCCCATCAAACACTCCCAGGACAGGTACAGCACGGGGTTAGATACAGAGTAAAGCTCCCTCTGCACTGTCCCCATCAAACGCTCCCAGGACAGGTACAGCACGGGTTGAGATACAGAGTAAAGCTCCCTCTACACTCTCCCCATCAAATACCCCCAGGACAGGTACAGCACGGGGTTAGATAGAGAGTAAAGCTCCCTCTACACTCTCCCCATCAAATACCCCCAGGACAGGTACAGCACGGGTTGAGATACAGAGTAAAGCTCCCTCTACACTGTCCCCATCAAATACCACCAGGACAGGTACAGCACAGGGTTAGGTACAGAGTAAAGCTCCCTCTACACTGTCCCCATCAAAAACCCCCAGGACAGGTACAGCACGGGGTTAGATACAGAGTAAAGCTCCCTCTACACTGTCCCCATCAAACACTCCCAAGACAGGTACAGCACGTGGTTAGATACAGAGTAAAGCTCCCTCTACATTGCCCCCATCAAAAACTCCCAGGACAGGTACAGCACGGGGTTAGATACAGAGTAAAGCTCCCTCTACATTGACCCCATGAAACACTCCCAGGACAGGTATAGCACGGGGTTAGATACAGAGGAAAGCACCCTCTGCACTGTCCCCATCAAACACTCCCATGACAAGTACAGCACGGGGTTAGATACAGAGTAAAGCTCCCTCTACACTGTCCCCATCAAACACTCCCAGGACAGGTACAGCACGGGGTCACATACAGAGTAAAGCTCCCGCCACACTGTCCCCATCAAACACTCCCAGGACAGGTACAGCACGGGGTTAGATACAGTGTAAAGCTCCCTCTGCACTGTCCCCATCAAACACTACCAGGACTTGTACAGCATGGGGTTAGGTACAGAGTAAAGCAACCTCCACACTGTCCCCATCAAACACTCCCAGGACAGGTACAGCACGGGGTTAGATACAGAGTAAAGCTCCCTCTGCACTGTCCCCATCAAACGCTCCCAGGACAGGTACAGCACGGGTTGAGATACAGAGTAAAGCTCCCTCTACACTCTCCCCATCAAATACCCCCAGGACAGGTACAGCACGGGGTTAGATACAGAGTAAAGCTCCCTCTACACTGTCCCCATCAAACACTCCCAAGACAGGTACAGCACGTGGTTAGATACAGAGTAAAGCTCCCTCTACATTGCCCCCATCAAAAACTCCCAGGACAGGTACAGCACGGGGTTAGATACAGAGTAAAGCTCCCTCTACATTGTCCCCATGAAACACTCCCAGGACAGGTATAGCACGGGGTTAGATACAGAGGAAAGCACCCTCTGCACTGTCCCCATCAAACACTCCCATGACAAGTACAGCACGGGGTTAGATACAGAGTAAAGCTCCCTCTACACTGTCCCCATCAAACACTCCCAGGACAGGTACAGCACGGGGTTAGGTACAGAGTAAAGCTCCCTCTGCACTGTCCACGTCAAACGCTCCCAGGACATGTACAGCATGGGGTTAGATACAGAGTAAAGCGCCCTCTTCACTGTCCCCATCAAATACCCCCAGGACAGGTACAGCACGGGGTTCGATACAGAGTAAAGCTCCCTCTGAACTGTCCCCATCAAACACTCCCTGGACAGGTACAGCACGGGGTTAGATACAGAGTAAAGCTCCCACTTCACTGTCCCCATCACACACTCCCAGGACAGGTACAGCACGGAGTTAGATACAGAGTAAAGCTTCCTCTACACAGTCCCCATCAAATACCCCCAGGACAGGTACAGCACGGGGTTAGATAGAGTAAACCTCCCTCTACACTGTCCCCATCAAACACTACCTGGACAGGTACAGCACGGGGTCACATACAGAGTAAAGCAACCTCCACACTGTCCCCATCAAACACTCCCAGGACAGGTACAGCACGGGGTTAGATACAGAGTAAAGCTCCCTCTGCACTGTCCCCATCAGACGCTCCCAGGACAGGTACAGCACGGGTTGAGATACAGAGTAAAGCTCCCTCTACACTCTCCCCATCAAATACCCCCAGGACAGGTACAGCACGGTGTTAGATACAGAGTAAAGCTCCCTCTAGACTGTCCCCATCAAAAACTCCAAGGACAGGTACAGCACGGGGTTAGATACAGAGTAATGCTCCCTCTACACTGTCCCCATCAAACACTCCCAGGACAGGTACAGCACAGGGTTAGATACAGAGCAAAGCTCCCTCTACACTGTCCCCATCAAACACTCCCAGGACAGGTACAGCACGGGGTTAAATATAGAGTAAAGCTCCCTCTGAACTGTACCCATCAAACACTCCCTGGACAGGTACAGCACGGGGTTAGATACAGAGTAAAGCTCCCACTTCACTGTCCCCATCACACACTCCCAGGACAGGTACAGCACGGAGTTAGATACAGAGTAAAGCTCCCTCTACACAGTCCCCATCAAATACCCCCAGGACAGGTACAGCACGGGGTTAGATAGAGTAAAGCTCCTTCTACACTGTCCCCATCAAACACTACCTGGACAGGTACAGCACGGGGTCACATACAGAGTAAAGCAACCTCCACACTGTCCCCATCAAACACTCCCAGGACAGGTACAGCACGGGGTTAGATACAGAGTAAAGCTCCCTCTGCACTGTCCCCATCAAACGCTCCCAGGACAGGTACAGCACGGGTTGAGATACAGAGTAAAGCTCCCTCTACACTCTCCCCATCAAATACCCCCAGGACAGGTACAGCACGGGGTTAGATAGAGAGTAAAGCTCCCTCTACACTCTCCCCATCAAATACCCCCAGGACAGGTACAGCACGGGTTGAGATACAGAGTAAAGCTCCCTCTACACTGTCCCCATCAAATACCACCAGGACAGGTACAGCACAGGGTTAGGTACAGAGTAAAGCTCCCTCTACACTGTCCCCATCAAAAACCCCCAGGACAGGTACAGCACGGGGTTAGATACAGAGTAAAGCTCCCTCTACACTGTCCCCATCAAACACTCCCAAGACAGGTACAGCACGTGGTTAGATACAGAGTAAAGCTCCCTCTACATTGCCCCCATCAAAAACTCCCAGGACAGGTACAGCACGGGGTTAGATACAGAGTAAAGCTCCCTCTACATTGTCCCCATGAAACACTCCCAGGACAGGTATAGCACGGGGTTAGATACAGAGGAAAGCACCCTCTGCACTGTCCCCATCAAACACTCCCATGACAAGTACAGCACGGGGTTAGATACAGAGTAAAGCTCCCTCTACACTGTCCCCATCAAACACTCCCAGGACAGGTACAGCACGGGGTCACATACAGAGTAAAGCTCCCGCCACACTGTCCCCATCAAACACTCCCAGGACAGGTACAGCACGGGGTTAGATACAGTGTAAAGCTCCCTCTGCACTGTCCCCATCAAACACTACCAGGACTTGTACAGCATGGGGTTAGGTACAGAGTAAAGCAACCTCCACACTGTCCCCATCAAACACTCCCAGGACAGGTACAGCACGGGGTTAGATACAGAGTAAAGCTCCCTCTGCACTGTCCCCATCAAACGCTCCCAGGACAGGTACAGCACGGGTTGAGATACAGAGTAAAGCTCCCTCTACACTCTCCCCATCAAATACCCCCAGGACAGGTACAGCACGGGGTTAGATAGAGAGTAAAGCTCCCTCTACACTCTCCCCATCAAATACCCCCAGGACAGGTACAGCACGGGTTGAGATACAGAGTAAAGCTCCCTCTACACTGTCCCCATCAAATACCACCAGGACAGATACAGCACAGGGTTAGGTACAGAGTAAAGCTCCCTCTACACTGTCCCCATCAAAAACCCCCAGGACAGGTACAGCACGGGGTTAGATACAGAGTAAAGCTCCCTCTACACTGTCCCCATCAAACACTCCCAAGACAGGTACAGCACGTGGTTAGATACAGAGTAAAGCTCCCTCTACATTGCCCCCATCAAAAACTCCCAGGACAGGTACAGCACGGGGTTAGATACAGAGTAAAGCTCCCTCTACATTGTCCCCATGAAACACTCCCAGGACAGGTATAGCACGGGGTTAGATACAGAGGAAAGCACCCTCTGCACTGTCCCCATCAAACACTCCCATGACAAGTACAGCACGGGGTTAGATACAGAGTAAAGCTCCCTCTACACTGTCCCCATCAAACACTCCCAGGACAGGTACAGCACGGGGTTAGGTACAGAGTAAAGCTCCCTCTGCACTGTCCACGTCAAACGCTCCCAGGACATGTACAGCATGGGGTTAGATACAGAGTAAAGCGCCCTCTTCACTGTCCCCATCAAATACCCCCAGGACAGGTACAGCACGGGGTTCGATACAGAGTAAAGCTCCCTCTGAACTGTCCCCATCAAACACTCCCTGGACAGGTACAGCACGGGGTTAGATACAGAGTAAAGCTCCCACTTCACTGTCCCCATCACACACTCCCAGGACAGGTACAGCACGGAGTTAGATACAGAGTAAAGCTTCCTCTACACAGTCCCCATCAAATACCCCCAGGACAGGTACAGCACGGGGTTAGATAGAGTAAACCTCCCTCTACACTGTCCCCATCAAACACTACCTGGACAGGTACAGCACGGGGTCACATACAGAGTAAAGCAACCTCCACACTGTCCCCATCAAACACTCCCAGGACAGGTACAGCACGGGGTTAGATACAGAGTAAAGCTCCCTCTGCACTGTCCCCATCAGACGCTCCCAGGACAGGTACAGCACGGGTTGAGATACAGAGTAAAGCTCCCTCTACACTCTCCCCATCAAATACCCCCAGGACAGGTACAGCACGGTGTTAGATACAGAGTAAAGCTCCCTCTAGACTGTCCCCATCAAAAACTCCAAGGACAGGTACAGCACGGGGTTAGATACAGAGTAATGCTCCCTCTACACTGTCCCCATCAAACACTCCCAGGACAGGTACAGCACAGGGTTAGATACAGAGCAAAGCTCCCTCTACACTGTCCCCATCAAACACTCCCAGGACAGGTACAGCACGGGGTTAAATATAGAGTAAAGCTCCCTCTGAACTGTACCCATCAAACACTCCCTGGACAGGTACAGCACGGGGTTAGATACAGAGTAAAGCTCCCACTTCACTGTCCCCATCACACACTCCCAGGACAGGTACAGCACGGAGTTAGATACAGAGTAAAGCTCCCTCTACACAGTCCCCATCAAATACCCCCAGGACAGGTACAGCACGGGGTTAGATAGAGTAAAGCTCCTTCTACACTGTCCCCATCAAACACTACCTGGACAGGTACAGCACGGGGTCACATACAGAGTAAAGCAACCTCCACACTGTCCCCATCAAACACTCCCAGGACAGGTACAGCACGGGGTTAGATACAGAGTAAAGCTCCCTCTGCACTGTCCCCATCAAACGCTCCCAGGACAGGTACAGCACGGGTTGAGATACAGAGTAAAGCTCCCTCTACACTCTCCCCATCAAATACCCCCAGGACAGGTACAGCACGGGGTTAGATACAGAGTAAAGCTCCCTCTACACTGTCCCCATCAAACACTCCCAAGACAGGTACAGCACGTGGTTAGATACAGAGTAAAGCTCCCTCTACATTGCCCCCATCAAAAACTCCCAGGACAGGTACAGCACGGGGTTAGATACAGAGTAAAGCTCCCTCTACATTGTCCCCATGAAACACTCCCAGGACAGGTATAGCACGGGGTTAGATACAGAGGAAAGCACCCTCTGCACTGTCCCCATCAAACACTCCCATGACAAGTACAGCACGGGGTTAGATACAGAGTAAAGCTCCCTCTACACTGTCCCCATCAAACACTCCCAGGACAGGTACAGCACGGGGTTAGGTACAGAGTAAAGCTCCCTCTGCACTGTCCACGTCAAACGCTCCCAGGACATGTACAGCATGGGGTTAGATACAGAGTAAAGCGCCCTCTTCACTGTCCCCATCAAATACCCCCAGGACAGGTACAGCACGGGGTTCGATACAGAGTAAAGCTCCCTCTGAACTGTCCCCATCAAACACTCCCTGGACAGGTACAGCACGGGGTTAGATACAGAGTAAAGCTCCCACTTCACTGTCCCCATCACACACTCCCAGGACAGGTACAGCACGGAGTTAGATACAGAGTAAAGCTTCCTCTACACAGTCCCCATCAAATACCCCCAGGACAGGTACAGCACGGGGTTAGATAGAGTAAACCTCCCTCTACACTGTCCCCATCAAACACTACCTGGACAGGTACAGCACGGGGTCACATACAGAGTAAAGCAACCTCCACACTGTCCCCATCAAACACTCCCAGGACAGGTACAGCACGGGGTTAGATACAGAGTAAAGCTCCCTCTGCACTGTCCCCATCAGACGCTCCCAGGACAGGTACAGCACGGGTTGAGATACAGAGTAAAGCTCCCTCTACACTCTCCCCATCAAATACCCCCAGGACAGGTACAGCACGGTGTTAGATACAGAGTAAAGCTCCCTCTAGACTGTCCCCATCAAAAACTCCAAGGACAGGTACAGCACGGGGTTAGATACAGAGTAATGCTCCCTCTACACTGTCCCCATCAAACACTCCCAGGACAGGTACAGCACAGGGTTAGATACAGAGCAAAGCTCCCTCTACACTGTCCCCATCAAACACTCCCAGGACAGGTACAGCACGGGGTTAAATATAGAGTAAAGCTCCCTCTGAACTGTACCCATCAAACACTCCCTGGACAGGTACAGCACGGGGTTAGATACAGAGTAAAGCTCCCACTTCACTGTCCCCATCACACACTCCCAGGACAGGTACAGCACGGAGTTAGATACAGAGTAAAGCTCCCTCTACACAGTCCCCATCAAATACCCCCAGGACAGGTACAGCACGGGGTTAGATAGAGTAAAGCTCCTTCTACACTGTCCCCATCAAACACTACCTGGACAGGTACAGCACGGGGTCACATACAGAGTAAAGCAACCTCCACACTGTCCCCATCAAACACTCCCAGGACAGGTACAGCACGGGGTTAGATACAGAGTAAAGCTCCCTCTGCACTGTCCCCATCAAACGCTCCCAGGACAGGTACAGCACGGGTTGAGATACAGAGTAAAGCTCCCTCTACACTCTCCCCATCAAATACCCCCAGGACAGGTACAGCACGGGGTTAGATAGAGAGTAAAGCTCCCTCTACACTCTCCCCATCAAATACCCCCAGGACAGGTACAGCACGGGTTGAGATACAGAGTAAAGCTCCCTCTACACTGTCCCCATCAAATACCACCAGGACAGGTACAGCACAGGGTTAGGTACAGAGTAAAGCTCCCTCTACACTGTCCCCATCAAAAACCCCCAGGACAGGTACAGCACGGGGTTAGATACAGAGTAAAGCTCCCTCTACACTGTCCCCATCAAACACTCCCAAGACAGGTACAGCACGTGGTTAGATACAGAGTAAAGCTCCCTCTACATTGCCCCCATCAAAAACTCCCAGGACAGGTACAGCACGGGGTTAGATACAGAGTAAAGCTCCCTCTACATTGTCCCCATGAAACACTCCCAGGACAGGTATAGCACGGGGTTAGATACAGAGGAAAGCACCCTCTGCACTGTCCCCATCAAACACTCCCATGACAAGTACAGCACGGGGTTAGATACAGAGTAAAGCTCCCTCTACACTGTCCCCATCAAACACTCCCAGGACAGGTACAGCACGGGGTCACATACAGAGTAAAGCTCCCGCCACACTGTCCCCATCAAACACTCCCAGGACAGGTACAGCACGGGGTTAGATACAGTGTAAAGCTCCCTCTGCACTGTCCCCATCAAACACTACCAGGACTTGTACAGCATGGGGTTAGGTACAGAGTAAAGCAACCTCCACACTGTCCCCATCAAACACTCCCAGGACAGGTACAGCACGGGGTTAGATACAGAGTAAAGCTCCCTCTGCACTGTCCCCATCAAACGCTCCCAGGACAGGTACAGCACGGGTTGAGATACAGAGTAAAGCTCCCTCTACACTCTCCCCATCAAATACCCCCAGGACAGGTACAGCACGGGGTTAGATAGAGAGTAAAGCTCCCTCTACACTCTCCCCATCAAATACCCCCAGGACAGGTACAGCACGGGTTGAGATACAGAGTAAAGCTCCCTCTACACTGTCCCCATCAAATACCACCAGGACAGATACAGCACAGGGTTAGGTACAGAGTAAAGCTCCCTCTACACTGTCCCCATCAAAAACCCCCAGGACAGGTACAGCACGGGGTTAGATACAGAGTAAAGCTCCCTCTACACTGTCCCCATCAAACACTCCCAAGACAGGTACAGCACGTGGTTAGATACAGAGTAAAGCTCCCTCTACATTGCCCCCATCAAAAACTCCCAGGACAGGTACAGCACGGGGTTAGATACAGAGTAAAGCTCCCTCTACATTGTCCCCATGAAACACTCCCAGGACAGGTATAGCACGGGGTTAGATACAGAGGAAAGCACCCTCTGCACTGTCCCCATCAAACACTCCCATGACAAGTACAGCACGGGGTTAGATACAGAGTAAAGCTCCCTCTACACTGTCCCCATCAAACACTCCCAGGACAGGTACAGCACGGGGTTAGGTACAGAGTAAAGCTCCCTCTGCACTGTCCACGTCAAACGCTCCCAGGACATGTACAGCATGGGGTTAGATACAGAGTAAAGCGCCCTCTTCACTGTCCCCATCAAATACCCCCAGGACAGGTACAGCACGGGGTTCGATACAGAGTAAAGCTCCCTCTGAACTGTCCCCATCAAACACTCCCTGGACAGGTACAGCACGGGGTTAGATACAGAGTAAAGCTCCCACTTCACTGTCCCCATCACACACTCCCAGGACAGGTACAGCACGGAGTTAGATACAGAGTAAAGCTTCCTCTACACAGTCCCCATCAAATACCCCCAGGACAGGTACAGCACGGGGTTAGATAGAGTAAACCTCCCTCTACACTGTCCCCATCAAACACTACCTGGACAGGTACAGCACGGGGTCACATACAGAGTAAAGCAACCTCCACACTGTCCCCATCAAACACTCCCAGGACAGGTACAGCACGGGGTTAGATACAGAGTAAAGCTCCCTCTGCACTGTCCCCATCAGACGCTCCCAGGACAGGTACAGCACGGGTTGAGATACAGAGTAAAGCTCCCTCTACACTCTCCCCATCAAATACCCCCAGGACAGGTACAGCACGGTGTTAGATACAGAGTAAAGCTCCCTCTAGACTGTCCCCATCAAAAACTCCAAGGACAGGTACAGCACGGGGTTAGATACAGAGTAATGCTCCCTCTACACTGTCCCCATCAAACACTCCCAGGACAGGTACAGCACAGGGTTAGATACAGAGCAAAGCTCCCTCTACACTGTCCCCATCAAACACTCCCAGGACAGGTACAGCACGGGGTTAAATATAGAGTAAAGCTCCCTCTGAACTGTACCCATCAAACACTCCCTGGACAGGTACAGCACGGGGTTAGATACAGAGTAAAGCTCCCACTTCACTGTCCCCATCACACACTCCCAGGACAGGTACAGCACGGAGTTAGATACAGAGTAAAGCTCCCTCTACACAGTCCCCATCAAATACCCCCAGGACAGGTACAGCACGGGGTTAGATAGAGTAAAGCTCCTTCTACACTGTCCCCATCAAACACTACCTGGACAGGTACAGCACGGGGTCACATACAGAGTAAAGCAACCTCCACACTGTCCCCATCAAACACTCCCAGGACAGGTACAGCACGGGGTTAGATACAGAGTAAAGCTCCCTCTGCACTGTCCCCATCAAACGCTCCCAGGACAGGTACAGCACGGGTTGAGATACAGAGTAAAGCTCCCTCTACACTCTCCCCATCAAATACCCCCAGGACAGGTACAGCACGGGGTTAGATAGAGAGTAAAGCTCCCTCTACACTCTCCCCATCAAATACCCCCAGGACAGGTACAGCACGGGTTGAGAGACAGAGTAAAGCTCCCTCTACACTGTCCCCATCAAATACCACCAGGACAGGTACAGCATAGGGTTAGGTACAGAGTAAAGCTCCCGCTACACTGTCCCCATCAAAAACCCCCAGGACAGGTACAGCACGGGGTTAGATACAGAGTAAAGCTCCCTCTACACTGTCCCCATCAAACACTCCCAAGACAGGTACAGCACGTGGTTAGATACAGAGTAAAGCTCCCTCTACATTGCCCCCATCAAAAACTCCCAGGACAGGTACAGCACGGGGTTAGATACAGAGTAAAGCTCCCTCTACATTGTCCCCATGAAACACTCCCAGGACAGGTATAGCACGGGGTTAGATACAGAGGAAAGCACCCTCTGCACTGTCCCCATCAAACACTCCCATGACAAGTACAGCACGGGGTTAGATACAGAGTAAAGCTCCCTCTACACTGTCCCCATCAAACACTCCCAGGACAGGTACAGCACGGGGTCACATACAGAGTAAAGCTCCCGCCACACTGTCCCCATCAAACACTCCCAGGACAGGTACAGCACGGGGTTAGATACAGTGTAAAGCTCCCTCTGCACTGTCCCCATCAAACACTACCAGGACTTGTACAGCATGGGGTTAGGTACAGAGTAAAGCAACCTCCACACTGTCCCCATCAAACACTCCCAGGACAGGTACAGCACGGGGTTAGATACAGAGTAAAGCTCCCTCTGCACTGTCCCCATCAAACGCTCCCAGGACAGGTACAGCACGGGTTGAGATACAGAGTAAAGCTCCCTCTACACTCTCCCCATCAAATACCCCCAGGACAGGTACAGCACGGGGTTAGATAGAGAGTAAAGCTCCCTCTACACTCTCCCCATCAAATACCCCCAGGACAGGTACAGCACGGGTTGAGATACAGAGTAAAGCTCCCTCTACACTGTCCCCATCAAATACCACCAGGACAGGTACAGCACAGGGTTAGGTACAGAGTAAAGCTCCCTCTACACTGTCCCCATCAAAAACCCCCAGGACAGGTACAGCACGGGGTTAGGTACAGAGTAAAGCTCCCTCTACACTGTCCCCATCAAACACTCCCAAGACAGGTACAGCACGTGGTTAGATACAGAGTAAAGCTCCCTCTACATTGCCCCCATCAAAAACTCCCAGGACAGGTACAGCACGGGGTTAGATACAGAGTAAAGCTCCCTCTACATTGTCCAAATGAAACACTCCCAGGACAGGTATAGCACGGGGTTAGATACAGAGGAAAGCACCCTCTGCACTGTCCCCATCAAACACTCCCATGACAAGTACAGCACGGGGTTAGATACAGAGTAAAGCTCCCTCTACACTGTCCCCATCAAACACTCCCAGGACAGGTACAGCACGGGGTCACATACAGAGTAAAGCTCCCGCCACACTGTCCCCATCAAACACTCCCAGGACAGGTACAGCACGGGGTTAGATACAGTGTAAAGCTCCCTCTGCACTGTCCCCATCAAACACTACCAGGACTTGTACAGCATGGGGTTAGGTGCAGAGTAAAGCTCCCTCTACACTGTCCCCATCAAATACCCCCAGGACAGGTACAGCACGGGGTTAGATACAGAGTAAAGCTCCCTCTACACTGTCCCCATCAAACACTCCCAGGACAGGTACATCACGGGGTTAGATACAGAGTAAATCTCCCTCTACACTGTCCCCATCAAATACCCACAGGACTGGTACAGCACGGGGTTAGATACAGAGTAAAGCTCCCTCTACAGTGTCCCCATCAAACACTCCCAGGACAGGTACAGCACGGGGTTAGATCAGAGTAATGCTCCCTCTACACTGTCCCCATCAAACACTCCCAGGACAAGTACAGCACGGGGTTAGATACAGAGCAAAGCTCCCTCTACACTGTCCCCATCAAACACTCCCTGGACAGGTACAGCACGGGGTTAGATACAGAGCAAAGCTCCCTCTACACTGTCCCGATCAAACACTCCCAGGACAGGTACAGCACGGGGTTAGATACAGAGTAAAGCTCCCTCTACACTGTCCCCTTCAAACACTCCCAGGACAGGTACAGGACGGTGTTAGATACAGAGTAAAGCTCCCTCTACACTGTCCCCATCAAACACTCCCAGGACAGGTACAGCACGGGGTTAGATACAGAGTAAAGCTCCCTCTACACTGCCACCATCAAACACTCCCAGGACAGGTACTTCACGGGGTTAGACACAGAGTAAAGCTCCCTCTACACTGTCCCCATCAAATACCCCCAGGACAGGTACAGCACGGGGTTAGATACAGAGTAAAGCTCCCTCTACACTGTCCCCATCAAACACTCCCTGGACAGGTACAGCACGGGGTCACATACAGAGTAAAGCTCCCTCCACACTGTCCCCATCAAACACTCCCAGGACAGGTACAGCACGGGGTTAGATACAGAGTAAAGCTCCCTCTTCACTGTCCCCATCAACACTCCCAGGACAGGTACATCACGGGGTTAGATACAGAGTAAATCTCCCTCTACACTGTCCCCATCAAATACCCCCAGGACAGGTACAGCACGGGGTTAGATACAGAGTAAAGCTCCCTCTACACTGTACCCATCAAACACTCCCAGGACAGATACAGCACGGGGTAAGATACAGAGTAGAGCTCCCCCTACACTGTCCCGATCAAACACTCCCAGGACAGGTACAGCACGGGGTTAGATAGAGTAAAGCTCCCTCTACACTGTCCCCATCAAACACTACCTGGACAGGTACAGCACGGGGTCACATACAGAGTAAAGCAACCTCCACACAGTCCCCATCAAACACTCCCAGGACAGGTACAGCACGGGGTTAGGTACAGAGTAAAGCTCCCTCTGCACTGTCCACGTCAAACGCTCCCAGGACATGTACAGCATGGGGTTAGATACAGAGTAAAGCGCCCTCTTCACTGTCCCCATCAAATACCCCCAGGACAGGTACAGCACGGGGTTCGATACAGAGTAAAGCTCCCTCTGAACTGTCCCCATCAAACACTCCCTGGACAGGTACAGCACGGGGTTAGATACAGAGTAAAGCTCCCACTTCACTGTCCCCATCACACACTCCCAGGACAGGTACAGCACGGAGTTAGATACAGAGTAAAGCTTCCTCTACACAGTCCCCATCAAATACCCCCAGGACAGGTACAGCACGGGGTTAGATAGAGTAAACCTCCCTCTACACTGTCCCCATCAAACACTACCTGGACAGGTACAGCACGGGGTCACATACAGAGTAAAGCAACCTCCACACTGTCCCCATCAAACACTCCCAGGACAGGTACAGCACGGGGTTAGATACAGAGTAAAGCTCCCTCTGCACTGTCCCCATCAGACGCTCCCAGGACAGGTACAGCACGGGTTGAGATACAGAGTAAAGCTCCCTCTACACTCTCCCCATCAAATACCCCCAGGACAGGTACAGCACGGTGTTAGATACAGAGTAAAGCTCCCTCTAGACTGTCCCCATCAAAAACTCCAAGGACAGGTACAGCACGGGGTTAGATACAGAGTAATGCTCCCTCTACACTGTCCCCATCAAACACTCCCAGGACAGGTACAGCACAGGGTTAGATACAGAGCAAAGCTCCCTCTACACTGTCCCCATCAAACACTCCCAGGACAGGTACAGCACGGGGTTAAATATAGAGTAAAGCTCCCTCTGAACTGTACCCATCAAACACTCCCTGGACAGGTACAGCACGGGGTTAGATACAGAGTAAAGCTCCCACTTCACTGTCCCCATCACACACTCCCAGGGCAGGTACAGCACGGAGTTAGATACAGAGTAAAGCTCCCTCTACACAGTCCCCATCAAATACCCCCAGGACAGGTACAGCACGGGGTTAGATAGAGTAAAGCTCCTTCTACACTGTCCCCATCAAACACTACCTGGACAGGTACAGCACGGGGTCACATACAGAGTAAAGCAACCTCCACACTGTCCCCATCAAACACTCCCAGGACAGGTACAGCACGGGGTTAGATACAGAGTAAAGCTCCCTCTGCACTGTCCCCATCAAACGCTCCCAGGACAGGTACAGCACGGGTTGAGATACAGAGTAAAGCTCCCTCTACACTCTCCCCATCAAATACCCCCAGGACAGGTACAGCACGGGGTTAGATAGAGAGTAAAGCTCCCTCTACACTCTCCCCATCAAATACCCCCAGGACAGGTACAGCACGGGTTGAGATACAGAGTAAAGCTCCCTCTGCACTGTCCCCATCAAACACTCCCAGGACAGGTACAGCACGGGGTTAGATACAGAGTAAAGCTCCCTCTACACTGTCCCCATCAAACACTCCCAGGACAGGTACAGCACGGGGTTAAATACAGAGTAAAGCTCCCTCTACACTATCCCCATTAAACACTCCCAGGACAGATACATCACGGGGTTAGATACAGAGTAAAGCTCCCTCTACACTGTCCCCATCAAATACCACCAGGACAGGTACAGCACAGGGTTAGGTACAGAGTAAAGCTCCCTCTACACTGTCCCCATCAAAAACCCCCAGGACAGGTACAGCACGGGGTTAGATACAGAGTAAAGCTCCCTCTACACTGTCCCCATCAAACACTCCCAAGACAGGTACAGCACGTGGTTAGATACAGAGTAAAGCTCCCTCTACATTGCCCCCATCAAACACTCCCAGGACAGGTACAGCACGGGGTTAGATACAGAGTACAGCTCCCTCTACATTGTCCCCATGAAACACTCCCAGGACAGGTACAGCACGGGGTTAGATACAGAGGAAAGCACCCTCTGCACTGTCCCCATCAAACACTCCCATGACAAATACAGCACGGGGTTAGATACAGAGTAAAGCTCCCTCTACACTGTCCCCATCAAACACTCCCAGGACAGGTACAGCACGGGGTCACATACAGAGTAAAGCTCCCGCCACACTGTCCCCATCAAACACTCCCAGGACAGGTACAGCACGGGGTTAGATACAGAGTAAAGCTCCCTCTGCACTGTCCCCATCAAACACTACCAGGACATGTACAGCATGGGGTTAGGTACAGAGTAAAGCTCCCTCTACACTGTCCCCATCAAATACCCCCAGGACAGGTACAGCACGGGGTTAGATACAGAGTAAAGCTCCCTCTACACTGTCCCCATCAAACACTCCCAGGACAGGTACATCACGGGGTTAGATACAGAGTAAATCTCCCTCTACACTGTCCCCATCAAATACCCACAGGACAGGTACAGCACGGGGTTAGATACAGAGTAAAGCTCCCTCTACACTGTCCCCATCAAACACTCCCAGGACAGGTACAGCACGGGGTTAGATCAGAGTAATGCTCCCTCGACACTGTCCCCATCAAACACTCCCAGGACAAGTACAGCACGGGGTTAGATACAGAGCAAAGCTCCCTCTACACTGTCCCCATCAAACACTCCCAGGACAGGTACATCACGGGGTTAGATTCAGAGTAAATCTCCCTCTACACTGTCCCCATCTAATACCCCCAGGACAGGTACAGCACGGGATTAGATACAGAGTAAAGCTCCCTCTACACTGTCCCCATCAAACACTCCCAGGACAGGTACAGCACGGGGTTAGATACAGAGTAAAGCTCCCTCTACACTGTCCCCATCAAACACTCCCAGGACAGGTACAGCACGGGGTTAGATACAGAGTAAAGCTCCCTCTACACTGTCCCCATCAAACATAGAACATAGAACATTACAGCGCAGTACAGGCCCTTCGACCCTCGATGTTGTGCCGACCTGTGAAACCACTCTAAAGCCCATCTACACTATTCCCTTATCGCCCATATGTCTATCCAATGACCATTTGAATGTCCTTAGTGTTGGCGAGTCCACTACTGTTGCAGGCAGGGCATTCCACTCCCTTACTATTCTCTGAGTAAAGAACCTACCTCTGACATCTGTCTTAAATCTATCTCCCCTCAATTTAAAGCTATGTCCCCTTGTGCTAGACATCACCATCCGAGGAAAAGGGCTCTCACTGTCCACCCTATCCAATCCTCTGATCATCTTTTGGCCTCAATTAAGTCACCTCTTAACCTCCTTCTCTCTGACGAAAACATCCTCAAGTCCCTCAGCCTTTCCTCATAAGATCTTCCCTCCATTCCAGGCAACATTCTGGTAAATCTCCTCTGCACCCTTTCCAAAGCTTTCACATCCTTCCTATAATGCGGCGACCAGAACTGTACGCAATACTCCAAATGCGGCCGCACCAGAGTTTTGTACAGCTGCAACATGACCTCATGGCTCCGAAACTCAATCCGTCTACCAATAAAAGCTAACACACCGTACGCCTTCTTAACAACCCTCTCAACCTGGATGGCAACTTTCAGGGATCTATGTACATGGACACCGAGATCTCTCTGCTCATCCACACTGCCAAGAATCTTACCATTAGCCCAGTACTCTGTCTTCCTGTTATTCCTTCCAAAACGAATCACCTCACACTTTTCTGCATTAAACTCCATTTGCCACCTCTCAGCCCAGCTCTGCAGCTTATCTATGTCCCTCTGTAACTTGTAACATCCTTCCGCACTGTCCACAACTCCACCGACTTTAGTGTCTTCTGCAAATTTACTCACCCATCCTTCTACGCCCTCCTCCAGGTCATTTATAAAATGAAAAACAGCAGTGGACCCAAAACAGATCCTTGTGGTACACCACTAGTAACTGGACTCCAGTCTGAACACTTCCCATCAACCATCACCCTTTGTCTTCTTCCAGCTAGCCAATTTCTGATCCAAACTGCTAAATCACCCTGAATCCCATGCTTCTGTATTTTCTGCAGGAGCCTACCGTGGGGAACCTTATCAAACGCTTTACTGAAATCCATATACACCACATCAACTGCTTTACCCTCATCCACCTGTTTGGTCACCTTCTCAAAGAACTCATTAAGGTTTGTGAGGCACGACCTACCCTTCCCGAAACCGTGTTGACTATGTCTAATCAAATTATTCCTTTCCAGATGATTATACATCCTATCTCTTATAAACCTTTCCAAGATTTTGCCCACAACAGAAGTAAGGCTCACTGGTCTATAGTTACCGGGGTTGTCTCTACTCCCCTTCTTGAACAAGGGGACAACATTTGCTATCCTCCAGTCCTCTGGCACTATTCCTGTTGACAAAGATGACTTAAAGATCAAAGCCAAAGGCTCAGCAATCTCCTCCCTAGCTTCCCAGAGAATCCTAGGATAAATCCCATCCGGCCCAGGGTACTTATCTATTTGCACACTTTCCAGAATTGCTAACACCTCCTCCTTATGAACCTCAAGCCCTTCTAGTCTAGTAGCCTGAATCTCAGTATTCTCCTCGACAACATTGTCTTTTTCCTGTGTGAATACTGACAAAAAATATTCATTTAGCACCTCTCCTATCTCCTCGGACTCCAAGCACAACTTCCCACTACTGTCCGTGACTGGCCCTACTCTTACCCTAGTCATTCTTTTATTCCTGACATATCTACAGAGAGCTTTAGGGTTATCCTTGATCCTACCTGCCAAAGACTTCTCATGTCCCCTCCTGGCTCTTCTTAGCTCTCTCTTTAGGTCCTTCCTAGCTAACGTGTAACTCTCGAGCGCCCTAACTGAACCTTCATGTCTCATCTTTACATAAGCCTCCTTCTTCCTCTTGACAAGTGTTTCGACTGCTTTAGAAAACCACGGTTCCCTCACTCGACCACTTCCTCCCTGCCTGACAGGTACGTACTTATCAAGGACACGCAGTAGCTGTTCCTTGAACAAGCTCCACATTTACATTGTGCCCATCCCCTGCAGTTTTCCTCTCCATCCGATGCATCCTAAGTCTTGCCTCATCGCATCATAATTGCCTTTCCCCCAGATATAACTCTTGCCCTGCGGTATCTACCTATCCCTTTCCATCACCAAAGTAAACGTAATCGAATTGTGGTCACTATCACCAAAGTGCTCACCTACCTCCAAATCTAACACCTGTCCTGGTTCATTACCCAGTACCAATTCCAATACGGCCTCGCCTCTCGTTGGCCTATCTACATACTGTGTCAGGAAACCTTCCTGCACACATTGGACAAAAACGGACCCATCTAAACTACTCGAACTATAGCGTTTCCAGTCAATATTTGGAAAGTTAAAGTCACCCATAACAACTACCCTGTTGCTTTCGCTCCTATCCAGAATCATCTTTGCAATCCTTTCCTCTACATCTCTGGAACTTTTCGGAGGCCTATAGAAAACCCCTAACAGGGTGACCTCTCCTTTCCTGTTTCTAACCTCAGCCCATACTACCTCAGTAGACGAGTCCTCATCAAACGTCCTTTCTGCCACCGTAATACTGTCCTTGACTAACAATGCCACCCCTCCCCCTCTTTTACCACCTTCCCTGAGCTTACTGAAATATCTAAACCCCGGCACCTGCAACAACCATTCCTGTCCCTGCTCTATCCATATCTCCGAAATGGCCACAACATCAAAGTCCCAGGGACCAACCCATACCGCAAGTTCACCCACCTTATTCCGGATGCTCCTGGCATTGAAGATGACACACTTTAAACCACCTTCCTGCCTGCCGGTACACTCCTGCAACTTTGAAACCTTACTCATGACCTCACTACTCTCAACCTCCTGTATACTGGAGCTACAATTCAGGTTCCCAAACCCCTGCTGAACGAGTTTAAACCCTCCCGAAGAGCATGAGCAAATTTCCCCCCCAGGATATTGGTACCCCTCTGGTCCAGGTGTAGACCATCCCATTTGTAGAAGTCCCATCGACCCCAGAATGGGCCCCAATTATCCAGAAATCTGAAACCCTCCCTCCTGCACCATCCCTGTAGCCACGTGTTGAACTCCTCTCTGTCCCTTTTCCTCGTCTCGCTATCACGTGGCACGGGTAACAACCCAGAGATAATAACTCGGCTTGTCCCAGATCTAAGTTTCCACCCTAGCTCCCTGAATTCCTGCCTTACATCCCTATCCCTTTTCCTACCTATGTCGTTGGTACCTATGTGGACCACGACTTGGGCTGCTCCCCCTCCCCCTGAAGGATCCCAAAAACACTCCCAGGACAGGTACAGCACGGGGTTAGATACAGAGTAAAGCTCCCTCTACACTGTCCCCATCAAACACTCCCAGGGCAGGTACAGCACGGGGTTAGATACAGAGTAAAGCTCCCTCTACAATGACCCCATCATACACTCCCAGGACAGGAACAGCACGGGGTTAGATACAGAGTAAAGCTTCCTCTACAATGACCCCATCATACACTCCCAGGACAGGAACAGCACGGGGTTAGATACAGAGTAAAGCTCCCTTCATCTGGGACAGTGCGTCCCTCTCGGACAGTGTCTCCGTCTCGGACAGAGTCTCCCTATCAGACAGTGTCTCCCTCTCGGACAGTGTCTCCCTCGAACAGTGACTCCCTCTGGGACAGTGTCTCCCTCTACGACAGAGTCGCCCTCTCGGACAGTGTCTCCCTCTCGGACAGTGTCTCCCTCTCGGACAGTGTCTCCCTCTGGGACAGAGTCTCCCTCTGGCACAGTGTCTCCCTCTCGGACAGTGTCTCCCTCTCGGACAGAGTCTCCCTCTGGAACAGTGTCTCTCTCTGGGACAGCGTCTCTCTCTGGGACAGTGTCTCTCTCTGGGACAGTGTCTCCCACTGCGACACTGTCTCCCTCTGGGACAGTGTCTCCCTCTGGGACAGTGTCTTCCTCTGGGACAGTGTCTTCCTCTGGGACAGTGTCTCCCTCGGACAGTGTCTCCCTCGGACAGTGCCTCCCTCGGACAGTGTCTCCCTCTGGGACAGTGTCTCCCTCTGGGACAGTGTCTCCCTCTGGGACAGTGACTCCCTCTCGGACAGTGTCTCCCTCTCGGACAGAGTCTCCCTATCAGACAGTGTCTCCCTCTGGGACACTGTCTCCCACGGGGAGACACTTGGACAGTGTCTCCCTCTGGGACAGTGTCTCCCACGGGGACAGTGTCTCCCTCTGGGACAGAGTCTCCCTCTGGGACAGTGTCTCCCTCTGGGACAGTGTCTCCCTCTGGGACAGTGTCTCCCTCCGGGACAGTGTCTCTCTCTGGGACAGTGTCTCCCTCTGGGACAGTGTCTCCCTCTGGGACAGAGTCTCCCTCTCGGACAGTATCTCCCTCTCGGACAGTGTCTCCCTCTCAGACAGTGTCTCCCACTGGGACAGTGCCTCCCACTGGGACACTGTCTCCCTCTGGGACACTGTCTCCCTCTGGGACAGTGTCTCCCTCTGGGACAGTGTCTCCCTCTTGGACAGTGTCTCCCTCGGACAGTGTCTCCCTCTCGGACAGAGTCTCCCTCTGGGACAGTGTCTCTCTCTGGCCAGTGTCTCTCTCTGGGACAGTGCCTCCCACTGGGACAGTGTCTCCCTCTGGGACAGTGTCTCCCACTGGGACAGTGTCTCCCTCTGGGACAGTGTCTCCCTCTTGGACAGTGTCTCCCTCGGACAGTATCTCCCTCTGGGACAGTGTCTCCCTTTGGGACAGTGTCTCTCTCTGGGACAGTGTATGTCTCTGGGACAGAGTCTCCCTCTCGGACAGTGTCTCCCTCTGGGACAGTGTCTCCCTCTGGGACAGTGTCTCCCTCTGGGACAGAGTCTCCCTCTCGGACAGTGTCTCCCTCTGGACAGTGTCTCCCTCTGGGACAGTGTCTCCCTCTCGGACAGTGTCTCCCACTGGGACACTGTCTCCCTTCGGGACAGAGTCTCCCTCTGGGACAGTGTCTCCCTCTCGGACAGTGTCTCCCACTGGGACACTGTCTCCCACTCGAACAGTGTCTCCCACTGGGACAGTGTCTCGCTCTGGGACAGTGTCTTCCTCTGGGACAGCATCTCCCTCTGGGACAGAGTCTCCCTCTGGCACTGTGTCTCCCTCTCAGACAGTATCTCCCTCTCGGATTGTAACTCCCTCTCGGACAGTGTCTCCCTCTCAGACAGTGTCTCCCTCTGGGACACAGTCTCCCTCTCGGACAGTGTCTCCCTCTGGGACAGTGTCTCCGTCTCGGACAGTGTCTCCCTTGGACAGTGTCTCCCTCTCGAACTGAGTCTCCCTCTGGGACAGTGTCTCTCTCTGGGACAGTGTCGCCCTCTCGAACAGTGTCTCCCTCTGGGACAGTGTCTCCCTCTGGGACAGTGTCTTCCTCTGGGACAGTGTCTTTCTCTGGGACAGTGTCTCCCTCGGACAGTGTCTCCCTCGGACAGTGCCTCCCTCGGACAGTGTCTCCCTCTGGGACAGTGTCTCCCTCTGGGACAGTGTCTCCCTCTGGGACAGTGACTCCCTCTCGGACAGTGTCTCCCTCTCGGACAGTGTCTCCCTCTCGGACAGTGTCTCCCTCTGTGACAGTGTCTCCCTCTGGGACAGTGTCTCCCTCTGGGACAGAGTCTCCCTCTGGGACAGTGTCTCCCTCTGGGACAGTGTCTCCCTCCGGGACAGTGTCTCTCTCTGGGACAGTGTCTCCCTCTGGGACAGTGTCTCCCTCTGGGACAGAGTCTCCCTCTCGGACAGTATCTCCCTCTCGGACAGTGTCTCCCTCTCAGACAGTGTCTCCCACTGGGACACTGTCTCCCTCTGGGACACTGTCTCCCTCTGGGACAGTGTCTCCCTCTGGGACAGTGTCTCCCTCTTGGACAGTGTCTCCCTCGGACAGTGTCTCCCTCTCGGACAGAGTCTCCCTCTGGGACAGTGTCTCTCTCTGGGACAGTGCCTCCCACTGGGACAGTGTCTCCCTCTGGGACAGTGTCTCCCACTGGGACAGTGTCTCCCACTGGGACAGTGTCTCCCTCTGGGACAGTGTCTCCCTCTTGGACAGTGTCTCTCTCGGACAGTGTCTCCCTCTGGGACAGTGTCTCCCTCTGGGACAGTGTCTCTCTCTGGGACAGTGTCTGTCTCTGGGACAGAGTCTCCCTCTCGGACAGTGTCTCCCTCTGGGACAGTGTCTCCCTCTGGGACAGTGTCTCCCTCTGGGACAGAGTCTCCCTCTTGGACAGTGTCTCCCTCTGGACAGTGTCTCCCTCTGGGACAGTGTCTCCCTCTCGGACAGTGTCTCCCACTGGGACACTGTCTCCCTTCGGGACAGAGTCTCCCTCTGGGACAGTGTCTCCCTCTCGGACAGTGTCTCCCACTGGGACACTGTCTCCCACTGGGACACTGTCTCCCTCTGGGACAGTGTCTCCCTCTGGGACAGTGTCTCCCACTCGAACAGTGTCTCCCACTGGGACAGTGTCTGGCTCTGGGACAGTGTCTTCCTCTGGGACAGCATCTCCCTCTGGAACAGAGTCTCCCTCTGGCACTGTGTCTCCCTCTCAGACAGTATCTCCCTCTCGGACTGTATCTCCCTCTCGGACAGTGTCTCCCTCTCAGACAGTGTCTCCCACTGGGACACTGTCTCCCTCTGGGACACAGTCTCCCTCAAAGAACAAAGAAATGTACAGCACAGGAACAGGCCCTTCGGCCCTCCAAGCCCGTGCCGACCATACTGCCCCACTAAACTACAATCTTCTACACTTCCTGGGTCCGTATCCTTCTATTCCCATCCTATTCATATATTTGTCAAGATGCCCCTTAAATGTCCCTATCGTCCCTGCTTCCACTACCTCCTCCGGTAGTGAGTTCCAGGCACCCACTACCCTCTGCGTAAAAAACTTGCCTCGTACATCTACTCTAAACCTTGCCCCTCTCACCTTAAACCTATGCCCCCTAGTAATTGACCCCTCTACCCTGGGGAAAAGCCACTGACTATCCACTCTGTCTATGCCCCTCATAATTTTGTATACCTCTATCAGGTCGCCCCTCAACCTCCTTCGTACCAGTGAGAACAAACCGAGTTTATTCAATCGCTCCTCATAGCTTATGCCCTCCATACCAGGCAACATTCTGGTAAATCTCTTCTGCACCCTCTCTAAAGCCTCCACATCCTTCTGGTAGTGTGGCGACCAGAATTGAACACTATACTCCAAGTGTGGCCTAACTAAGGTTCTATACAGCTGCAACATGACTTGCCAATTCTTATACTCAATGCCCCGGCCAATGAAGGCAAGCATGCCGTATGCCTTCTTGACTACCTTCTCCACCTGTGTTGCCCCTTTCAATGACCTGTGGACCTGTACTCCTAGATCTCTTTGACTTTCAATACTCTTGAGGGTTCTACCATTCACTGTATATTCCCTACCTGCATTAGACCTTCCAAAATGCATTACCTCACATTTGTCCGGATTAAATTCCATCTGCCATCTCTCAGCCCAAGTCTCCAGACAATCTAAATCCTGCTGTATCCTCAGACAGTCCTCATCGCTATCCGCAATTCCACCAACCTTTGTGTCGTCTGCAAACTTACTAATCAGACCAGTTACATTTTCCTCCAAATCATTTATATATACTACAAAGAGCAAAGGTCCCAGCACTGATCCCTGTGGAGCACCACTGGTCACAGCCCTCCAATTAGAAAAGCATCCCTCCATTGCTACCCTCTGCCTTCTATGGCCTAGCCAGTTCTGTATCCACCTTGCCAGTTCACCCCTGATCCCGTGTGACTTCACCTTTTGTACTAGTCTACCATGAGGGACCTTGTCAAAGGCATTACTGAAGTCCATATAGACAACATCTACTGCCCTACCTGCATCAATCATCTTAGTGACCTCCTCGAAAAACTCTATCAAGTTACTCCCTCTCGGACAGTGTCTCCCTCTGGGACAGTGTCTCCGTCTCGGACAGTGTCTCCCTCGGACAGTGTCTCCCTCTCGAACTGAGTCTCCCTCTGGGACAGTGTCTCCCTCTGGGACAGTGTCTCTCTCTGGGACAGTGTCGCCCTCTCGAACAGTGTCTCCCTCTGGGACAGTGTCTCCCTCTGGGACAGTGTCTCCCTCTCAAACAGTGTCTCCCTCTGGGACAGTGTCTCCCTCTCGAACTGTGTCTCCCACTGGGACAGTGTCTCCCTCTGGTAATGTGCCTTCCTCTTGGACAGCGTCTCCCTATGGGACAGTGTCTCCCTCTCAGACAAAACTCCCACTGGGACAGTGTCTCGCTCTGGGACAGTGTCTCCCTCTGGGACAGTGTCTTCCTCTGGGACAGCATCTCCCTCTGGGACAGAGTCTCCCTCTGGCACAGTGTCTCCCTCTCGGACAGTGTCCCCCACTGGGACAGTGTCTCCCTCTGCGACACCCACTGGGACTGTGTCTCCATCTGGGACAGTGTCTCCCTCTGGTAATGTGCCTTCCTCTGGGACATTGTCTCCCTCTGGGACAGTGTTTCCCCCTGGGACAGAGTCTCCCTCTGCGACAGTGTCTCCCTCTCGGACAGTGTCTCCCTCTCGGACAGTGTCTCCCTCTGGGACACTGTCTCCCTCTCGGACAGTGTCTCCCTCTGGGACAGTGTCTCCCTCTCGGACAGTGTCTCCCTCGGACAGTGTCTCCCTCTCGGACAGTGTCTCCCTCTGGGACAGTGTCTCCCTCTGGGACAGTGTCTCCCTCTCAAACAGTGTCTCCCACTGGGACAGTGTCTCGCTCTGGGACAGTGTCTCCCTCTGGGACAGTGCCTTCCTCTGGGACATCATCTCCCTCTGGGACAGAGTCTCCCTCTGGCACAGTGTCTCCCTCTCAGACAGTATCTCCCTCTCGGACAGTATCTCCCTCTCGGACAGTGTCTCCCTCTCAGACAGTGTCTCCCACTGGGGCACTGTCTCCCACTGGGACACTGTCTCCCTCCGGGACAGAGTCTCCCTCTGGGACAGAGTCTCCCTCTGTGACAGTGTCTCCCTCTCGGACAGTGTCTCTCACTGGGACACTGTCTCCCTCTGGGACAGTTTCTCCCTCTGGGACAGTGTCTCCCTCTGGGACAGTGTCTCCCACTCGAACAGTGTCTCCCACTGGGACAGTGTCTCACTCTGGGACAGTGTCTCCCTCTGGGACAGTGTCTTCCTCTGGGACAGCATCTCCCTCTGGGACAGAGTCTCCCTCTGGCACTGTGTCTCCCTCTCAGACAGTATCTCCCTCTCGGACTGTATCTCCCTCTCGGACAGTGTCTCCCACTGGGACACTGTCTCCCTCTGGGACAGTTTCTCCCTCTGGGACAGTGTCTTCCTTTGGGACAGCATCTCCCTCTGGGACAGTGTCTCCCTCTGGCACAGTGTCTCCCTCTCGGACAGTGTCTCCCTCTGGGACAGCATCTCCCTCTGGGACAGAGTCTCCCTCTGGCACTGTGTCTCCCTCTCAGACAGTATCTCCCTCTCGGACTGTATCTCCCTCTCGGACAGTGTCTCCCACTGGGACACTGTCTCCCTCTGGGACAGTTTCTCCCTCTGGGACAGTGTCTTCCTCTGGGACAGCATCTCCCTCTGGGACAGAGTCTCCCTCTGGCACAGTGTCTCCCTCTCGGACAGTGTCCCCCACTGGGACAGTGTCTCCCTCTGCGACACCCACTGGGACTGTGTCTCCATCTGGGACAGTGTCTCCCTCTGGTAATGTGCCTTCCTCTGGGACATTGTCTCCCTCTGGGACAGTGTTTCCCTCTGGGACAGAGTCTCCCTCTGCGACAGTGTCTCCCTCTCGGACAGTGTCTCCCTCTCGGACAGTGTCTCCCTCTGGGACACTGTCTCCCTCTCGGACAGTGTCTCCCTCTGGGACAGTGTCTCCCTCTCGGACAGTGTCTCCCTCGGACAGTGTCTCCCTCTCGGACAGTGTCTCCCTCTGGGACAGTGTCTCCCTCTGGGACAGTGTCTCCCTCTCAAACAGTGTCTCCCACTGGGACAGTGTCTCGCTCTGGGACAGTGTCTCCCTCTGGGACAGTGCCTTCCTCTGGGACATCATCTCCCTCTGGGACAGAGTCTCCCTCTGGCACAGTGTCTCCCTCTCAGACAGTATCTCCCTCTCGGACAGTATCTCCCTCTCGGACAGTGTCTCCCTCTCAGACAGTGTCTCCCACTGGGGCACTGTCTCCCACTGGGACACTGTCTCCCTCCGGGACAGAGTCTCCCTCTGGGACAGAGTCTCCCTCTGTGACAGTGTCTCCCTCTCGGACAGTGTCTCTCACTGGGACACTGTCTCCCTCTGGGACAGTTTCTCCCTCTGGGACAGTGTCTCCCTCTGGGACAGTGTCTCCCACTCGAACAGTGTCTCCCACTGGGACAGTGTCTCACTCTGGGACAGTGTCTCCCTCTGGGACAGTGTCTTCCTCTGGGACAGCATCTCCCTCTGGGACAGAGTCTCCCTCTGGCACTGTGTCTCCCTCTCAGACAGTATCTCCCTCTCGGACTGTATCTCCCTCTCGGACAGTGTCTCCCACTGGGACACTGTCTCCCTCTGGGACAGTTTCTCCCTCTGGGACAGTGTCTTCCTTTGGGACAGCATCTCCCTCTGGGACAGTGTCTCCCTCTGGCACAGTGTCTCCCTCTCGGACAGTGTCTCCCTCTGGGACAGTGTCTCCCTCTGGGACAGTGTCCCCCACTGGGACAGTGTCTCCCTCTGCGACACCCACTGGGACTGTGTCTCCATCTGGGACAGTGTCTCCCTCTGGTAATGTGCCTTCCTCTGGGACATTGTCTCCCTCTGGGACAGTGTTTCCCTCTGGGACAGAGTCTCCCTCTGGGACAGTGTCTCCCTCTCGGACAGTGTCTCCCTCTGGGACAGTGTCTCCCACTGGGACAGTGTCTCCCTCTGGAACAGTGTCTCCCTCTCGGATAGTGCCTCCCTCTCGGACAGTGTCTCCATCTGGGACTGTGTCTCCCTTGGGGAATGTGCCTTCCTCTGGGACAGTGTCTCCCTCTGGTGACAGTGTCTACCTCTGGGACAGTGTCTCCCTCTGGGACAGTGTCTCCCTCTCGGACAGTGTCTCACTCTGGGACAGTGTCTCCCTCTGAGACAGTGTCTCCCTCTCGGACAGTGTCTCCCTCTCGGATAGTGTCTCCCTCACGACAGTGTCTCCATCTGGGACTGTGTCTCATTTGGGGAATGTGCCTTCCTCTGGGACAGTGTCTCCCTCTGGGACAGTGTCTCCCTCTCGGACAGTGTCTCCCTTTCGGACAGTGTCTCACACTGGGACAGTGTCTCCCTCTGGGACAGTGTCTCCCTCTGGGACAGTGTTTCCCAATGGGACAGTGTCTCCCTCTGGGACAGTGTCTCCCTCTGGGACAGTGTCTCATTCTGGGACAGTGTTTCCCTCTGGGACAGTGTTTCACTCTGGGACAGCGTCTCCCTCTGGGATACTGTCTCCCTCTGAGACAGTTTCCCTCTGGGACAGGGTTACCCTCTGGGACAGTGTCTCCCTCTGGGACAGAGTTTCCCTCTGGGACAGTGTTACCCTCTGGGACAGCGTCTCCCTCTCGGACAGTGTTACCCTCTGGGACAGTGTCTCCCTCTGGGACAGTGTCTCATTCTGGGACAGTGTTTCCCTCTGGGACAGTGTTACCCTCTGGGACAGCGTCTCCCTCTGGGACACTGTCTCCCTCTGAGACAGTTTCCCTCTGGGACAGTGTTACCCTCTGGGACAGTGTCTCCCTCTGGGACAGTGTCTCCCTCTGGGACAGTGTTTCCCAATGGGACAGTGTCTCCCTCTGGGACAGTGTCTCCCTCTGGGACAGTGTCTCATTCTGGGACAGTATTTCCCTCTGGGACAGTGCTTCCCTCTGGGACAGTGTTTCCCTCTGGGACACTGTCTCCCTCTGGGACAGCGTCTCCCTCTGGGACAGTGTTACCCTCTGGGACAGCGTCTCCCTCTGGGACACTGTCTCCCTCTGGGACAGTGTTACCCTCTGGGACAGTGTCTCCCTCTGAGACAGTGTATCATTCTGGGACAGCGTCTCCCTCTGGGACAGTGTTACCCTCTGGGACAGCGTCTCCCTCTGGGACACTGTCTCCCTCTGGGACAGTGTTACCCTCTGGGACAGCGTCTCCCTCTGGGACAGTGTTACCCTCTGGGACAGCGTCTCCCTCTGGGACACTGTCTCCCTCTGGGACAGTGTTACCCTCTGGGACAGCGTCTCCCTCTGGGACAGTGTTACCCTCTGGGACAGCGTCTCCCTCTGGACAGTGTCCCCCTCTTCGACTGTGTCTCCGAACTGCCCATGTGCCTCTCACAGATCGACTTACCTCACTATCGCGCCCAGTTAGGCACGCGCCTCTGTCAATCAGCAGCTCTGTGACCTCCAGCTGTCCGTTAGTTAGAGCATCATGGAGCGGCGAGATCCCGTCACACATTGTGTCCTCCAGGCTGTTCACAGGGGCTCCGGAATCCAGAAGCAGGCGGACAATGTCTGCAAACACAAACAGCACAAAGAATTCCCGCACCTCCAGATCATTCCATCGTTTTCGGGATATCTAACGATATGAAGAGTGACGGACCGGTCACGTCTCGGTGACCCATTCAGCGTGGCCCACCCAATACTGATAAGGACCAGGGAGGGCGGTCATGGACCCTGGTGCGTCTATAGTTTCCGAACCCGTTAACTCCAACGTCACACTGCCGTGGGAGCTTCACTGTCCTCACAGGGATGGAGGCTGCTGGCGTCTGGGGAACAGCGCCACGTCTGCAGGTTTGAGTGGTTGAACAGAAACTGCTCGTTTTTAACATGCAACGATATACATATCTCCAATCTGGCTCGACCTCGGTGCTACCTCCATGGTGCCCTCTCTCAGACTCGACGCAGTCTACCTCCATGAAACGCCCTCCTCCACATTGTGGATTTAATGTTGTCCAGGCCCGCCATTATTCTCGGTATGCTGAACACTCAGACTCTAGACCAGCCCGAAGCTATGTCCACACGGCGACATCCTAAAGAGTTGCTGCTCACAAGCACTGCAAACAACATTCCCATGTACACTCTATTGGAGCACAGCTCCCGGTTTCACTTGCAAATGGAAACACCTTCTTATAACCAGCACCAGCTTACCAGGTGTTATTTCAGTCCACGCAAGTGGGCTTTGCAAACAGAAAAATTACACGTCGATTTGAGTGATAAATATTTTTAAATTGCAACTAACCTCACTTATAAATGCCCAGCACAGGAGCAGAATTAGGCCACTCGGCCCCTCGAGTCTGCTCCACCATTCAATCATGGCTGATATTTTCTCATCCTCATTCTCCTGCCTTCTCCCCATAACCCCTGATCCCCTTATTAATCAAGAACCTATCTATCTCTGTCTGAAAGACAGTGATTTGGCTCATCCCAGCCGCACACACACATTACACTCCCCACACACACTCATCCCAGCCGCACACACACATTACACTCCCCACACACACTCATCCCAGCCGCACACACACATTACACTCCCCACACACACTCATCCCAGCCGCACACACACATTACACTCCTCACACACACACATCCCAGCCGCACACACACATTACAGTCCCAACACACACTCATCCCAGCCGCACACACACATTACACTCCCCGCACACACTCATCCCAGCCTCACACACACATTACACTCCCCACACACACACATCCCAGCCGCACACACACATTACACTCCCCACACACACACACATCCCAGCCGCACACACACATTACAGTCCCCACACACACTCATCCCAGCCGCACACACACATTACACTCCCCACACACACTCACCCCAGCCGCACACACATTACACTCCCCACGCACACTCATCCCAGCCGCACACACACATTACACTCCCCACACACACACTCATCCCAGCCGCACACACACATTACACTCCCCACACACACTCACCCAGCCTCGCACACACATTACACTCCCCACACACACACACATCCCAGCCGCACACACACATTACACTCCCCACACACACTCACCCCAGCCGCACACACATTACACTCCCCACACACACTCATCCCAGCCGCACACACACATTACACTCCCCACACACACACTCATCCCAGCCGCACACACACATTACACTCCCCACACACACTCACCCAGCCTCGCACACACATTACACTCCCACACACACACACATCCCAGCCGCACACACACATTACACTCCCCACACACACTCACCCCAGCCGCACACACATTACACTCCCCACACACACTCATCCCAGCCGCACACACACATTACACTCCCCACACACACACTCATCCCAGCCGCACACACACATTACACTCCCCACACACACTCACCCAGCCTCGCACACACATTACACTCCCCACACACACACACATCCCAGCCGCACACACACATTACACTCCCCACACACACTCATCCCAGCCGCACACACACATTACACTCCTCACACACACTCACCCCAGCCGCACACACACATTACACTCCCCACACACACTCATCCCAGCCGCACACACACATTACACTCCCCACACACACTCATCCCAGCCGCACACACACATTACAGTCCCCACACACACTCATCCCAGCCGCACACACACATTACACTCCGCACACACACACACATCCCAGCCGCACACACACATTACACTCCGCACACACACACACATCCCAGCCGCACACACACATTACACTCCCCACACACACACATCCCAGCCGCACACACACATTACAGTCCCCACACACACTCATCCCAGCCGCACACACACATTACACTCCCCGCACACACTCATCCCAGCCTCACACACACATTACACTCCCCACACACACACACATCCCAGCCGCACACACACATTACAGTCCCCACACACACTCATCCCAGCCGCACACACACATTACACTCCCCACACACACTCACCCCAGCCGCACACACATTACACTCCCCACGCACACTCATCCCTGCCGCACACACACATTACACTCCCCACACACACACTCATCCCAGCCGCACACACACATTACACTCCCCACACACACTCACCCAGCCTCGCACACACATTACACTCCCCACACACACACACATCCCAGCCGCACACACACATTACACTCCCCACACACACTCACCCCAGCCGCACACACATTACACTCCCCACACACACTCATCCCAGCCGCACACACACATTACACTCCCCACACACACACTCATCCCAGCCGCACACACACATTACACTCCCCACACACACTCACCCAGCCTCGCACACACATTACACTCCCCACACACACACACATCCCAGCCGCACACACACATTACACTCCCCACACACACTCACCCCAGCCGCACACACATTACACTCCCCACACACACTCATCCCAGCCGCACACACACATTACACTCCCCACACACACACTCATCCCAGCCGCACACACACATTACACTCCCCACACACACTCACCCAGCCTCGCACACACATTACACTCCCCACACACACACACATCCCAGCCGCACACACACATTACACTCCCCACACACACACACATCCCAGCCGCACACACACATTACACTCCCCACACACACTCATCCCAGCCGCACACACACATTACACTCCCCACACACACACACATCCCAGCCGCACACACACATTACAGTCCCCACACACACACACATCCCAGCCGCACACACACATTACACTCCCCACACACACACACATCCCAGCCGCACACACACATTACACTCCCCACACACACACACATCCCAGCCGCACACACACATTACACTCCCCACACACACTCATCCCAGCCGCACACACACATTACACTCCCCACACACACTCACCCAGCCTCGCACACACATTACACTCCCCACACACACACACATCCCAGCCGCACACACACATTACACTCCCCACACACACTCATCCCAGCCTCGCACACACATTACACTCCCCACACACACACACATCCCAGCCGCACACACACATTACACTCCCCACACACACTCATCCCAGCCGCACACACACATTACAGTCCCCACACACACACACATCCCAGCCGCACACACACATTACACTCCGCACACACACACACATCCCAGCCGCACACACACATTACACTCCCCACACACACTCATCCCAGCCGCACACACACATTACACTCCCCACACACACACACATCCCAGCCGCACACACACATTACAGTCCCCACACACACACACATCCCAGCCGCACACACACATTACACTCCCCACACACACACACATCCCAGCCGCACACACACATTACACTCCCCACACACACACACATCCCAGCCGCACACACACATTACAGTCCCCACACACACTCATCCCAGCCTTGCACACACATTACACTCCCCAGACACACTCATCCCAGCCTTGCACACACATTACACTCCCCACACACACTCATCCCAGCCGCACACACACATTACACTCCCCACACACACTCATCCCAGCCTTGCACACACATTACACTCCCCACACACACTCATCCCAGCCGCACACACACATTACACTCCCCACACACACTCATCCCAGCCTTGCACACACATTACACTCCCCACACACACTCATCCCAGCCGCACACACACATTACACTCCCCACACACACACATTACACTCCCCACACACACTCATCGCAGCCGCACACACATTACACTCCCCACACACACTCATCCCAGCCGCACACACACATTACACTCCCCACACACACTCATCCCATCCTTGCACACACATTACACTCCCCACACACACTCATCCCAGCCTTGCACACACATTACACTCCCCACACACACTCATCCCAGCCGCACACACACATTACACTCCCCACACACACACATCCTAGCCGCACACACACATTACACTTCCCACACACACTCATCCCAGCCGCACACACACATTACACTCCCCACACACACTCATCCCACCCGCACACACACATTACACTCCCCACACACACTCATCCCAGCCACACACACACATTGCACTCCCCACACACACTCATCCCAGCCGCACACACACATTACACTCCCCACACACACTCATCCCAGCCGCACACACATTACACTCCCCACACACACTCATCCCAGCCGCACACACACATTACACTCCCCACACACACTCATCCCAGCCGCACACACACATTACACTCCCCACGCACACTCACCCAGCCGCACACACACATTACACTCTCCACACACACTCACCCAGCCACACACACATTACACTCCCCACACACACTCATCGCAGCCGCACACACATTACACTCCCCACACACACTCATCCCATCCTTGCACACACATTACACTCCCCACACACACTCATCCCAGCCTTGCACACACATTACACTCCCCACACACACTCATCCCAGCCGCACACACACATTACACTCCCCACACACACACATCCTAGCCGCACACACACATTACACTTCCCACACACACTCATCCCAGCCGCACACACACATTACACTCCCCACACACACTCATCCCACCCGCACACACACATTACACTCCCCACACACACACATCCCAGCCGCACACACACATTACACTCCCCACACACACTCATCCCAGCCGCACACACACATTACACTCCCCACACACTCATCCCAGCCACACACACACATTACACTCCCCACACACACTCATCCCAGCCGCACACACACATTACACTCCCTACACACACTCACCCCAGGCTCGCACACACATTACACTCCCCACACACACTCATCCCAGACTCGCACACACACATTACACTCCCCACACACACTCATCCAGCCGCACATACACATTACACTCCCCACACACACTCATCCCAGCCGCACACACACATATTACACTCCCCACACACACTCATCCCAGCCGCACACACACATTACACTCCCCACACACACTGATCCCACCCGCACACACACATTACACTCCCCACACGCACTCATCCCAGCCGCACACACACATTACACTCCCCACACACACACATCCCAGCCTCGCACACACATTACACTCCCCACACACACTCACCCCAGCCGCACACACACATTACACTCCCCACACACACTCACCCAGCCTCGCACACACATTACACCCCCCACACACACTCACCCAGCCTCGCACACACACATTACACTCCCCACACACACACATCCCAGCCGCACACACACATTACACTCCCAACACACACACATCCCAGCCGCACTCACACATTACACTCCCCGCACACACTCATCCCAGCCGCACACAAACATTACACTCCCCACACACACTCATCCCAGCTGCACACACACATTACACTCCCCACACACACACATCCCAGCTGCACACACACATTACACTCCCCGCACACACTCATCCCAGCCGCACACAAACATTACACTCCCCACACACACTCATCCCAGTCGCACACACACATTACACTCCCCACACACACTCACCCCAGCCACACACACACATTACACTCCCCACACACACTCACCCCAGCCGCACACACACATTACACTCCCCACACACACTCATCCCTGCGCACACACATTACACTCCCCAGACACACTCATCCCAGCCACACACATTACACTCCCCACACACACACATCCCAGCCGCACACACACATTACACTCCCCACACACACTCATCCCAGCCGCACACACACACTACACTCCCAACACACACTCATCCCAGCCGCACACACATTACACTCCCCACACACACACATCCCAGCCGCACACACACATTCCACTCGCCACTCACACTCATCCCAGCCGCACACACACATTACACTCCCCACACACACTCATCGCAGCCTTACACACATTACACTCCCCACACACACTCACCCAGCCGCACACACATTACACTCCCCACACACACTCACCCAGCCGCACACACACATTACACTCCCCACACACACTCACCCAGCCACACACACATTACACTCCCCACACACACTCACCCAGCCGCACACACATTACACTCCCCACACACACACATCCCAGCCGCACACACACATTACACTCCCCACACACACTCATCCCAGCCACACACACACATTGCACTCCCCACTCACACTCATCCCAGCCGGACACACACATTACACTCCCCACACACACACATCCCAGCCGCACACACACATTACACTCCCCACACACACACATCCCAGCCGCACATACACATTACACTCCCCACACACACTCATCCCAGCCGCACACACACATTACACTCCCCACACACACTCATCCCAGCCGCACACACACATTACACTCCCCACACACACTCATCCCAGCCGCACACACACATTACACTCCCCAAACACACTCATCCCAGCCGCACACACACATTACACTCCCCACGCACACTCATCCCAGCCGCACACACACATTACACTCCCCACACACACACATCCCAGCCGCACACACATATTACACTCCCCACACACACACATCCCAGCCGCACACACACATTACACTCCCCACACACATTCATCCCAGCCGCACACACACATTACACTCCCAACACACACTCATCCCAGCCTCGCACACACATTACACTCCCCACTCACACTCATCCCAGCCGCACACACACATTACACTCCCCACACACATTCATCCCAGCCGCACACACACATTACACTCCCAACACACACTCATCCCAGCCTCGCACACACATTACACTCCCCACGCACACTCATCCCAGCCGCACACACACATTACACTCCCCACACACACATCCCAGCCGCACACACACATTCCACTCTCCACTCACACTCATCCCAGCCGCACACACACATTACACTCCCCACACACACTCACCCAGCCACACACACACATTACACTCCCCACACACACTCATCCCAGCCGCACACACATTACACTCCCCAGACACACTCATCCCAGCCGCACACACATTACACTCCCCACACACACTCATCCCAGCCGCACACACACATTACACTCCCCACACACACACACCCCAGCCGCACACACACATTACACTCCCCACACACACACATCCCAGCCGCACACACACATTACACTCCCCACACACACTCATCCCAGCCGCACACACACATTACACTCCCAACACACACTCATCCCAGCAGCACACACACATTACACTCCCCACACACTCTCACCCCAGCCGCACACATACATTACACTCCCCACACACACACATCCCAGCCGCACACACACATTACACTCCCCACACACATTCATCCCAGCCGCACACACACATTACACTCCCAACACACACTCATCCCAGCCGCACACACACATTACATTCCCCACACACTCATCCCAGCCGCACACACACATTACACTCCCCACACACACTCATCGCAGCCGCACACACATTACACTCCCCACACACACTCACCCAGCCGCACACACACATTATACTCCCCACACACGCTCACCCAGCCGCACACACACATTACACTCCCCACACACACTCACCCAGCCGCATACACACATTACACTCCCCACACACACACATCCCAGCCGCACACACACATTACACTCCCCACACACACTCATCCCAGCCACACACACACATTGCACTCCCCACTCACAATCATCGCAGCCGCACACACACATTACACTCCCCACACACACTCATCCCAGCCACACACACACATTGCACTCCCCACTCACAATCATCGCAGCCGCACACACACATTACACTCCCCACACACACTCACCCCAGCCGCACACACACATTACACTCCCCACACACACTCACCCAGCCGCACACACATTACACTCCCCAGACACACTCATCCCAGCCGCACACACATTACACTCCCCACACACACTCATCCCAGCCGCACACACACATTACACTCCCCACACACACACACCCCAGCCGCACACACACATTACACTCCCCACACACACATATCCCAGCCGCACACACACATTACACTCCCCACACACACTCATCCCAGCCGCACACACACATTACACTCCCAACACACACTCATCCCAGCAGCATACACACATTACACTCCCCACACACTCTCACCCCAGCCGCACACACACATTACACTCCCCACACACACACATCCCAGCCGCACACACACATTACACTCCCCACACACATTCATCCCAGCCGCACACACACATTACACTCCCAACACACACTCATCCCAGCCGCACACACACATTACATTCCCCACACACACATCCCAGCCGCAAACACACATTCCACTCTCCACTCACACTCATCCCAGCCGCACACACACATTACACTCCCCACACACACTCATCGCAGCCGCACACACATTACACTCCCCACACACACTCACCCAGCCGCACACACACATTATACTCCCCACACACGCTCACCCAGCCGCACACACACATTACGCTCCCCACACACACTCACCCAGCCGCACACACACATTACACTCCCCACACACACACATCCCAGCCGCACACACACATTACACTCCCCACACACACTCATCCCAGCCACACACACACATTGCACTCCCCACTCACAATCATCGCAGCCGCACACACACATTACACTCCCCACACACACTCACCCCAGCCGCACACACACATTACACTCCCCACACACACTCACCCAGCCGCACACACACATTACACTCCCCACACACACTCATCCCAGCCGCACACACACATTACACTCCCCACACACACTCACCCAGCCGCACACACACATTACACTCCCCACACACACTCATCCCAGCCGCACACACACATTACACTCCCCACACACACTCATCCCAGCCACACACACACATTGCACTCCCCAATCACAATCATCGCAGCCGCACACACACATTACACTCCCCACGCACACTCATCCCAGCCGCACACACATTACACTCCCCACACACACTCATCCCAGCCGCACTCACACATTACACTCCCCACTCACACTCTACCAGCCGCACACACACATTACACTCCCCACTCACACCCATCCCAGCCGCACTCACACATTACACTCCCCACACACACTCATCCCAGCTGCACACACACATTACACTCCCCACACACACTCTACCAGCCGCACACACACATTACACTCCCCACTCACACCCATCCCAGCCGCACTCACACATTACACTCCCCACACACACTCATCCCAGCTGCACACACACATTACACTCCCCACATACACTCATCCCAGCCGCACACACACATTACACTCCCCACACACACTCACCCAGCCGCACACACACGTTACACTCCCCACACACACTCATCCCAGCCGCACACACACATTACACTCCCCACACACACTCATCCCAGCCACACACACACATTACACTCCCCACACACACTCATCCCATCCACACACACACATTACACTCCCCACACACACTCATCCCAGCCACACTCACATTACACTCCCCACACACACTCATCCCAGCCGCACACAGACATTACACTCCCCACACACACTCATCCCTGCCGCACACACACATTAAACTCGCCACACACACTCATCCGAGCCACAGACACACATTACATTCCCCACACACTCATCCCAGCCGCACACACACATTACACTCCCCACACACACTCATCGCAGCCGCACACACATTACACTCCCCACACACACTCACCCAGCCGCACACACACATTATACTCCCCACACACGCTCACCCAGCCGCACACACACATTACACTCCCCACACACACTCACCCAGCCGCATACACACATTACACTCCCCACACACACACATCCCAGCCGCACACACACATTACACTCCCCACACACACTCATCCCAGCCACACACACACATTGCACTCCCCACTCACAATCATCGCAGCCGCACACACACATTACACTCCCCACACACACTCATCCCAGCCACACACACACATTGCACTCCCCACTCACAATCATCGCAGCCGCACACACACATTACACTCCCCACACACACTCACCCCAGCCGCACACACACATTACACTCCCCACACACACTCACCCAGCCGCACACACATTACACTCCCCAGACACACTCATCCCAGCCGCACACACATTACACTCCCCACACACACTCATCCCAGCCGCACACACACATTACACTCCCCACACACACACACCCCAGCCGCACACACACATTACACTCCCCACACACACATATCCCAGCCGCACACACACATTACACTCCCCACACACACTCATCCCAGCCGCACACACACATTACACTCCCAACACACACTCATCCCAGCAGCATACACACATTACACTCCCCACACACTCTCACCCCAGCCGCACACACACATTACACTCCCCACACACACACATCCCAGCCGCACACACACATTACACTCCCCACACACATTCATCCCAGCCGCACACACACATTACACTCCCAACACACACTCATCCCAGCCGCACACACACATTACATTCCCCACACACACATCCCAGCCGCACACACACATTCCACTCTCCACTCACACTCATCCCAGCCGCACACACACATTACACTCCCCACACACACTCATCGCAGCCGCACACACATTACACTCCCCACACACACTCACCCAGCCGCACACACACATTATACTCCCCACACACGCTCACCCAGCCGCACACACACATTACGCTCCCCACACACACTCACCCAGCCGCACACACACATTACACTCCCCACACACACACATCCCAGCCGCACACACACATTACACTCCCCACACACACTCATCCCAGCCACACACACACATTGCACTCCCCACTCACAATCATCGCAGCCGCACACACACATTACACTCCCCACACACACTCACCCCAGCCGCACACACACATTACACTCCCCACACACACTCACCCAGCCGCACACACACATTACACTCCCCACACACACTCATCCCAGCCGCACACACACATTACACTCCCCACACACACTCACCCAGCCGCACACACACATTACACTCCCCACACACACTCATCCCAGCCGCACACACACATTACACTCCCCACACACACTCATCCCAGCCACACACACACATTGCACTCCCCAATCACAATCATCGCAGCCGCACACACACATTACACTCCCCACGCACACTCATCCCAGCCGCACACACATTACACTCCCCACACACACTCATCCCAGCCGCACTCACACATTACACTCCCCACTCACACTCTACCAGCCGCACACACACATTACACTCCCCACTCACACCCATCCCAGCCGCACTCACACATTACACTCCCCACACACACTCATCCCAGCTGCACACACACATTACACTCCCCACACACACTCTACCAGCCGCACACACACATTACACTCCCCACTCACACCCATCCCAGCCGCACTCACACATTACACTCCCCACACACACTCATCCCAGCTGCACACACACATTACACTCCCCACATACACTCATCCCAGCCGCACACACACATTACACTCCCCACACACACTCACCCAGCCGCACACACACGTTACACTCCCCACACACACTCATCCCAGCCGCACACACACATTACACTCCCCACACACACTCATCCCAGCCACACACACACATTACACTCCCCACACACACTCATCCCATCCACACACACACATTACACTCCCCACACACACTCATCCCAGCCACACTCACATTACACTCCCCACACACACTCATCCCAGCCGCACACAGACATTACACTCCCCACACACACTCATCCCTGCCGCACACACACATTAAACTCGCCACACACACTCATCCGAGCCACAGACACACATTACACTCCCCACACACACTCATTCCTGCCGCACATACACATTACACTCCCCACACACACTCACCCAGCCTCGCATACACATTACACTCCCCACACACACTCATCCCAGCCGCACACACACATTACACTCCCCACACACACTCATCCCAGCCTCGCAGACACACATTACACTCCCCACACACAATCACCCCAGCCGCACACACACATTACACTCCCCACACACACTCACCCAGCCGCACACACACATTACACTCCCCACACACACACATCCCAGCCGCACACACACATTACACTCCCCACACACACTCATCCCAGCCACACACACACATTGCACTCCCCACTCACAATCATCGCAGCCGCACACACACATTACACTCCCCACACACACTCACCCCAGCCGCACACACACATTACACTCCCCAAACACACTCACCCAGCCGCACACACACATTACACTCCCCACACACACTCATCCCAGCCGCACACACACATTACACTCCCCACACACACTCACCCAGCCGCACACACACATTACACTCCCCACACACACTCATCCCAGCCGCACACACACATTACACTCCCCACACACACTCATCCCAGCCACACACACACATTGCACTCCCCAATCACAATCATCGCAGCCGCACACACACATTACACTCCCCACGCACACTCATCCCAGCCGCACACACACATTACACTCCCCACACACACTCATCCCAGCCGCACTCACACATTACACTCCCCACTCACACTCTACCAGCCGCACACACACATTACACTCCCCACTCACACCCATCCCAGCCGCACTCACACATTACACTCCCCACACACACTCATCCCAGCTGCACACACACATTACACTCCCCACACACACTCTACCAGCCGCACACACACATTACACTCCCCACTCACACCCATCCCAGCCGCACTCACACATTACACTCCCCACACACACTCATCCCAGCTGCACACACACATTACACTCCCCACATACACTCATCCCAGCCGCACACACACATTACACTCCCCACACACACTCACCCAGCCGCACACACACGTTACACTCCCCACACACACTCATCCCAGCCGCACACACACATTACACTCCCCACACACACTCATCCCAGCCACACACACACATTACACTCCCCACACACACTCATCCCATCCACACACACACATTACACTCCCCACACACACTCATCCCAGCCACACTCACATTACACTCCCAACACACACTCATCCCAGCCGCACACAGACATTACACTCCCCACACACACTCATCCCTGCCGCACACACACATTACACTCGCCACACACACTCATCCGAGCCACAGACACACATTACACTCCCCACACACACTCATTCCTGCCGCACATACACATTACACTCCCCACACACACTCACCCAGCCTCGCATACACATTACACTCCCCACACACACTCATCCCAGCCGCACACACACATTACACTCCCCACACACACTCATCCCAGCCTCGCAGACACACATTACACTCCCCACACACAATCACCCCAGCCGCACACACACATTACACTCCCCACACACACTCATCCCAGCCTCGCATCCACATTACACTCCCCACACACACTCATCCCAGCCACACACACACATTACACTCCCCACACACACACACTCAGCCGCACACACACATTACACTCCACGCACACACTCACCCCAGCCGCACACACACATTACACTCCCCACACACACTCATCCCAGCCGCACACACACATTACACTCCCCACACACACTCATCCCAGCCTCGCATACACATTACACTCCCCACACACATTACACTCCCCACACACACTCATCCCAGCCTCGCACACACATTACACTCCCCACACACACTCACCCAGCCTCGCACACACATTACACTCCCCACACACACTCACCCTAGCCACACACACACATTACACTCCCCACACACACTCATCCCAGCCTCGCACACACACATTACACTCCCCACACACACTCACCCCAGCCGCACATACACATTACACTCCCCACACACACTCATCCCATCCACACACACACATTACACTCCCCACACACACACACCCAGCCGCACACACACATTACACTCCCCACACACACTCATCCCAGCCGCACACACACATTACACTCCCCACACACACTCATCCCAGCCGCACACACACATTACGCTCCCACACACACTCATCCCAGCCTCACACACACATTACACTCCCCACACACACTCATCCCAGCCGCACACACACATTACACTCCCTACACACACTCATCCCAGCCGCACACACACATTACACTCCCCACACACACTCATCCCAGCCGCACACACATTACACTCCCCACGCACACTCACTCAGCTACACACACACATTACACTCCCCACACACACTCACCCAGCTACACACACACATTACACTCCTCACACACACTCATCCCAGCCGCACACACACATTACACTCCCCACACACACTCACCCAGCCGCACACACACATTACACTCCCCACACACACACCCAGCCGCACACACACATTACACTCCCCACACACACTCACCCAGCCGCACACACACATTACTCTCCCCACACACACTCACCCAGCCGCACACACATTACACTCCCCACACACACTCATCCCATCCACACACACATTACACTCCCCACACACACACACCCAGCCGCACACACATTACACTTCCCACACACACTCATCCCAGCCGCACACACACATTACACTCCCCACACACACACATCCCAGCCGCACATACACATTACACTCCCCACACACACTCACCCCAGCCTCGCACACACATTACACTCCCCACACACACACATCCCAGCCGCACACACACATTACACTCCCCACACACACTCATCCCAGCCGCACATACACATTACACTCCCCACACACACTCACCCCAGCCGCACACACACATTACACTCCCCACACACACTCATCCCAGCCGCACTCACACATTACACTCCCCACACACACTCACCCCAGCCGCACATACACATTACACTCCCCACACACACTCACCCAGCCACACACACACATTACACTCCCCACACACACTCATCCCAGCCGCACATACACATTACACTCCCCACACACACTCACCCAGCCACACACACACATTACACTCCCCACACACACTCACCCAGCCACACACACACATTACACTCCCCACACACACTCATCCCAGCCGCACATACACATTACACTCCCCACACACACTCACCCAGCCACACACACACATTACACTCCCCACACACACTCATCCCAGCCGCACATACACATTACACTCCCCACACACACACATCCCAGCCGCACATACACATTACACTCCCCACACACACTCATCCCAGTCGCACATACACATTACACTCCCCACACACACTCATCCCAGCCGCACATACACATTACACTCCCCACACACACTCATCCCAGCCGCACACACACATTACACTCCCCACACACACTCATCCCAGCCGCACATACACATTACCCTCCCCACACACACACATCCCAGCCGCACATACACATTACACTCCCCACACACACTCATCCCAGTCGCACATACACATTACACTCCCCACACACACTCACCCCAGCCGCACACACACATTACACTCCCCACACACACTCATCCCAGCCGCACATACACATTACACTCCCCACACACACACATCCCAGCCGCACATACACATTACACTCCCCACACACACTCATCCCAGTCGCACATACACATTACACTCCCCACACACACTCACCCCAGCCGCACACACACATTACACTCCCCACACACACTCATCCCAGCCGCACATACACATTACACTCCCCACACACATTCATCCCAGCCGCACACACACATTACACTCCCCACACACACTCATCCCAGCCGCACATACACATTACACTCCCCACACACACTCATCCCAGCCGCACACACACATTACACTCCCCACACACACTCATCCCAGCCGCACACACACATTACACTCCCCACACACACTCATCCCAGCCGCACATACACATTACACTCCCCACACACACACATCCCAGCCGCACATACACATTACACTCCCCACACACACTCATCCCAGTCGCACATACACATTACACTCCCCACACACACTCATCCCAGCCGCACATACACATTACACTCCCCACACACACTCATCCCAGCCGCACACGCACATTACACTCCCCACACACACTCATCCCAGCCGCACATACACATTACACTCCCCACACACACACATCCCAGCCGCACATACACATTACACTCCCCACACACACTCATCCCAGCCGCACACACACATTACACTCCCCACACACACTCATCCCAGCCGCACACACACATTACACTCCCCACACACACTCATCCCAGTCGCACATACACATTACACTCCCCACACACACTCATCCCAGCCGCACACACACATTACACTCCCCACACACACTCATCCCAGCCGCACACACACATTACACTCCCCACACACACTCATCCCAGCCTCGCACACACACATTACACTCCCCACACACACTCATCCCAGCCGCACACACACATTACACTCCCCACACACACTCATCCCAGCCACACACACACATTACACTCCCCACACACACTCATCCCAGCCGCACACACACATTACACTCCCCACACACACTCATCCCAGCCACACACACACATTACACTCCCCACACACACTCATCCCAGCCGCACACACACATTACACTCCCCACACACACTCATCCCAGCCGCACACACACATTACACTCCCCACACACAGTCATCCCAGCCGCACACACACATTACACTCCCCACACACACACACCCAGCCGCACACACACATTACACTCCCCACACACACACATCCCAGCCGCACACACATTACACTCCCCACACACACTCATCCCAGCCGCACACACACATTACACTCCCCACACACACACACCCAGCCGCACACACACATTACACTCCCCACACACACTCATCCCAGCCGCACACACACATTACACTCCCCACACACACTCATCCGAGCCACACACACATTACACTCCCCACACACACTCATCCCAGCCGCACACACACATTACACTCCCCACACACACTCATCCCAGCCGCACACACACATTACACTCCCCACACACACTCATCCCAGCCGCACACACACATTACACTCCCCACACACACTCACCCAGCCACACACACACATTACACCCCCCACACACACTCATCCCAGCCGCACACACATTACACTCCCCACACACACTCACCCAGCCACACACACACATTACACTCCCCACACACACTCATCCCAGCCGCACACACACATTACACTCCCCACACACACTCATCCGAGCCACACACACACATTACACTCCCCACACACACTCATCCCAGCCGCACACACACATTACACTCCCCATACACACTCATCCCAGCCGCACACACACATTACAATCCCCACACACACTCATCCCAGCCGCACACACACATTACACTCCCCACACACACTCATCCCAGCCGCACACACACATTACACTCCCCACACACACTCATCCCAGCCTCGCACACACACATTACACTCCCCACACACACTCATCCCAGCCGCACACACACATTACACTCCCCACACACACTCACCCCAGCCGCACACACACATTACACTCCCCACACACACTCACCCCAGCCGCACACACACATTACACTCCCCACACACACTCATCCCAGCCGCACACACACATTACACTCCCCACACACACTCATCCCAGCCACACACACACATTACACTCCCCACACACACTCATCCCAGCCGCACACACACATTACACTCCCCACACACACTCATCCCAGCCACACACACACATTACACTCCCCACACACACTCATCCCAGCCGCACACACACATTACACTCCCCACACACACTCATCCCAGCCGCACACACACATTACACTCCCCACACACACTCATCCCAGCCGCACACACACATTACACTCCCCACACACACACACCCAGCCGCACACACACATTACACTCCCCACACACACTCATCCCAGCCGCACACACATTACACTCCCCACACACACTCATCCCAGCCGCACACACACATTACACTCCCCACACACACACACCCAGCCGCACACACACATTACACTCCCCACACACACTCATCCCAGCCGCACACACACATTACACTCCCCACACACACTCATCCGAGCCACACACACACATTACACTCCCCACACACACTCATCCCAGCCGCACACACACATTACACTCCCCACACACACTCATCCCAGCCGCACACACACATTACACTCCCCACACACACTCATCCCAGCCGCACACACACATTACACTCCCCACACACACTCACCCAGCCACACACACACATTACACCCCCCACACACACTCATCCCAGCCGCACACACATTACACCCCCCACACACACTCACCCAGCCACACACACACATTACACTCCTCACACACACTCATCCCAGCCGCACACACACATTACACTCCCCACACACACTCATCCGAGCCACACACACACATTACACTCCCCACACACACTCATCCCAGCCGCACACACACATTACACTCCCCATACACACTCATCCCAGCCGCACACACACATTACACTCCCCACACACACTCATCCCAGCCGCACACACACATTACACTCCCCACACACACTCATCCCAGCCGCACACACACATTACACTCCCCACACACACTCATCCCAGCCTCGCACACACACATTACACTCCCCACACACACTCATCCCAGCCGCACACACACATTACACTCCCCACACACACTCATCCCAGCCGCACACACACATTACACTCCCCACACACACTCTCCCAGCCGCACACACATTACACTCCCCACACACACTCATCCCAGCCGCACACACACATTACACTCCCCACACACACTCACCGAGCCTCGCACACACATTACACTCCCCACACACACTCACCGAGACAACAAGCTGGCACGGTGCTGGAGCCGCCCATTAGCTGATGGGTTGTCCTGGGCCAGAGGGCATCGAGGGGTGCGGCCTCGGGGGCACCTGTACGACCCATGGCACCAGGTTGAAAGTGGTCTGTTTGCGATGTGCGCAGCTGCATGGCTGCCTTGCCAGCTGCGGCGATGGCGTTCCCTTTCCCCCGCCCCCCGACCCCACAGCCTATCCCCTGGCCACCTTCGCTACCCCCTCCGGCCCGGGCAGAAGCCCCCCCGCATTTTTTAAAAAGGGCTACACCTTCCCCATGTGGACATTGCTGTGTGGAAACAATAACGGGTTTCTGTTCAACCACTCAAACCTCCAGACAGGGTCCTCTTCCCGGTCCACCACCCCAGGCAGGAATAGTGAAGCTCTCACTTGTGGGTGTTCCGTGCCCAGTCCGGTTTTCCTGAATCCAGCCTGCTCACTAACCCAATTCCACGTGTTCTCCCTCACACCACAGGCTGCAGTCTGCTGGTTTAGCACAAGCTGTTCACTGCTTCCTGACATTCAGCAGCCACTGTCAATCCCACTCACCCTGAAGCTCATCTCCTACTGGGCAGTATCCCTGGGGCTGAGGACTCGGCTTTGGCAGGTCAGAGGCTGCGGAGAGTAACTCACCTCCTGACCCCCCAAAGCCTGCCCACCATCGACAAGGCACAAGTCAGGAGTGTGATGGAATACTCTCCACTTGCCTGGGTGAGAGCAGCTCCAACAAAACTCAGGAAGCTCAACACCATCCAGGACAAAGCAGCTGCTTGATTGGCTCCCCCTTCCACAAACATTCACTCCCTCCACCACCGACGCACAGTGGCAGCCGTGTGCACCATCTACAAGATGCACCGCAGGAACTCACCAAGGTTCCTCAGGCAGCACCTTCCAAACCCACAACCGAAGCCAAAGGGAGGTTGTGGAGGGTGGTGACCAGCTGTGTGCCTCAGGGATCGGTGCTGGGTCCACTGTTATTTGTTATATATATTAATGATTTGGATGAGAATTTAGGAGGCATGGTTAATACGTTTGCAGGTAACACCAAGATTGGTGGCACAGTGGATAGTGAAGAAGGTTATCTAGGATTGCAACGGGATCTTGATCAATTAGGCCAGTGGGCCGATGAATGGCAGATGGAGTTTAATTTGGATAAATGTGAGGTGGTGCATTTTGGCAGATCGAATCAGGCCAGGACCTACTCAGTTAATGGTATGGCGTTGGGGAGAGTTATAGAACAAAGAGATCTAGGAGTACAGGTTCATAGCTCCTTGAAGGTGGAGTCGCAGGTGGACAGGGTGGTGAAGAAGGCATTCGGCATGCTTGGTTTCATTGGTCAGAACATTGAATACAGGAGTTGGGACGTCTTGTTGAAGTTGTACAAGGCACTGGTACGGCCACACTTGGAATACTGTGTGCAATTCTGGTCACCCTATTATGGAAAGGATATTATTAAACTAGAAAGAGTGCAGAAAAGATTTACGAGGATGTTACCGGGACTTGATGGTTTGAGTTATAAGGAGAGGCTGGATAGACTGGGACTTTTTTCCCTGGAGCAGAGGAGGCTCAGGGGTGATCTTATAGAGGTCTATAAAATAATGAGGGGCATAGATAAGGTAGATAGTCAACATCTTTCCCCAAAGGTAGAGGAGTCTAAAACTAGAGGGCACAGGTTAAAGGTAAGAGGGGAGAGATACAAAAGGGTCCAGGGGGGCAATTATTTCACACCGAGGGTGGTGAGTGTCTGGAACGAGCTGCCAGGGGCAGTGGTAGAGGCGGGTACAATTGTGTCTTTTAAAAAGCAGTTAGACAGTTACATGGGCAGGGTGGGTATAGAGGGATACGGGCCAAATGTGGGCAAGTGGGACTAGCTCAGTGATAGAAATGGGGCGGCATGGACAAGCTGGGCCGAAGGGCCTGTTTCCGTGCTGTAAACATCTATGACTCTATGACGCTACCATCTAGCAGGACAAGAGCAGCAGATACCTGGGAACCCCACCACCTGGAGGTTCCCCTCCAAGTCACTCACCACCCAGGAAATATATCGCCGTTCCTTCACTGTCGCTGGGGAAACATCCTGGAACTCCCTCCCTAACAGCACAGTGGGTGCACCTACACCTCAGGGGTGCAGCGGTTCAAGAAGGCAGCTCACCCCCACCTTCTGAAGGGCAACTAGGGATGGGCAATAAAAGCTGGGCCAAACCAGCGACGTGCACATCCTGGGAAAGAATTGGGAAAGAAATAACATCCATCTGCCTGCTGCTCCTCCACGAATCTTGTTGGTGGCAGATTTATTCCACCAGGTGGACATCAGGAACATCTGGGAGAAGATTTGATATTTTCACCTCCATGGAAACACTGGACACGGGAAACATCCTGGGCGGATGAGGCTAAGTGCTGGCTCCAACGGAGAACCGCGGTGTTCCGCGACGGGAAAATCGGTGCGAATCCCTCGCCGATTCCGGGACCGGCGACGGTCCAGCAGCAGAGCCGCGTGGAACACCCGCGGATCGCACGGAGAACGGCCGGAGAATCGGCGGGACCCGAGCTGCACACTCGCACGCTCGCACGCTCGCACCCTCACACGCTCGCACCCTTGCACGCTCGCACCCTCACACACTCGCACCCTCGCACGCTCGCACGCTCGCACACTCACACCCTCGCACGCTCGCACGCTCGCACACTCACACACTCGCACGCTCGCACCCTCGCACGCTCGCACGCTCGCACGCTCGCACACTCACACACTCACACACTCACACCCTCACACGCTCGCAGGCTCGCACCCCCTTCGGTCGCACCGCCAAACACGGCGACGGCCGCGCTGGACCACGTATCCCCCCACCCCCCCCACCCCCCCCACTCCCCCCACCCCCCCCCACTCCCCCCACCCCCCACCACTCCCCCCACCCCCCCCACTCCCCCCACCCCCCCCACTCCCCCCACCCCCCCCACTCCCCCCACCCCCCCCACTCCCCCCACCCACCACCACTCCCCCCACCCCCCCCACTCCCCCACCCCCCCCACTCCCCCCACCCCCCCCACCCCCCCCACTCCCCCCACCCCCCCCCACTCCCCCCACCCCCCCACTCCCCCCACCCCCCCACTCCCCCCACCCCCCCACTCCCCCCACCCCCACCACTCCCCCCACCCCCCACCACCCCCCCCCACCACTCCCCCCACCCCCACCACTCCCCCCACCCCCCCCACTCCCCCCACCACTCCCCCCCCCCAGGCAGCGGCACGGCTTGCCGAGTTCGGCGGTGCTGGACGCAGCCGGCACGCCTGTTTCCCGACCACTGGGACCACACGTGTTCCCCGCGGTCAGGAACCCGGGCCATCGGCGGTGGAGCATCGCGGTCCGGCGTCAAACCGGCGCGGACCCCGAATCCGACGTCGGAAGCCATTCCCCCCCGATCACCGATCCTGCTGTGTTGCTCCACTCCAAACCAGCTCTGCCGTTTCGCACTCACACGGTCATTGGCCGCCATGTTCTGGCCACTCCCACCGCAGGGATGGGCCGCTCAGCTCAAAGTCCATGGACAGTTGCTAATGGCAACATTTCTCCCACAGATCCTGTGGTGGTGCGGCCGGAACATTCCGGACATTGTGTTTGAAGCAATTGTGAATGTCTTACCCAGGTGGCCATGGTTACAAGCTTCGTGAAGGGGTGTCCAGCCGGCGTAATCCCGGAGAATTAGCGGGTGGCCCTGCAGAGAGCGATTCACACACAGATTAGTCTTTATATCGTTCCCAGACAGACTCACTCTGCTCCCTACCTGCCGATGACCTGGGTGTCACAGACAAGGAGAGTGAGCGGAGGCAGCAATCGGCAATTGGGCACATTCACTGAGCTTGGTCAGGACAATCGCAGAACACTTGAAATGTCAGTCGCAGAGGCAGACAGGGCATCAGTGTAAACCCGATTAGAAACACACAGCATGCAACACTGCAGCACTCCCTCAGTACTGACCCTCTGACAGTGCGACACTCCCTCAGTACTGACCCTCTGACAGTGCGACACTCCCTCAGTACTGACCCTCTGACAGTGCAGCACTCCCTCAGTACTGACCCTCTGACAGTGCGGCACTCCCTCAGTACTGACCCTCTGACAGTGCGGCACTCCCTCAGTACTGACCCTCTGACAGTGCAGCACTCCCTCAGTACTGACCCTCTGACAGGGCAGCACTCCCTCAATACTGACCCTCTGACAGGGCAGCACTCCCTCAATACTGACCCTCTGACAGAGCAGCACTCCCTCAGTACTGACCCTCTGACAGTGCAGCACTCCCTCAGTACTGACCCTCTGACAGAGCAGCACTCCCTCAGTACTGACCCTCTGACAGTGCAGCACTCCCTCAGTACTGACCCTCTGACAGAGCAGCACTCCCTCAGTACTGACCCTCTGACAGTGCGGTACTCCCTCAGTACTGACCCTCTGACAGTGCAGCACCCCCTCAGTACTGACCCTCTGACAGTGCAGCACCCCCTCAGTACTGACCCTCTGACAGTGCGGCACTCCCTCAATACTGACCCTCTGGCAGTGCAGCACTCCCTCAGTTCTGACCCTCTGACAGTGCAGCACCCCCTCAGTACTGACCCTCTGACAGTGCGGCACTCCCTCAGTACTGACCCTCTGACAGTGCAGCACTCCCTCAGTTCTGACCCTCTGACAGTGCGGCACTCCCTCAGTACTGACCCCCTGACAGTGCAGCACTCCCTCAGTACTGACCCTCTGACAGTGCGGCACTCCCTCAGTACTGCTCCACTGACAGTGCAGCACTCCCTTAGTACTGAGCCTCTGACAGTGCAGCACTCCCTCAGTACTGACCCTCTGACAGTGCAGCACACCCTCAGTACTGACCCTCTGACAGTGCAGCACTCCCTCAGTACTGATCCTCTGACAGTGCGGCACTCCCTCAGTACTGACTCTCTGACAGTGCAGCACCCCCTCAGTACTGACCCTCTGACAGTGCAGCGCTCCCTCAGTACTGACCCTCTGACAGTGTAGCACCCCCTCAATACTGACCCTCTGACAGTGCGGCACTCCCTCAGTACTGACCCTCTAACAGTGCGGCACTCCCTCAGTACTGACCCTCTGACAGTGCAGCACTCCCTCAGTACTGACCCTCTGACAGTGCAGCACTCCCTCAGTACTGACCCTCTGACAGTGCGGCACTCCCTCAGTACTGACCCTCTGACAGTGCAGCACTCCCTCAGTACTGACCCTCTGACAGTGCAGCACTCCCTCAGTACTGACCCTCTGACAGTGCAGCACTCCCTCAGTACTGACCCTCTGACAGTGCAGCACTCCCTCAGTACTGACCCTCTGACATTGCGGCACTCCCTCAGTACTGACCCTCTGACATTGCGGCACTCCCTCAGTACTGACCCTCTAACAGTGCGGCACTCCCTCAGTACTGACCCTCTGACAGTGCAGCACTCCCTCAGTACTGACCCTCTGACAGTGCAGCACTCCCTCAGTACTGACCCTCTGACAGTGCAGCACTCCCTCAGTACTGACCCTCTGACAGTGCAGCACTCCCTCAGTACTGACCCTCTGACATTGCGGCACTCCCTCAGTACTGACCCTCTGACATTGCGGCACTCCCTCAGTACTGACCCTCTGACAGTGCAGCACTCCCTCAGTACTGACCCTCTGACAGTGCAGCACTCCCTCAGTACTGACCCTCTGACAGTGCAGCACTCCCTCAGTACTGACTCTCTGACAGTGCAGCACTCCCTCAGTACTGACCCTCTGACAGTGCAGCGCTCCCTCAGTACTGACCCTCTGACATTGCGGCACTCCCTCAGTACTGACCCTCTGACAGTGCAGCACTCCCTCAGTACTGACCCTCTGACAGTGCGGCACTCCCTCAGCACTGATTTACAGAATGGGATCAGCATTTTTCTGCCACATTGATTCTGTCTACACCTCCCGCTGCCTCAGGAAGGCAGACAGCATTGTCAGAGACCCCTCCAAACCAGGCTTTCCCCTCTTCCAGACTCTTCCATTGGGCAGAACGTACAGAAGTCTGAAGACCCGCACATCCAGACATAGGAACAGCTTCTTCCCCACAGCTACTGGACTCCTCAACGACTCCCCCTCGGACTGATCTGTTCCCTGTAAGGACACTATTCACCACACCCTATGCTGCTCTTGTTCATGTATTTGCTTTGTTTGGCCCCTTGTTCCGCACTGTCACCAATCACTGTTTGTCGATGTACCATTTGTCAATGTACTTTGTCAATTATTCTTTTTAGTCTTCTGTGTAGGCAGCACGGTAGCACAGTGGTTAGCACTGTCGCTTCACATCTCCAGGGACCCGGGGTCGATTCCCCACTGGGTCACTGTCTGTGCGGAGTCTGCACGTCCTCCCCGTGTGTGCGTGGGTTTCCTCCGGGTGCTCCGGTTTCCTCCCACAGTCCAAAGATGTGCAGGTTAGGTGGAGTGGCCGCGATAAATTGCCCCTTAGTGTCCAAAAAGGTTAGGAGGGGTTCCTGGGTTATGGAGATCGGGTGGAAGTGAGGGCTTAAGTGGGTCGGTGCAGGCTCGATGGGCCGAATGGCCTCCTTCTGCACTGTATGTTCTATGTACTGTGTACGTACTGTGTACGTTCCCCCGGCCACAGAAAAATACTTTTCACTGAACTTCGGTACATGTGACAATAAATCAAATGAATCGATGAATGAGTCAGTGAGATTTGGGGACGGAGCGGTGAGACGGGCTGCATTCTGCGCTCTGATGTCGTACCTGGTCAATGAGAGACGAGGCCAGTTTGAAACTTCCACTGATACAGGCTCTGTGGAGCGGACTCTCTCCTTTCATGTTGCGTTTCCACCTCTGAAAACACAAAGAGGAGACAGATTAGCAAAATCCAGCACTGAGGGGGTGTAGCGCGCCTGGGATTCAGGTGCAGGCGGGGGGTCCAGAGCCTGGGGGTGGGGGTCGGGGAAAGAGGGCAGACAGCCAGCAAACAGAGAAACTGTTAAACATCCTGTTGTGTGGCCGTGTGGGACAATTCAGCTCTGACGACTTCCGGGTGCGGCGATGACCAGCTGAGTCGCACGTTTCGGCAGCTCCCGGTGGAACGGACTTTTGGGCTCTTAATAAGAGCCCCAACGGCAATTTTAACGGCTAAAAGTACTGTGCGGTGAACCAGAAGGGAATCCCCCCTGGATACGGATGGAAAAAGGAGAGGGAAGTGGCCGGATTGCGGTGGATCCTTTAGAGCAGCGGCAAGGAAGGCAAGCAAAAACCAAGATGGCGTCGGAAGGTGGCAGTTTAACATGGGGCCCTGAACAACAAGAGTTTTTGAAACGCTGCGGGGAAGAACTCAAAAAGGAAATGAAGAAGGAGCTGTTGGCCCCGATATTACAGGCGATTGAAGGGCTAAAAGATGAGCAAAAGACCCAGGAGCGGGAGCTTCGGGTCGTGAAGGCAAAGGCTGCCGAGAATGAGGACGACATACAGGGCCTGGTGGTGAAGACAGAGATGCATGAGGCACATCAGAAACGATGTGTGGAAAGGCTGGAGGTGCTGGAGAATAATGCGAGGAGGAAGAATTTAAGGATTCTTGGTCTTCCTGAAGGTGTGGAGGGAGCGGACGTCGGAGCATATGTGAGCACGATGCTGCACTCGTTAATGGGAGCGGAGGCCCCGGCGGGTCCGCTGGAGGTGGAGGGAGCATACCGAGTGATGGCGCGAAGACCGAGAGCAGGAGAAATTCCTAGAGCCATAGTGGTGAGATTCCTCCGTTTTAAGGACAGAGAGATGGTCCTCAGATGGGCAAAGAAAACTCGGAGCAGTAGGTGGGACAACGCGGTGATCCGCGTTTATCAAGACTGGAGTGCGGAGGTGGCGAGAAGGAGGGCGAGCTTTAATCGGGCCAAGGCGGTGCTTCATAAAAAGAAGATTACATTTGGAATGCTGCAACCGGCAAGACTGTGGGTCACATATCGAGGGAGGCACCACTACTTTGAGACGGCGGATGAAGCGTGGACTTTTATCGTGGAAGAAAAATTGGAATGAGTGGGTTATTAAAAAAGAACGTTTGAACAAAGTGGTGGAGCGAATGTGGGGGGCGAAGAGGGGGGAAAAAGGGGGGAAAGAGGAGTTTTATGTTGTTAATCCTGCGACCCGGTAACTTTTCTCTCTTCCCCATGTTGTGGGGGAGGGAGGGAGGTGGAGGAGCTGGGGGCGTTGGCCATTGGGGGCGGGGCCAAAAGGGAAGGGCTTTGTTCCCGCGCTATGATAATTATGGCGGGAATAGGGAAGCAGGAAGGAGGGGGCGTCGCATGGTGCGAGCCGAGGTCACGGGGGGAAGCCGAGGTCGGCCAGAGTTTGCTGACTTCTGGGAGCAACATGGGGGGTGTAACTACGCTAGTGGGGGATCAAGCGGGGGGGGGGTGGGAGGGGGGATTTACTGGGTTGCTGCTGCTGGGGAGAAGGGGGAGCTGGTATGGGGTGGGGTGGGCGGATCGGGAGGGCACCGCCTGGGGGGGACACAGCTGCGTGGGAACCGGGTGAGGAGCTGGATAAAAGGTGATGGCTAATCGACAAGGGGGGGGGTAAAGAGCCCCCCAACCCGGCTGATCACGTGGAATGTGAGAGGGCTGAACGGGCCGATAAAGAGGGCACGGGTACTCGCACACCTAAAGAAACTTAAGGCAGATGTGGTTATGTTACAGGAGACGCACCTGAAACTGATAGACCAGGTTAGGCTACGCAAAGGATGGGTGGGGCAGGTGTTCCATTCGGGGCTAGATGCGAAAAACAGGGGGGTGGCTATATTAGTGGGGAAGCGGGTAATGTTCGAGGCAAAGACTATAGTGGCGGATAACGGGGGCAGATACGTGATGGTGAGTGGCAAACTACAGGGGGAGGCGGTGGTCTTAGTGAACGTATATGCCCCGAACTGGGATGATGCCAACTTTATGAGGCGCATGTTAGGACGTATCCCGGACCTAGAGGTGGGGAAGTTGGTAATGGGGGGAGATTTTAATACGGTGTTGGAACCAGGGCTGGACAGATCGAGGTCCAGGACTAGAAGGAGGCCGGCAGCAGCCAAGGTGCTTAAAGACTTTATGGAGCAGATGGGAGGAGTAGACCCGTGGAGATTTAGTAGACCTAGCAGTAAGGACTTTTCGTTTTTCTCCTATGTCCACAAAGTTTATTCGCGAATAGACTTTTTTGTTTTGGGAAGGGCGTTGATCCCGAAGGTGAGGGGGACGGACTATACGGCTATAGCTATTTCGGATCACGCTCCACATTGGGTGGACTTGGAGATAGGGGAGGAAAAAGAACGGCGTCCACCCTGGAGAATGGACATGGGATTATTGGCAGATGAGGGGGTTTGCTTAAGGGTGAGGGGGTGCATTGAAAAGTACTTGGAACTCAATGATAATGGGGAGGTCCAGGTGGGAGTGGTCTGGGAGGCGCTGAAGGCAGTGGTTAGAGGGGAGCTGATATCAATAAGGGCACATAAAGGAAAGCAGGAGGGTAGGGAAAGGGAGCGGTTGCTGAAAGAACTTCTGAGAGTGGACAGACAATACGCGGAGGCACCGGAGGAGGGACTGTACAGGGAAAGGCAAAGGCTACACGTAGAATTTGATTTGCTGACAATGGGTACTGCAGAGGCACAGTGGAGGAAGGCACAGGGTGTACAGTACGAATATGGGGAGAAGGCGAGCAGGTTGCTGGCACACCAATTGAGGAAAAGGGGAGCAGCGAGGGAAATAGGGGGAGTGAGGGATGAGGAGGGAGAGATGGAGCGGGGAGCGGAGAGAGTGAATGGAGTGTTCAAGGCATTCTATGAAAGATTATATGAAGCTCAGCCCCCGGGTGGGAAGGAGAGAATGATGTGTTTTCTGGACCAGCTGGAATTCCCTAAGGTGGAGGAGCAGGAGAGGGTGGGACTGGGAGCACAGATTGAGACGGAGGAAGTGGTGAAAGGGATTGGGAGCATGCAGGCGGGGAAGGCTCCGGGACTGGATGGATTCCCAGTTGAATTTTATAGGAAATATGTGGACTTGCTCGCCCCGCTACTGATGAGAACCTTTAATGAGGCAAAGGAAAGGGGACAGCTGCCCCCGACTATGTCAGAGGCAACGATATCGCTTCTCCTAAAGAAGGAAAAAGACCCGCTGCAATGCGGGTCCTATAGGCCTATTTCCCTCCTGAATGTGGATGCTAAGATTCTGGCCAAGGTAATGGCAATGAGGATAGAGGATTGTGTCCCGGGGGTGGTCCATGAGGACCAAACTGGGTTTGTGAAGGGGAGACAGCTGAATACGAATATACGGAGGCTGCTAGGGGTAATGATGATACCCCCACCAGAGGGGGAAGCGGAGATAGTGGTGGCGATGGATGCCGAGAAAGCATTTGATAGAGTGGAGTGGGATTATTTGTGGGAAGTGTTGAGGAGATTTGGCTTTGGAGATGAGTATATTAGATGGGTACAGCTGCTGTATAGGGCCCCGATGGCGAGCTTGGCCACGAATGGACGGGGGTCTGCGTATTTTCGGCTCCATAGGGGGACGAGGCAGGGATGCCCTCTGTCCCCATTATTGTTTGCACTGGCGATTGAACCCCTGGCAATAGCATTGAGGGGTTCCAGGAAGTGGAGGGGAGTACTCAGGGGAGGAGAAGAACACTGGGTGTCTCTTTACGCGGACGATTTATTGGTGTATGTGGAGGACCCGGCGGAGGGGATGCCAGAGATAATGCGGATACTTGGGGAGTTTGGAGATTTTTCAGGATATAAACTGAACATGGGAAAAGTGAGTTGTTTGTGGTGCATCCAGGGGAGCAGAGCAGAGAAATAGAGGACTTACTGCTGAGGAAGGTAACAAGGGACTTTCGCTACTTGGGGATCCAGATAGCCAAGAATTGGGGTACATTGCATAAGTTAAATTTAACGCGGTTGGTGGAACAGATGGAGGAGGACTTCAAGAGATGGGACATGGTATCCCTGTCAATGGCAGGGAGGGTGCAGGCGGTTAAGATGGTGGTCCTCCCAAGATTCCTCTTTGTGTTTCAGTGCCTCCCGGTGGTGATCACGAAGGCTTTTTTCAAAAGGATTGAGAAGAGTATCATGAGTTTTGTGTGGGCCGGGAAGACCCCGAGAGTGAGGAGGGGATTCTTGCAGCGTAGCAGGGATAGGGGGGGGGCTGGCACTACCGAACCTGAGTGAGTACTACTGGGCCGCCAACATCTCAATGGTGAGTAAGTGGATGGGAGAAGAGGAGGGAGCGGCGTGGAAGAGATTGGAGAAGGCGTCCTGTAGGGGGACTAGCCTACAAGCCATGGTGACGGCGCCGTTGCCGTTCTCACCGAAGAAATACACCACAAGCCCGGTGGTGGTGGCTACTCTGAAAATTTGGGGGCAATGGAGACGGCATAGGGGAAAGACGGGAGCCTTGGTGCGGTCCCCGATAAGAAATAATCATAGGTTTGCTCCGGGGAGAATGGATGGGGGATTTGGAACATGGCAAAGAGCAGGAGTAACACAATTGAGAGATCTGTTTGTAGATGGGACGTTTGCAAGTCTGGGAGCGCTGACCGAGAAATATGGGTTGCCCCAAGGGAATGCATTCCGGTATATGCAACTGAGGGCTTTTGCGAGGCAACAGGTGAGGGAATTCCCGCAGCTCCCGACGCAGGAGGTGCAGGACAGGGTGATCTCAAAGACATGGGTGAGGGATGGTAAGGTGTCAGACATATATAGGGAGATGAGAGACATAGAACATACATACAGTGCAGAAGGAGGCCATTCGGCCCATCGAGTCTGCACCGACCCACATTAATCCCTCACTTCCACCTTATCCCCGCAACCCAATAACCCCTCCCAACCCTTATGGACACTACGGGTAATTTAGCATGGCCAATCCACCTAACCTGCACGTCTTTGGACTGTGGGAGGAAACCGGAGCACCCGGAGGAAACCCACGCGGACACGGGGAGAACGTGCAAACTCCGCACAGACAGTGACCCAGCGGGGAATCGAACCTGGGACCCTGGCGCTGTGAAGCCACAGTGCTAATCACTTGTGCTACCGTGCTGCCCAAACGAGGGGGAGATTATGGTAGACGAGCTGAAAGGGAAATGGGAAGAAGAGCTGGGGGAGGAGATTGAGGAGGGGCTGTGGGCTGATGCCCTAAGTAGGGTAAACTCATCGTCCTCGTGTGCCAGGCTAAGCCTGATACAATTTAAGGTGTTACACAGGGCGCATATGACTGGAGCACGGCTCAGTAAATTTTTTGGAGTAGAGGATAGGTGTGCGAGATGCTCGAGAAGCCCAGCGAATCACACCCACATGTTCTGGTCATGTCCGGCACTACAGGGGTTTTGGGTGGGGGTGGCAAAGGTGCTTTCGAAGGTGGTGGGGGTCCAGGTCGAACCAAGCTGGGGGTTGGCTATATTCGGGGTTGCAGAAGAGCCGGGAGTGCAGGAGGCGAAAGAGGCTGATGTTTTGGCCTTTGCGTCCCTAGTAGCCCGGCGCAGGATACTGTTGATGTGGAAGGAAGCAAAGCCCCCGGGTGTGGAGACCTGGATAAATGACATGGCAGGGTTTATAAAGCTGGAACGGATTCAGTTCGTCCTAAGGGGATCGGCTCAAGGGTTCACCAGGCGGTGGCAACCGTTCGTCGAATACCTCACAGAAAGATAGAGGGAATGGAAAAGAAGAAGGCAGCAGCAGCAACCCAGGGGGGGGGGGGGGGGGGGGTTGGGGGGGGGGGGGGGGAGGGGGGAGGAACCAGAAGGACTCTCAGGGATGTTAGTGTATATGTATAATATGTATAGGTTGTTGTTATAGGTAATTGTACATTGGACTGCTGAATTGTATTTTTGGAGAGTATTTATTTGGGACAAGGCAGTTGCCATTTAGTTTTGTTTTTTAATTTTGATGTTGTTTATATATTATTTATTTCTTGTTTAAAACTGGCCATTGTTATTTATATTGTTATATTACTGTGTAAAAGATACACAATGTACTGTCATGGTTGGCCAAAAATTTTGAATAAAATATATTTTTTTTAAAAAAATTCAGCTCTGACTCCCATACACAGCGGTTTCAATATTCACACCCTGTTGAGTGGGACAGTGTCTCCCTAATCCACAACCTACTTAACCTGCAACCTCCCGAACCCAACACCTTCCAAACCCACGACCACTACCATCTAGAAGGACAAGAGCAGCAGACACCTGGGAACCCCACCACCTGGAGGCTCCCCTCCAAGTCACTCACCACCCAGGAAATATATCGCCATTCCTTCACTGTCGCTGGGGCAACATCCTGGAACTCCCTCCCTAACAGCACAGTGGGTGTACCTACACCTCGGGTTCAAGAAGGCAGCTCACCACCACCTCCTGAAGAGTAACTAGGGATGGGCAATAAATGCTGGGTCCAACCAGCGACCCCCACATCCTGCAGCTGGTTCTGGTGTTGTAGCAGACGTGCACAGGTTGTAGATTCAACTTTACCTGTTTTCTCGTAACCCAGCCTTCTCCACATTTTGATGAGGTGGCGCGAGTGTCTTCTGAAAGAAAGCACCAGAGCAACAGGTTCTCAGAACGCCAGCTATTCATCACAAAATCCAAAACACAAATAACGATCGCAGTGAACTCTTTCAATTCAGGCAGCGAGATTGTGAAAACTTCAGGTTAATTCATCTGACTGAGGCCCTTCAGCCCGCATGTCTATCCTGGCCCCTCTGCACAGCAATCCACTGAGCCCACTCTCTCCCCGTATTGAAATATCTCCCTTTGCTTCCAGGTAAAGGGGCCCCTTCCTCACCCGCCCCCTGGGCCATGTGGTGCATTGGAATCCGAGTCCCCTTCAGGGGCAATCCCATCACAGAGCCACATCACAGATCCCCCCTCCCAACGTCAGTTTGGGGAGACAGATCCCGAAGACAGGGAGTGTTTCTCAGAGAAAGGATCCATATCCCTGGCCATGGGTATTCAGAATTCTCTACCTCAGAGGCCTGTGTGTGCTCAATGATTGAAAATATCCAAGATGGAAATGCATTGGAGGTCCCTGATCATATCGGGGGAGACTGTGGGGAAAATTATGATCAGCCAATGATTTGTCAAGAATGGTGGAGCAGGCTGGATGGGGTGAATGGCCCACTCCTGTTCCTACGCAGTGTTAAATAGGCTCTAGGAACAAGAGAGGAAACACAATCTTCCTTCTGGGGGAGAATCCAGATTTATATTTCAATTATTTGATTTGAATGATTTAGATTTATTGTCACGTGTACCGAGGTACAGTGAAAAGTATTTTTCTGCGAGCAGCTCAGATCATTCCAAACATGAAACAATATAGGACATATGATAAATACACAATGTAAATACATAAGCACTGGCATCGGGTGAAGCATACAGGGTGTAGTGTTAATGAGGTCAGTCCATAAGAGGGTCGTTTAGGAGTCTGGTGACAGTGGGGAAGAAGCTGTTTTTGAGTCTGTTCGTGCGTGTTCTCAGACTTCTGTATCTCCTGCCCGATGGAAGAAGCTGGAAGAGTGAGTAAGCCGGGTGGGAGGGATCTTTGATTATGCTGCCCGCTTTCCCCAGGCAGCGGGAGGTGTAGATGGAGTCAATGGATGGGAGGCAGGTTTGTGTGATGGACTGGGCGGTGTTCACGACTCTCTGAAGTTTCTTGCGGTCCTGGGCCGAGCAGTTGCCATACCAGGCTGTGATGCAGCCCGATAGGATGCTTTCTATGGTGCATCTGTAAAAGTTGGTTAGGGTTAATGTGGACATGCCGAATTTCCTTAGTTTCCTGAGGAAGTATAGGTGCTGTTGTGCTTTCTTGGTGGTAGCGTTGACGTGGGTGGACCAGGACAGATTTTTGGAGATGTGCACCCCTAGGAATTTGAAACTGCTAACCATCTCCACCTCGGCCCCGTTGATGCTGACAGGGGTGTGGACAGTACTTTGCTTCCTGAAGTCAATGACCAGCTCTTTAGTTTTGCTGGCATTGAGGGAGAGATTGTTGTCGCTGCACCACTCCACTAGGTTCTCTATGTACTCATCTGACCACTGTTCAATAAAATACTTTATATAGGTTATGGAGCAGTTGTTAGAGTATCATTAACCCTCATTTCCTCTAGTTAGTGAGTGACTCTGTCGCACTTACAGAATCATCTTCACGGGACTCAGCGGTCGAACGTTTACCTTGAAGTGATGAATGCTTAAACGAGCTAAATGAATCTGACATCACGGTCTGTTCTCAATATGACTGTTTTTTGAGGTTGTTGAGTTAATTTTTTACATATCAAGGTCGACTCATCATTGCAATTTTGTTCAATCGAATTATGTTGCTCATGTGGTTTTCATCATTGTGAATTTCTACTTAAGGATAAACCTTCTTGATTTGAAGAAAGTGTATGCCACTGTCAAATTCTGTGGAGACTGTGGGTCTAATTGACTGGAGAAAAGTGACGTTTGCATGGATTCACGAGACTGTGTTTTAAGATTAAGATGAAAATGCCTGGACAAGTGCAGCATCATCAACACTCGAGAAGCTCGACACCATCCAGGACAAAGCAGCCCCGCTTGATTGCTCCCCCTTTCCACAAACATTCAAACCCTCCACCATCGATGCACAGCGACAGCCGTGTGTACCAGCTACAGGATGCACCACAGGAACTCACCAATGCTCCTTAGACAGCGCCTTCCAAACCCACGAACACTACCATCTAGCAGGACAAGAGCAGAAGATACCTGGGAACCCCACCACCTGGAGGTTCCCCTCCAAGTCACTCACCACCCTGACTTGGAAATATATCGCCGTTCCTTCACTGTCGCTGGGACAACATCCTGGGACTCCCTCCCTGACAGCACTGAGGGTGGTGTGGTAGTATTGTCTGTCATGATATTCAAACATACATCATAACACAAATGATAGACAGACCAACGAACCAATTAGCACACATAACACGACAGCCAATCACAGGCAAGAGCAGACACATTATAAGACAAGAAACACAACACTTCCTGGGCAGTCCATCTGGAGACAGCACAGGGCCAGGACCTCATAGCAAGACACTGACACAGTCACCACGTGCTGAGTACCAAGTCTGATGTATAAATAGTTGGATGGAATAAAACTGCGTTGTACCAATCGCAACCGTGTTGGTTCGTCTGTACCTCAGAGCACCCAACACCACATGGTACCAGTGAGTGAATCGATACCTACCGGCAAATCTGCCATCCTGAGCCATGGACACCCACAACAAACCGCAGCCGTTGCAAGTCGCTGGGAACCTGGGCACCAATTGGAAGCTCTTCAAGCAGCGATTCGAACTGTTCATGCGAGCTAACGAAAAACAGGGCGCCTCGGACGAAACAAAGGTTGCCATGCTCCTCACTGCCGCAGGTCAGCACGCCATCGATGTATACAACTCCTTGGTGTTCGCGGGAGGCGAGAACAAATCTAAATATGACACGGTCCTCCTCAAGCTCGACCAGCAGTTCAACGTTGAGGTAAATGGAAGCTTTGAGAGGTATATCTTTCAGCAGCGCCGACAAGGTAAGGATGAGTTCTTTCAGTCCTTGCTGACGCACCTCCGCATACTCGCGCAGTCCTGCGGTTACGGCACCACCTCAGAGTCCATGATCCGGGACCAGATCATTTTTGGCATTGCCTCCAGTGGCCTACGCCAGTAGCTTCTAAAAATTAAAGGCCTGACCTTAGCATCTGCAGTGGAAGCCTGTGTCCTGCATGAGAATGCGACCAGCCGCTATGCCCAATTTCAGGCGACCGAATCGGCACGGAGGGGGTCCCAAGCGATCGAATCGGCAAGCCAGGCCGCTCACGAGGCCGAACGCATTCAGGCGATCGAGTTTCTCCCGGCCCGCGGCCCGGACGAGGGCGGCCGCTTCGCGCGCTTTTTGAGGCCTCCTGCGTTTGTGCGCGCCAAATCCTACGGCAACACTGAGGGACGTGCTGCGCAGGCGCGCCCGACGCAAGACCGAACTGCGCATGCGCAGTGGCGTAACGAACGCCATGACGTCATGACGTGCGGCAACTGTGGAGCTGCACATTTAAAAGGGGAATGTCCTGCAAAAACCCGACAATGCCTACGCTGTGGCAAGATGGGCCACTACGCTGCCCACTGTCGAGCGGCTCAACCTGTGGATCTTCCACATCTCCGACAACCTCGCAGACACGTGCGGACCATTCAGCCGCCACATCACGACATCCAAACCGACGACACAGATGACCAAGACGCCTTCCGGGCTGCGGTCATTGATGGGAACCGGGTCAACACCATCAATCCGGCCGATGAATGGAGTGCCACCCTGACGGTCAACCGATCGCCGATCACTTTCCACCTGGACACTGGCGCCTCCGCCAACCTCATAGCATGGTCAGCCTTCTATGCCATGAAGGTCAGACCACCAATCCAGCCATCCCGATGCAAGATGGTCGACTACAACGGGAACGTTATCCCGGCCATGGGATCCTGCCAGCTCCAGGTGACACACAAAACACACACGGCCACACTCTCGTTCGAGATAGTTGGCTCATCGAAGGACTCCCTGCTGGGCGCACAGGCATGTAAGGCTCTCCACCTTGTGCAACAAATTCTCTCTCTCCAGACGGCACGTCTGACTTCCCGGATGCAGAGATCTACACACAGCTCCAATCGCTCCTCGCCCACAACCAGGAGGCATTCGAAGGCATGGGAACACTGCCATACACCTACCGAATTCGCCTCAAACCGGACGCCATCCCGGTCATTCACGCACCTCGCAGGGTCCCAGCGCCACTTAAAGACCGCCTCAAGCTGCAGCTGCAGGATCTCCAGGACCAAGGGGTCCTATCCAGGGTCACGGAGCCCACGCCATGGGTCAGCTCCATGGTGTGTGTCAAGAAGCCCTCTGGCGAGCTCCGCATCTGTATAGACCCCAAAGACCTCAATAATAACATTATGCGGGAACACTATCCCATACCCAAACGGGAGGAGATCACCAGTGAAATGGCCCAAGCGAAGATATTCACGAAACTGGATGCTTCTAAAGGATTTTGGCAGATCCAACTGGACCCGTCCAGTCGAAAGCTATGTACCTTCAACACCCCTTTCGGCAGATTCTGCTACAACCGGATGCCATTTGGCATCATCTCGGCATCCGAGGTCTTCCACAGAATCATGGAGCAGATGATGGAAGGCATCGAAGGGGTGCGCGTATATGTGGACGATGTCATCATCTGGTCCACCACACCGCAGGAGCACATACATCGTCTCCAACGCGTTTTTGCCCGCATACGGGAAAACGGCCAGCGCCTCAACCGAGCCAAGTGCTCCTTTGGCCAGACCGAATTGAAGTTCCTGGGGGACCATATCTCCCGGTCAGGGGTCCGTCCGGATGCAGACAAGGTGAGCGCCATCACAGCCATGCCGCAGCCGGCCGACAAGAAGGCTGTCCTACGCTTCCTTGGCATGGTCAACTTCCTGGGGAAGTTCATTCCCAACCTTGCCTCCCACACGACGGCTCTGCGCCACCTCGTCAGAAAGTCCACAGAGTTCCAGTGGCAACACACACACCAGTTGGAATGGGAGGAGCTCAAACGCAAACTCACCACGGCACCAGTGTTGGCGTTTTTTGACACGTCTCGTCCCAACAAAATCTCAACTGATGCCAGCCAATCCGGCATTGGAGCAGTGCTCCTGCAGCGGGATGACACGGCATCATGGGCCCCGGTTGCCTATGCATCGCGGGCCATGACCCCCACAGAGCAGCGCTACGCGCAAATCGAAAAAGAATGCCTGGGCTTGCTAACCGGTTTAGACAAGTTCCACGATTACGTCTATGGTCTTCCACGGTTCACGGTCCAAACTGACCACCGCCCCCTGGTCAGCAGAATAAACAAGGACCTGAACGAGATGACCCCTCGCCTCCAGCGCATCCTACTTAAACTCAGGAGGTACGGCTTCCAACTGGTCTACACTCCAGGGAAGGACCTCATCGTGGCGGATACCCTATCCAGAGCAGTGAGCACGCCGCCAGATGCGGAGGGGTTCGTATCTCAGGTCGAGGCACAGGTGGCCTTGACAGCGGCAAATCTGCCGGCTGATGACTCCAGTCTGGCCCGCATCCGCCGAGAGACTGCGGCCGACCCCCTTTTACAGCGAGTGATGCGCCACATGACGGGAGGATGGCTCAAAGGGCAGTGCCCGCAGTTCTATAACGTACAGGACGACCTAGCCATCATTGATGGTGTCCTTCTGAAGCTGGACCGGATTGTGATTCCGCACAGCATGCGCCAGCTGGTTCTCGACCAACTACACGAAGGCCACTTGGGGGTCGAGAAGTGCAGACGGAGGGCCCGAGAGGCGGTATACTGGCCGGGCATCAGTGATGATATTGCCAACATGGTGATCAACTGTACAACCTGCCAAAGGTTTCAGCCGGCGCAACCTACTGAGACGCTTCTGCCCCATGAGCTGGTGATGTCCCCCTGGGCGAAGGTGGGTGTCGACCTTTTTCACGCGCTCGGCATGGACTATGTCATCATAGTTGACTACTTCTCAAAGTACCCTGAAGTCATACACCTGCACGATCTGACGTCGTCTACTGTCATCAGGGCCTGCAAAGACACCTTTGCTCGCCACGGCATTCCGATGACTGTCATGTCGGACAATGGGCCCTGTTTTGCCAGCCAGGAATGGTCGTCCTTTGCTGCTTCGTATGGCTTCACACACGTGACGTCCAGCCCTCTGTACCCCCAGTCCAATGGAAAGGCGGAGAAGGGTGTTCACATTGGCGAGCGGCTCCTCTGCAAGGCTGCTGCTGCCGGGTCGGACTTTCACCTCGCCCTGCTGGCCTATCGCTCGGCCCCACTAGCCACGGGTCTCTCACCAGCACAGCTGCTGATGGGTCGTGCCCTCAGAACCACTGTGCCTTCCATCCTGGCACCAACAATAGACCATGCTCCGGTACTGCATAGGATGCAACTGCAGCGCGATCGCCAGAAGAGATCATACGACACACGGGCAACTGATCTTCCCTCCCTGGCCCCTGGAGACAACGTCCGCATCCACCTACCAGACGGTGGCTGGTCAGCACCTGCCGAAGTTCTCCGACGCGTGGCTCCCCGCTCGTTCCTGGTACGCATGCCGGATGGATCCGTGCGTAGGCGCAATCGCCGAGCCCTTCGCCTACTTCCACGCTCGCAACGGAACCCTACACAGATGCCGTGTCCTCCACTGGTTCCTGATAGCGACTTCGTGGAGCTGCCATATACCATGCCCCTTCTGTCGCCGCCCGTGGCCAGGCTCGTACCTCAGCCGGTGGTTCTCGACCCACCCTTGAGGCGGTCAACCCGAATTCGTCGCCCACCTACTAGACGGGACTTATGAGACTGTTCACACGTCAAACTTTAGCAACTACTGTATTGTAACATGTCACTGTTTTATCGTTCCAGGCCTCGTTTGATCGGTCCAAATTTCAACGTTCTTCTTCTTTTGTTATGGTACAACCTCGTTAGCATGTCACACCTGACATCGCCCCATGTATATAGTTACGCCACATGTACATGCTGTAAATATCACGCACACACACCTTTAGCTGCACTCAGGACACATTTATATTTATAACCACGTAGGCACATAATCTTGTAAAAAAGGGAGGATGTCATGATATTCAAACATACATCATAACACATACACAATGATGGACAGACCAACGGACCAATTAGCACACATAACACGACAGCCAATCACAGACAAGAGCAGACACAGTATAAGACAAGAAACACGACACTTCCTGGTCAGTCCATCTGGAGACAGCACCGGGCCAGGACCTCATAGCAAGACACTGACACAGTCACAACGTGCTGAGTACCAAGTCTGATGTATAAGTAGTTGGATGGAATAAAACTGCGTTGTACCAATCGCAACCATGTTGGTTCGCCTGTACCTCAGAGCACCCAACACCACATTGTCGTTGGACTAGTCATCCAGAGACGCAGGGCAATGCTCTGGGAATCCTGGTGAAATTTGATCTGGAATTAAAAGTCTAATCATGGCCATGAAACCATCGTTGTTTGTTGTAAAAACCCACCTGGGTCACTAACGTCCTTTCGGGAAGGAAATCTGCCGTCCTTACCCGGTCTGGCCTACACGTGACTCCAGACCCACAGCAATGTGGGAGACTCTGAAATGGCCAAGCTACACACTCAGTTCAAGGGGCAATTAGGGGTGAGTAACAGGTACTAGCCCAGCCAACGCCACCCATGAAAGAATAAAATAAAATGGACTGAATTCAAGATATAATATTTATAATAATATCCTACTGTTGAAAAATACACAAGACACGTCCTTTTAACAAAAAAAAATTAACCTTGTAAAAATGTGTTCCTGTGATGTGGGGGTTGCTGGGCCAACATTCATTGCCCCTTCCTGAGGGCATTTCAGAGGCAACCTCATTGCTGTGGGTCTGGAGTCACATGGAGGCCAGGCCGGGTAAGGACGGCAGATTTCCTTCCCGAAAGCACATTAGTGACCCAGCTGGGTTTTTATGACAATCGTCAATGGTTTCATGGTCATTATTAGAGAAACAGAGTTAAGCTCTGTGACCTCAAATCAGAACTGGGAAAAGTTAGAGATGTCTTTGGGTGAGTGAAAGGGGGGAGGGTGGTAAGACGAATGTAATGGAAGGCCTGTGATAGAGCAGAGGGCAGGAGTGATTAAGAGAGCCAAGCTGCCCTGATGTACAGCCAGGTGGAGTGGACAAGGGAAGATTTCAATACCTCCAAATAAATCATTTTTTAGGGAGTAGAAGTCTTTGTGCAGGGAAACCTTGCTCAAATCAATCTCCAGGATTGGTTTGTAACAGACTGTTTAACGAAGGTTACTATAGAATCCCCACAGTGCAGAAGGAGGACATTCAGCCCATCGAGTCTGCATTGACCCTCTGAAAGAGCACCTTCACCAGGCACACTCCCCCGCCCTATCCCCAGAACCCCACCTAGGGGCAATTTATCCTGGCCAATCCACCTAACCTGCACATCTCTGGACTGTGGGAGGAAACCGGAGCACCCGGAGGAAACCCACGCACACACGGGGAGAACATGCAAACATGGTCGGAATCAAAACTGGTCCCTGGTGCTGCGAGACAGCAGTGATAACCACTGTGACAGCTTGACACCCCGGGATTGGCTTGAAGCAGAATGTTTATTTATGGTTAACTTCAGGATCTGTTTGTAACAGAATGTTTATCAATGATTATCTCCACGACCAGTTTGTAACAGAATGTTTATCAATGATTATCTCCACGACCAGTTTGTAACAGAATGTTTATCAATGATTATCTCCAACACCGGTTTGTAACAGAATGTTTATCAATGATTATCTCCACGACCAGTTTGTAACAGAATGTTTATCAATGATTATCTCCAACACCGGTTTGTAACAGAATGTTTATCAATGATTATCTCCAACACCGGTTTGTAACAGAATGTTTATCAATGATTATCTCCACGACCAGTTTGTAACAGAATGTTTATCAATGATTATATCCAGGACCAGTTTGTAACAGAATGATTATCAATGATTATGTCCACGACCAGTTTGTAACAGAATGTTTATCAATGATTATATCCAGGACCAGTTTGTAACAGAATGTTTATCAATGATTATCTCCACAACCGGTTTGTAACAGAATGTTTATCAATGATTATATCCAGGACCAGTTTGTAACAGAATGTTTATCAATGATTATATCCAGGACCAGTTTGTAACAGAATGTTCATCAATGATTATCTCCACAACCGGTTTGTAACAGAATGTTTATCAATGATTAACTCCGGGACCGGTTTGCAACAGAATGTTTATGGATGAATATCTCCAGGATTGGTTTGTAACAGAACGCTTCTGTAAATTTACTCACCCATCCTTCTACGCCCTCCTCCAGGTCATTTATAAAAATGACAAACAGCAGTGGCCCCAAAACAGATCCTTGTGGTACACCACTAGTAACTGGACTCCAGTCTGAACATTTCCCATCAACCACCACCCTTTGTCTTCTTCCAGCTAGCCAATTTCTGATCCAAACTGCTAAATCACCCTGAATCCCATGCATCCGTATTTTCTGCAGTAGCCTACCGTGGGGAACCTTATCAAACGCTTTACTGAAATCCATATACACCACATCAACTGCTTTACCCTCATCCACCTGTTTCGTCACCTTCTCAAAGAACTCAATAAGGTTTGTGAGGCACGACCTCCCCTTCACAAAACCATGCTGACTATCTCTAATCAAATTATTCCTTTCCAGATGATTATACATCCTATCTCTTATAAACCTTTCCAAGATTTTGCCCACAACAGAAGTAAGGCTCACTGGTCTATTGTTACCAAGGTTGTCTCTACTCCCCTTCATGAACAAGGGGACAACATTTGCTATCCTCCAGTCTTCTGGCACTATTCCTGTAGACAAAGATGACTTAAAGATCAAAGCCAAAGGCTCAGCAATCTCCTCCCTAGCTTCCCAGAAAATCCTAGGATAAATCCCATCCGGCCCAGGGGACTTATCTATTTGCACACTTTCCAGAATTGCTAACACCTCCTCCTCATGAAGCTCAAGCCCTTCTAGTCTAGTAGCCTGAATCTCAGTATTCTCCTCGACAACATTGTCTTTTTCCTGTGTGAATACTGACGAAAAATATTCATTTAGCACCTCTCCTATCTCCTCGGACTCCAAGCACAACTTCCCACTACTGTCCTTGACTGGCCCTATTCTTACCCTAGTCATTCTTTTATTCCTGACATATCTACAGAAAGCTTTAGGGTTATCCTTGATCCTACCTGCCAAAGACTTCTCATGTCCCCTCCTGGCTCTTCTTAGCTCTCTCTTTAGGTCCTTCCTAGCTAACTTGTAACTCTCGAGCGCCCTAACTGAACCTTCATGTCTCATCTTTACATAAGCCTCCTTCTTCCTCTTGACAAGTGTTTCGACTGCCTTAGTAAACCACGGTTCCTTTGCTCGACCACTTCCTCCCTGCCTGACAGGTACATACTTATCATGGACACGCAGTAGCTGTTCCTTGAACAAGCTTCACATTTCCATTGTGCCCATCCCCCGCAATTTTCCTTTCCATCCGATGCATCCTAAGTCTTGCCTCATCGCATCATAATTGCCTTTCCCCCAGATATAACTCTTGCCCTGCGGTATATACCTATCCCTTTCCATCACTAAAGTAAACGTAATCGAATTGTGGTCACTATCACCAAAGTGCTCACCTACCTCCAAATCTAACACCTGTCCTGGTTAATTACCCAGTACCAAATCCAATGTGGCCTCGCCTCTCATTGGCCTATCTACATACTGTGTCAGGAAACCCTCCTGCACACATTGGACAAAAACGGACCCATCTAAAGTACTCGAACTATAGCGTTTCCAGTCAATATGTGGAAAGTTAAAGTCCCCCATAACAACTACCTTGCTGCTTTCGCTCCTATCCAGAATCATCTTTGCAATCCTTTCCTCTACATCTCTGGAACTTTTCAGAGGCCTATAGAAAACTCCTAACAGGGTGACCTCTCCTTTCCTGTTTCTAACCTCAGCCCATACTACCTCAGTAGACAAGTCCTCATCAAACGTCCTTTCTGCCACCGTAATACTGTCCTTGATTAACAATGCCACCCCTCCCCCTCTTTTACCACCTTCCCTGAGCTTACTGAAATATCTAAACCCCGGCACCTGCAACAACCATTCCTGTCCCTGCTCTATCCATGTCGCTGAAATGGCCACAACATCGAAGTCCCAGGTACCAACCCATGCCGCAAGTTCACCCACCTTATTCCGGATGCTCCTGGCATTGAAGAAGACACACTTTAAACCACCTTCCTGCCTGCCGGTACACTCCTGCAACTTTGAAACCTTACTCATGACCTCACTACTCTCAACCTCCTGTATACTGGAGCTACAATTCAGGTTCCCAAGCCCCTGCTGAACTAGTTTAAACCCTCCCGAAGAGCATTAACAAATTTCCCCGCCAGGATATTGGTACCCCTCTGGTCCAGGTGTAGACCATCCCGTTTGTAGAGGTCCTGCCGACCCCAGAATGAGCCCCAATTATCCAGAAATCTGAAACCCTCCCTCCTGCACCATCCCTGTAGCCACGTGTTCAACTCCTCTCTCTCCTTATTCCTCGTCTCGCTAGCACGTGGCACGGGTAACAACCCAGAGATAATAACTCTGTTTGTCATAGATCTAAGTTTCCACCCTAGCTCCCTGAATTCCTGCCTTACATCCCTATCCCTTTTCCTACCTATGTCGTTGGTACCTATGTGGACCACGACTTGGGCTGCTGCCCCTCTCCCTTAAGGATCCCGAAAACACGATCCGAGACATCACGCACCCTGGCACCTGGGAGGCAACACACCAACCGCGAGTCTCTCTCGTTCCCACAGAATCTCCTATCTATCCCCCTAACTATGGAGTCTCCAATGACTAATGCTCTACTCCTCTCCCCCCTTCCCTTCTGAGCAACAGGGACAGACTCTGTGCCAGAGACCTGTACCCCATGGCTTACCCCTGGTAAGTCCCCCCCCAACAGTATCCAAAGCGATATACTTGTTACTAAGGGGAACGGCCACAGGGGATCCCTGTACTGACTGCTTCCTCCCAGCCCCTCTCACCGTCACCCATCTATCTTTATTCTTCGGAGTAACTATATCCCTGAAGCTTCTATCTATGACCACCTCTGCCTCCCGAATGATCCGAAGTTCATCCAGCTCCAGCTCCAGTTCCCTAACGCGGTTTCTGAGGAGCTGGAGATGGGTGCACTTCCCACAGGTGGAATCAGCAGGGACACTGACGGCGTCCCTCACCTCAAACATTCTGCAGGAAGAACATTGCACTACCTTCCCTGCCATCCCCTCTAGATAAAAAAAAGAGCTTACCTGTTATTCACTCCCCTTCCCAGCAAGCACTCACTCAGCAACCTCTGCGCCCCGCACGATAACACCTGAGGGAAAATAACAGAAAAACTACTTACCAGTCACCAGCCAGTCCCTTACCTGCAGGCTGTGACATCACGGTTCAACTTCTTTCTACTTCTACCTGCCCTCGAGCCTTCCTCTTGATCTTTACAGCGGTTGCTTTTTTTTTGGTTAGAGGAGGGGGTAGGGAGGGAAACACTGAAGAAGTGTTTCTGGTTTAAGTATCACTTGACAACAGCTCCTCCACAAACCACCCTCAAGTTAGGGTGAGCACACGGACGTATGCAAATTGCCCCCGCAACAGCCAATCAGCAGCTCCGCTTTACTGCCCTCTGCTGGATCGATAAACATTTATGGATGGTTAACTCCAGGATCAGTTTGTAACAGAATGTTTATCTATGATTACCTCCAAGACCGGTTTGTAACAGAATGTTTATGGATGATTATTTCCCAGATCGGTTTGTAACAGAATGTTTATGGATAATTATCTCCCAGATCGGTTTGTAACAGAATGTTTATCGATGGTTATCTGCAGGATCGGTTTGTAACAGAATGTTTATCAATGATTATCTCCAGGATCGGTTTGTAACAGAATATTTATCGATGGTTAACTCCAGGATCGGTTTGTAACAGAATGTTTATCAATGGTTATCTCCAGGATCGGTTTGTAACAGAATGTTTATGGATGATTCTGTCCAGCACCGGTTTGTCTCAGAATGTTTATGGATGATTATTTCCCAGATCGGTTTGTAACAGAATGTTTATGGATGATTATTTCCCAGATCGGTTTGTAACAGAATGTTTATGGATGATTATTTCCCAGATCGGTTTGTAACAGAATGTTTATGGATGATTATTTCCCAGATCGGTTTGTAACAGAATGTTTATGGATGATTATTTCCCAGATCGGTTTGTAACAGAATGTTTATGGATGATTATTTCCCAGATCGGTTTGTAACAGAATGTTTAAGGATGATTATTTCCCAGATCGGTTTGTAACAGAATGTTTATGGATGATTATTTCCCAGATCGGTTTGTAACAGAATGTTTATGGATGATTATTTCCCAGATCGGTTTGTAACAGAATGTTTATGGATGATTATTTCCCAGATCGGTTTGTAACAGAATGTTTATGGATGATTATTTCCCAGATCGGTTTGTAACAGAATGTTTATGGATGATTATTTCCCAGATCGGTTTGTAACAGAATGTTTATGGATGATTATTTCCCAGATCGGTTTGTAACAGAATGTTTATGGATGATTATTTCCCAGATCGGTTTGTAACAGAATGTTTATGGATGATTATTTCCCAGATCGGTTTGTAACAGAATGTTTATGGATGATTATTTCCCAGATCGGTTTGTAACAGAATGTTTATGGATGATTATTTCCCAGATCGGTTTGTAACAGAATGTTTATGGATGATTATTTGCCAGATCGGTTTGTAACAGAATGTTTATGGATGATTATTTCCCAGATCGGTTTGTAACAGAATGTTTATGGATGATTATTTCCCAGATCGGTTTGTAACAGAATGTTTATGGATGATTATTTCCCAGATCGGTTTGTAACAGAATGTTTATGGATGATTATTTCCCAGGTCGGTTTGTAACAGAATGTTTATGGATGATTCACCTTTTCCAATTGAAACATCCAGTATTGGAGCCTCATTGTTGCTCCCGTGATGTCATCGACAGAAATGAGTCCCGTTGGCCCTGCTCATACTGACATCGGAGCCAATCAGCAAGTGTGGGATTGCAGGGAAACAGCTTACTGGCTAACGGTGCTGTGAGTGTCGATATTTGACCACAAGGCCCAAAGTTAGAGGGGCAGGTGGCCCATTCGGCCCATCAAAGAACAAAGAACAAAGAACAAAGAAATGTACAGCACAGGAACAGGCCCTTCGGCCCTCCAAGCCCGTGCCGACCATACTGCCCGACTAAACTACAATCTTCTACACTTCCTGGGTCCGTATCCTTCTATTCCCATCCTATTCATATATTTGTCAAGATGCCCCTTAAATGTCCCTATCGTCCCTGCCTCCACTACCTCCTCCGGTAGTGAGTTCCAGGCACCCACTACCCTCTGCGTAAAAAACTTGCCTCGTACATCTACTCTAAACTTTGCCCCTCTCACCTTAAACCTATGCCCCCTAGTAATTGACCCCTCTACCCCGGGGAAAAGCCTCTGACTATCCACCCTGTCTATGCCCCTCATAATTTTGTATACCTCTATCAGGTCGCCCCTCAACCTCCTTCGTTCCAGTGAGAACAAACCGAGTTTATTCAATCGCTCCTCATAGCTTATGCCCTCCATACCAGGCAACATTCTGGTAAATCTCTTCTGCACCCTCTCTAAAGCCTCCACATCCTTCTGGTAGTGTGGCGACCAGAATTGAACACTATACTCCAAGTGTGGCCTAACTAAGGTTCTATACATCGAGTCTGCTCCGCCATTCGATGAGACCATGGCTGACCCGATATGATGATCCTGAACCCCACTTTCCCGCTTGATCCCCATAACCCTGGAGTCTTTACTGATTGAAAATCTGTCAGCGTTAAAACCAGGCCCGGTTTGCCCTCTCAGCTGAAGGACAAAATTGCGTGGCACCATTTTGAAGTGGAGTGTACCAATTCTCCGCGGCCGACTCGCCACAAACATTTATCCCTCAATCAACATCACTAAATGAAGAGTCCGGTCATCATCAGAATGCTGGTTTTGGGATCTTGCTGTGTGTAAATTAACTGCTGTTAACCCCAGAGTGATTAACTCTGCAAACGTACCAACGTGTGAATAGAAATGCAGTATTTCTCCCTCTCTCTCTCTCATTCCCTCTCTCGTTTCCTCCCCTTTATGAAGGGCACCAGGATTTGCTGTACCTACCCTTTGCCGAGAGTTTGACCTGGTTCCGATCCAGCACCTCACCGTCCTCCATCTCCGTCCCCTCCTCGCTGTCGCTGTCAGTGGTTGTCCCCTCTTCCCCCTCCAGCGAGCTGCTGAGATTCCGCTGACTTTTCCGCAATTCCCTCAGCACCTTTCTCTGGAAAACCAAGAGCAGGTTAAGGAGCCATCACTTCCAGAAACGCAGCGAGCTGGGCACGGTTTCCGGGTTCCCCGGGAGGGCGTACAGACAGATGAGTTAGGACCAGGAGCAGGCCACTCGGCCCCTCCAGGCTGCCCCTCCATTCAATAAGGTCATTGGCTGATCTGATTGTAACGTCAACCCCACATTCCTGCTGACCCCCCGATAACCTTTCAGCCCCTCGTTCCTCAAGAATCTATCTCGCTTGGCCTTAACAATACTCAAAGATTCTGAATCCACCGCCCTTTGAGGAAGAGAGTCACCCCCCTCGGAGAGAAAATACTTCTCCTCATTTCCATTTTAACCAGGTGACCCCTCCTTTCTAAACAGTGACCCCCCTCCTTCTAGATTCTCCCACACGAGGAAACACCCTCTCCACACCCACCCTGTCAACACCCCTCAGCATCGCAAAGGTTTCGATCAAGTCGCTCTCACTCTCCTAAATCCAGACGATACAAACCCAACCTTTCCTCATCAGAGAACCTGCCCATTCCTGGTGTTAGTCCGGTAAACCTTCCCTGAACTGTTTCTGACACATTTACACCTCTCCTTAAATAAGGACACACATTCTGTCCACAATACTCCAGATGTGGTCTCACCACAGGGAGGATGTTACCAATGATGGGTGTGTCCAGAACCACGGGTCACAGTCTGAGAATTTAGGGTAAACCATTTCGGACAGAGATGAGGAGACATTTCTTCACACAAAGAGTGGTGAGCCTGTGGAATTCATTACCACAGGAAGTAGTTGATGCTAAAACTTTGAATATATTCAAGAGGCGGCTGGATAGCGCACTCGGGGAGAATGGGATCGAAGGCTATGGGGAGAAAGCGGGATTAGGCTATTGAGTTGGATGGTCAGCCATGATGGTGATGAATGGCGGAGCAGGCTCGAAGGGCCAAAAGGCCTCCTCCTGCTCCTATCCTCTATGTATCTATGTATCTATGTACCAATGTCCTGGACAACTGGAACGTAACCTCAATACTTTTGTAATCAATTCTCCCTCACAATAAACAATCTCATTCTATTAGCTTCCTAATTACTTGTTGTACCCGTAAACTCGCCTTTTTGTGATTCATGCACTTGGCCACCCAGATCCCTCAGTGCCTCAGAGTCCTGCAATCTCTCACCAGTTAAATAATAAGCTGCTTTTTATTCTTCCTGTCAAAATGGACAATTTCCCACATTTTACTCAATTTGCCAGATCTTTTCCCACTCGCTGAACCCGTCTGTGTCCCTTTGTCGCTTCCTTATGTCCTCTTCACAATTTACTGTCCTACCTGTCGTTGTGTCATCGGCAAATTTAACACCCATCCCGTTAAAACCTGTGTCCTGGAAAGTGAGCACCGATTCACAATATCTGTCTAATTTATCCACCATGTGACCGTGCTTTCCAATCCCGATCCCACACACACAATTTCCACAGGAACAATGGTCACTTTGTTGGATGGTATCTTATTTAAATATTGATAGAATCTCTCACTATCAGTCGTTATCTCTTTACCAGACAGACTTCTCTGGTATTTTCACTTCTGCCTCCAGATTACATTTTGGTTATTTGCTTTTTTAAATATTCTGACCAGCCGCCGTCCTTGTGTGATTATGGGCCAGGAGGGCAGGCGGTGTGGTTCAAACCTCCCGAATTCTGTATCAGAGACGTTGAACACAAGCTCTGTACCAGCTCGAAGCTGAATCAGGTCACGTATTAAAACACAACCTCAAAGATCATCATCATTCTGCCCAGTCCCATTTCTCCAGATTCCCAACAAGCTGAGGTGTCCAGTTGCACATCTGTAACATCACCTCACTCCAGAGAAAGTCTGTTATCCCGACACTCGGATATTCCACCTCCCGCCTCACTGCTGCCCCTCTGAAAACTTCAGGCCATCAAAAACTCTGCAGCCTGTCTCTAAACTCGCAACCCTGTCCCAATCCCCGTCACTCCCGTGCTCCCTGACCCTCACTCACTCCCAATCCCAATCCCCGTCACTCCCGGGCTCACTGACCCTCACTCCCAATCCCAATCCCCGTCACTCCCGTGCTCACTGACCCTCACTCACTCCCAATCCCCGTCACTCCCGTGCTCACTGACCCTCACTCACTCCCAATCCCCGTCACTCCCGTGCTCACTGACCCTCACTCACTCCCAATCCCCGTCACTCCCGTGCTCACTGACCCTCACTCACTCCCAATCCCCGTCACTCCCGTGCTCACTGACCCACACTCACTCCCAATCCCCGTCACTCCCGTGCTCACTGACCCTCACTCACTCCCAATCCCCGTCACTCCCGTGCTCACTGACCCTCACTCACTCCCAATCCCAATCCCCGTCACTCCCGTGCTCACTGACCCTCACTCACTCCCAATCCCCGTCACTCCCGTGCTCACTGACCCACACTCCCAATCCCAATCCCCGTCACTCCCGTGCTCACTGACCCTCACTCACTCCCAATCCCCGTCACTCCCGTGCTCACTGACCCACACTCACTCCCAATCCCAATCCCCGTCACTCCCGTGCTCACTGACCCTCACTCACTCCCAATCCCAATCCCCGTCACTCCCGTGCTCACTGACCCTCACTCACTCCCAATCCCAATCCCCGTCACTCCCGTGCTCACTGACCCTCACTCACTCCCAATCCCCGTCACTCCCGTGCTCACTGACCCTCACTCACTCCCAATCCCCGTCACTCCCGTGCTCACTGACCCTCACTCACTCCCAATCCCCGTCACTCCCGTGCTCACTGACCCTCACTCACTCCCAATCCCCGTCACTCCCGTGCTCACTGACCCTCACTCACTCCCAATCCCCGTCACTCCCGTGCTCACTGACCCTCACTCACTCCCAATCCCCGTCACTCCCGTGCTCACTGACCCTCACTCACTCCCAATCCCCGTCACTCCCGTGCTCACTGACCCTCACTCACTCCCAATCCCCGTCACTCCCGTGCTCACTGACCCTCACTCACTCCCAATCCCCGTCACTCCCGTGCTCACTGACCCTCACTCCCAATCCCAATCCCCGTCACTCCCGTGCTCACTGACCCTCACTCACTCCCAATCCCCGTCACTCCCGTGCTCACTGACCCTCACTCCCAATCCCAATCCCCGTCACTCCCGTGCTCACTGACCCACACTCACTCCCAATCCCAATCCCCGTCACTCCCGTGCTCACTGACCCTCACTCACTCCCAATCCCCGTCACTCCCGTGCTCACTGACCCTCACTCACTCCCAATCCCCGTCACTCCCGTGCTCACTGACCCTCACTCACTCCCAATCCCCGTCACTCCCGTGCTCACTGACCCTCACTCACTCCCAATCCCCGTCACTCCCGTGCTCACTGACCCTCACTCACTCCCAATCCCCGTCACTCCCGTGCTCACTGACCCTCACTCACTCCCAATCCCCGTCACTCCCGTGCTCACTGACCCTCACTCACTCCCAATCCCCGTCACTCCCGTGCTCACTGACCCTCACTCCCAATCCCCGTCACTCCCGTGCTCACTGACCCTCACTCACTCCCAATCCCCGTCACTCCCGTGCTCACTGACCCTCACTCACTCCCAATCCCAATCCCCGTCACTCCCGTGCTCACTGACCCTCACTCACTCCCAATCCCCGTCACTCCCGTGCTCACTGACCCTCACTCACTCCCAATCCCCGTCACTCCCGTGCTCACTGACCCTCACTCACTCCCAATCCCCGTCACTCCCGTGCTCACTGACCCTCACTCACTCCCAATCCCCGTCACTCCCGTGCTCACTGACCCTCACTCACTCCCAATCCCAATCCCCGTCACTCCCGTGCTCACAGACCCTCACTCACTCCCAATCCCCGTCACTCCCGTGCTCACTGACCCTCACTCACTCCCAATCCCAATCCCCGTCACTCCCGTGCTCACAGACCCTCACTCACTCCCAATCTCCGTCACTCCCGTGCTCACTGACCCTCACTCACTCCCAATCCCCGTCACTCCCGTGCTCACTGACCCTCACTCACTCCCAATCTCCGTCACTCCCGTGCTCACTGACCCTCACTCACTCCCAATCCCCGTCACTCCCGTGCTCACAGACCCTCACTCACTCCCAATCTCCGTCACTCCCGTGCTCACTGACCCTCACTCACTCCCAATCTCCGTCACTCCCGTGCTCACTGACCCTCACTCACTCCCAATCCCCGTCACTCCCGTGCTCACTGACCCTCACTCACTCCCAATCCCAATCCCCGTCACTCCCGTGCTCACTGACCCTCACTCACTCCCAATCCCCGTCACTCCCGTGCTCACTGACCCTCACTCACTCCCAATCCCCGTCACTCCCGTGCTCACTGACCCACACTCACTCCCAATCCCCGTCACTCCCGTGCTCACTGACCCACACTCACTCCCAATCCCAATCCCCGTCACTCCCGTGCTCACTGACCCACACTCACTCCCAATCCCAATCCCCGTCACTCCCGTGCTCACTGACCCTCACTCACTCCCAATCCCAATCCCCGTCACTCCCGTGCTCACTGACCCTCACTCACTCCCAATCCCCGTCACTCCCGTGCTCACTGACCCTCACTCACTCCCAATCCCAATCCCCGTCACTCCCGTGCTCACTGACCCTCACTCACTCCCAATCCCCGTCACTCCCGTGCTCACTGACCCTCACTCACTCCCAATCCCCGTCACTCCCGTGCTCACTGACCCTCACTCACTCCCAATCCCCGTCACTCCCGTGCTCACTGACCCTCACTCACTCCCAATCCCCGTCACTCCCGTGCTCACTGACCCTCACTCACTCCCAATCCCAATCCCCGTCACTCCCGTGCTCACTGACCCTCACTCACTCCCAATCCCAATCCCCGTCACTCCCGTGCTCACTGACCCTCACTCACTCCCAATCCCAATCCCCGTCACTCCCGTGCTCACTGACCCTCACTCACTCCCAATCCCAATCCCCGTCACTCCCGTGCTCACAGACCCTCACTCACTCCCAATCCCCGTCACTCCCGTGCTCACTGACCCTCACTCACTCCCAATCCCCGTCACTCCCGTGCTCACTGACCCTCACTCACTCCCAATCCCAATCCCCGTCACTCCCGTGCTCACTGACCCTCACTCACTCCCAATCCCCGTCACTCCCGTGCTCACTGACCCTCACTCACTCCCAATCCCCGTCACTCCCGTGCTCACTGACCCTCACTCACTCCCAATCCCCGTCACTCCCGTGCTCACTGACCCTCACTCACTCCCAATCCCCGTCACTCCCGTGCTCACTGACCCACACTCACTCCCAATCCCCGTCACTCCCGTGCTCACTGACCCTCACTCACTCCCAATCCCCGTCACTCCCGTGCTCACTGACCCTCACTCACTCCCAATCCCAATCCCCGTCACTCCCGTGCTCACTGACCCTCACTCACTCCCAATCCCCGTCACTCCCGTGCTCACTGACCCTCACTCACTCCCAATCCCAATCCCCGTCACTCCCGTGCTCACTGACCCTCACTCACTCCCAATCCCCGTCACTCCCGTGCTCACTGACCCTCACTCACTCCCAATCCCCGTCACTCCCGTGCTCACTGACCCACACTCACTCCCAATCCCCGTCACTCCCGTGCTCACTGACCCTCACTCACTCCCAATCCCCGTCACTCCCGTGCTCACTGACCCTCACTCACTCCCAATCCCCGTCACTCCCGTGCTCACTGACCCTCACTCCCAATCCCCGTCACTCCCGTGCTCACTGACCCACACTCACTCCCAATCCCCGTCACTCCCGTGCTCACTGACCCACACTCACTCCCAATCCCCGTCACTCCCGTGCTCACTGACCCTCACTCACTCCCAATCCCCGTCACTCCCGTGCTCACTGACCCTCACTCACTCCCAATCCCCGTCACTCCCGTGCTCACTGACCCTCACTCACTCCCAATCCCCGTCACTCCCGTGCTCACTGACCCTCACTCACTCCCAATCCCCGTCACTCCCGTGCTCACTGACCCTCACTCACTCCCAATCCCCGTCACTCCCGTGCTCACTGACCCTCACTCACTCCCAATCCCAATCCCCGTCACTCCCGTGCTCACTGACCCTCACTCACTCCCAATCCCCGTCACTCCCGTGCTCACTGACCCTCACTCACTCCCAATCCCCGTCACTCCCGTGCTCACTGACCCTCACTCACTCCCAATCCCCGTCACTCCCGTGCTCACTGACCCACACTCACTCCCAATCCCCGTCACTCCCGTGCTCACTGACCCTCACTCACTCCCAATCCCCGTCACTCCCGTGCTCACTGACCCACACTCACTCCCAATCCCCGTCACTCCCGTGCTCACTGACCCTCACTCACTCCCAATCCCCGTCACTCCCGTGCTCACTGACCCTCACTCACTCCCAATCCCCGTCACTCCCGTGCTCACTGACCCTCACTCCCAATCCCCGTCACTCCCGTGCTCACTGACCCTCACTCACTCCCAATCCCCGTCACTCCCGTGCTCACTGACCCTCACTCCCAATCCCCGTCACTCCCGTGCTCACTGACCCTCACTCACTCCCAATCCCCGTCACTCCCGTGCTCACTGACCCTCACTCACTCCCAATCCCCGTCACTCCCGTGCTCACTGACCCTCACTCACTCCCAATCCCCGTCACTCCCGTGCTCACTGACCCACACTCACTCCCAATCCCCGTCACTCCCGTGCTCACTGACCCTCACTCACTCCCAATCCCCGTCACTCCCGTGCTCACTGACCCTCACTCACTCCCAATCCCCGTCACTCCCGTGCTCACTGACCCTCACTCCCAATCCCCGTCACTCCCGTGCTCACTGACCCTCACTCACTCCCAATCCCCGTCACTCCCGTGCTCACTGACCCTCACTCACTCCCAATCCCCGTCACTCCCGTGCTCACTGACCCTCACTCACTCCCAATCCCCGTCACTCCCGTGCTCACTGACCCACACTCACTCCCAATCCCCGTCACTCCCGTGCTCACTGACCCTCACTCACTCCCAATCCCCGTCACTCCCGTGCTCACTGACCCACACTCACTCCCAATCCCCGTCACTCCCGTGCTCACTGACCCTCACTCACTCCCAATCCCCGTCACTCCCGTGCTCACTGACCCACACTCACTCCCAATCCCAATCCCCATCACTCCCGTGCTCACTGACCCTCACTCACTCCCAATCCCCGTCACTCCCGTGCTCACTGACCCTCACTCACTCCCAATCCCCGTCACTCCCGTGCTCACTGACCCTCACTCACTCCCAATCCCCGTCACTCCCGTGCTCACTGACCCTCACTCACTCCCAATCCCCGTCACTCCCGTGCTCACTGACCCACACTCACTCCCAATCCCAATCCCCGTCACTCCCGTGCTCACTGACCCTCACTCACTCCCAATCCCCGTCACTCCCGTGCTCACTGACACTCACTCCCAATCCCAATCCCCATCACTCCCGTGCTCACTGACCCACACTCACTCCTAATCCCCGTCACTCCCGTGCTCACTGACCCTCACTCACTCCCAATCCCCGTCACTCCCGTGCTCACTGACCCTCACTCACTCCCAATCCCCGTCACTCCCGTGCTCACTGACCCACACTCACTCCCAATCCCCGTCACTCCCGTGCTCACTGACCCACACTCACTCCCAATCCCCGTCACTCCCGTGCTCACTGACCCTCACTCACTCCCAATCCCCGTCACTCCCGTGCTCACTGACCCACACTCACTCCCAATCCCCGTCACTCCCGTGCTCACTGACCCTCACTCACTCCCAATCCCCGTCACTCCCGTGCTCACTGACCCACACTCACTCCCAATCCCCGTCACTCCCGTGCTCACTGACCCACACTCACTCCCAATCCCCGTCACTCCCGTGCTCACTGACCCTCACTCACTCCCAATCCCCATCACTCCCGTGCTCACTGACCCTCACTCACTCCCAATCCCCGTCACTCCCGTGCTCACTGACCCTCACTCACTCCCAATCCCCGTCACTCCCGTGCTCACTGACCCTCACTCACTCCCAATCCCCGTCACTCCCGTGCTCACTGACCCTCACTCACTCCCAATCCCCGTCACTCCCGTGCTCACTGACCCACACTCACTCCCAATCCCAATCCCCGTCACTCCCGTGCTCACTGACCCTCACTCACTCCCAATCCCCGTCACTCCCGTGCTCACTGACACTCACTCCCAATCCCAATCCCCATCACTCCCGTGCTCACTGACCCACACTCACTCCTAATCCCCGTCACTCCCGTGCTCACTGACCCTCACTCACTCCCAATCCCCGTCACTCCCGTGCTCACTGACCCACACTCACTCCCAATCCCCGTCACTCCCGTGCTCACTGACCCTCACTCACTCCCAATCCCCGTCACTCCCGTGCTCACTGACCCTCACTCACTCCCAATCCCCGTCACTCCCGTGCTCACTGACCCTCACTCACTCCCAATCCCCGTCACTCCCGTGCTCACTGACCCTCACTCCCAATCCCAATCCCCGTCACTCCCGTGCTCACTGACCCTCACTCCCAATCCCCGTCACTCCCGTGCTCACTGACCCTCACTCACTCCCAATCCCCGTCACTCCCGTGCTCACTGACCCACACTCACTCCCAATCCCCGTCACTCCCGTGCTCACTGACCCTCACTCCCAATCCCAATCCCCGTCACTCCCGTGCTCACTGACCCTCACTCCCAATCCCCGTCACTCCCGTGCTCACTGACCCTCACTCACTCCCAATCCCCGTCACTCCCGTGCTCACTGACCCTCACTCACTCCCAATCCCCGTCACTCCCGTGCTCACTGACCCTCACTCACTCCCAATCCCCGTCACTCCCGTGCTCACTGACCCTCACTCACTCCCAATCCCCGTCACTCCCGTGCTCACTGACCCTCACTCACTCCCAATCCCCGTCACTCCCGTGCTCACTGACCCACACTCACTCCCAATCCCCGTCACTCCCGTGCTCACTGACCCTCACTCACTCCCAATCCCCGTCACTCCCGTGCTCACTGACCCTCACTCACTCCCAATCCCCGTCACTCCCGTGCTCACTGACCCACACTCACTCCTAATCCCAATCCCCGTCACTCCCGTGCTCACTGACCCACACTCACTCCCAATCCCCGTCACTCCCGTGCTCACTGACCCTCACTCACTCCCAATCCCCGTCACTCCCGTGCTCACTGACCCTCACTCACTCCCAATCCCCGTCACTCCCGTGCTCACTGACCCTCACTCACTCCCAATCCCCGTCACTCCCGTGCTCACTGACCCACACTCACTCCCAATCCCCGTCACTCCCGTGCTCACTGACCCTCACTCACTCCCAATCCCCGTCACTCCCGTGCTCACTGACCCTCACTCACTCCCAATCCCAATCCCCGTCACTCCCGTGCTCACTGACCCTCACTCACTCCCAATCCCCGTCACTCCCGTGCTCACTGACCCTCACTCACTCCCAATCCCCGTCACTCCCGTGCTCACTGACCCTCACTCACTCCCAATCCCCGTCACTCCCGTGCTCACTGACCCACACTCACTCCCAATCCCAATCCCCGTCACTCCCGTGCTCACTGACCCACACTCACTCCCAATCCCCGTCACTCCCGTGCTCACTGACCCTCACTCACTCCCAATCCCCGTCACTCCCGTGCTCACTGACCCTCACTCACTCCCAATCCCAATCCCCGTCACTCCCGTGCTCACTGACCCTCACTCACTCCCAATCCCCGTCACTCCCGTGCTCACTGACCCACACTCACTCCCAATCCCAATCCCCGTCACTCCCGTGCTCACTGACCCACACTCACTCCCAATCCCCGTCACTCCCGTGCTCACTGACCCACACTCACTCCCAATCCCAATCCCCGTCACTCCCGTGCTCACTGACCCTCACTCACTCCCAATCCCCGTCACTCCCGTGCTCACTGACCCACACTCACTCCCAATCCCCGTCACTCCCGTGCTCACTGACCCTCACTCACTCCCAATCCCAATCCCCGTCACTCCCGTGCTCACTGACCCTCACTCACTCCCAATCCCCGTCACTCCCGTGCTCACTGACCCTCACTCACTCCCAATCCCAATCCCCGTCACTCCCGTGCTCACTGAGCCTCACTCACTCCCAATCCCCGTCACTCCCGTGCTCACTGACCCTCACTCACTCCCAATCCCCGTCACTCCCGTGCTCACTGACCCTCACTCACTCCCAATCCCCGTCACTCCCGTGCTCACTGACCCTCACTCACTCCCAATCCCAATCCCCGTCACTCCCGTGCTCACTGACCCTCACTCACTCCCAATCCCCGTCACTCCCGTGCTCACTGACCCTCACTCACTCCCAATCCCCGTCACTCCCGTGCTCACTGACCCTCACTCACTCCCAATCCCCGTCACTCCCGTGCTCACTGACCCTCACTCACTCCCAATCCCAATCCCCGTCACTCCCGTGCTCACTGACCCTCACTCACTCCCAATCCCAATCCCCGTCACTCCCGTGCTCACTGACCCTCACTCACTCCCAATCCCCGTCACTCCCGTGCTCACTGACCCTCACTCACTCCCAATCCCAATCCCCGTCACTCCCGTGCTCACTGACCCTCACTCACTCCCAATCCCCGTCACTCCCGTGCTCACTGACCCTCACTCACTCCCAATCCCCGTCACTCCCGTGCTCACTGACCCTCACTCACTCCCAATCCCCGTCACTCCCGTGCTCACTGACCCTCACTCACTCCCAATCCCAATCCCCGTCACTCCCGTGCTCACTGACCCTCACTCACTCCCAATCCCAATCCCCGTCACTCCCGTGCTCACTGACCCTCACTCACTCCCAATCCCCGTCACTCCCGTGCTCACTGACCCTCACTCACTCCCAATCCCCGTCACTCCCGTGCTCACTGACCCTCACTCACTCCCAATCCCCATCACTCCCGTGCTCACTGACCCACACTCACTCCCAATCCCCGTCACTCCCGTGCTCACTGACCCTCACTCACTCCCAATCCCCGTCACTCCCGTGCTCACTGACCCTCACTCACTCCCAATCCCCGTCACTCCCGTGCTCACTGACCCTCACTCACTCCCAATCCCAATCCCCGTCACTCCCGTGCTCACTGACCCTCACTCACTCCCAATCCCCGTCACTCCCGTGCTCACTGACCCTCACTCACTCCCAATCCCCGTCACTCCCGTGCTCACTGACCCTCACTCACTCCCAATCCCCGTCACTCCCGTGCTCACTGACCCTCACTCACTCCCAATCCCCGTCACTCCCGTGCTCACTGACCCTCACTCACTCCCAATCCCCGTCACTCCCGTGCTCACTGACCCTCACTCACTCCCAATCCCCGTCACTCCCGTGCTCACTGACCCTCACTCACTCCCAATCCCCGTCACTCCCGTGCTCACTGACCCTCACTCACTCCCAATCCCCGTCACTCCCGTGCTCACTGACCCTCACTCACTCCCAATCCCCGTCACTCCCGTGCTCACTGACCCTCACTCACTCCCAATCCCCGTCACTCCCGTGCTCACTGACCCTCACTCACTCCCAATCCCAATCCCCGTCACTCCCGTGCTCACTGACCCACACTCACTCCCAATCCCAATCCCCGTCACTCCCGTGCTCACTGACCCACACTCACTCCCAATCCCAATCCCCGTCACTCCCGTGCTCACTGACCCTCACTCACTCCCAATCCCAATCCCCGTCACTCCCGTGCTCACTGACCCACACTCACTCCCAATCCCAATCCCCGTCACTCCCGTGCTCACTGACCCACACTCACTCCCAATCCCCGTCACTCCCGTGCTCACTGACCCTCACTCACTCCCAATCCCCGTCACTCCCGTGCTCACTGACCCACACTCACTCCCAATCCCAATCCCCGTCACTCCCGTGCTCACTGACCCTCACTCACTCCCAATCCCCGTCACTCCCGTGCTCACTGACCCTCACTCACTCCCAATCCCAATCCCCGTCACTCCCGTGCTCACTGACCCACACTCACTCCCAATCCCAATCCCCGTCACTCCCGTGCTCACTGACCCTCACTCACTCCCAATCCCAATCCCCGTCACTCCCGTGCTCACTGACCCTCACTCACTCCCAATCCCCGTCACTCCCGTGCTCACTGACCCTCACTCACTCCCAATCCCCGTCACTCCCGTGCTCACTGACCCACACTCACTCCCAATCCCCGTCACTCCCGTGCTCACTGACCCTCACTCACCCCCAATCCCCGTCACTCCCGTGCTCACTGACCCTCACTCACTCCCAATCCCCGTCACTCCCGTGCTCACTGACCCTCACTCACTCCCAATCCCCGTCACTCCCGTGCTCACTGACCCTCACTCACTCCCAATCCCCGTCACTCCCGTGCTCACTGACCCTCACTCACTCCCAATCCCAATCCCCGTCACTCCCGTGCTCACTGACCCACACTCACTCCCAATCCCCGTCACTCCCGTGCTCACTGACCCTCACTCACTCCCAATCCCCGTCACTCCCGTGCTCACTGACCCTCACTCACTCCCAATCCCAATCCCCGTCACTCCCGTGCTCACTGACCCTCACTCACTCCCAATCCCCGTCACTCCCGTGCTCACTGACCCTCACTCACTCCCAATCCCCGTCACTCCCGTGCTCACTGACCCTCACTCACTCCCAATCCCAATCCCCGTCACTCCCGTGCTCACTGACCCTCACTCACTCCCAATCCCCGTCACTCCCGTGCTCACTGACCCTCACTCACTCCCAATCCCCGTCACTCCCGTGCTCACTGACCCTCACTCACTCCCAATCCCCGTCACTCCCGTGCTCACTGACCCTCACTCACTCCCAATCCCCGTCACTCCCGTGCTCACTGACCCTCACTCACTCCCAATCCCCGTCACTCCCGTGCTCACTGACCCTCACTCACTCCCAATCCCAATCCCCGTCACTCCCGTGCTCACTGACCCACACTCACTCCCAATCCCCGTCACTCCCGTGCTCACTGACCCACACTCACTCCCAATCCCCGTCACTCCCGTGCTCACTGACCCTCACTCACTCCCAATCCCCGTCACTCCCGTGCTCACTGACCCTCACTCACTCCCAATCCCAATCCCCGTCACTCCCGTGCTCACTGACCCACACTCACTCCCAATCCCCGTCACTCCCGTGCTCACTGACCCTCACTCACTCCCAATCCCAATCCCCGTCACTCCCGTGCTCACTGACCCTCACTCACTCCCAATCCCCGTCACTCCCGTGCTCACTGACCCTCACTCACTCCCAATCCCCGTCACTCCCGTGCTCACTGACCCTCACTCACCCCCAATCCCCGTCACTCCCGTGCTCACTGACCTCTCACTCCCAATCCCCGTCACTCCCGTGCTCACTGACCCTCACTCACTCCCAATCCCCGTCACTCCCGTGCTCACTGACCCTCACTCCCAATCCCCGTCACTCCCGTGCTCACTGACCCTCACTCACCCCCAATCCCCGTCACTCCCGTGCTCACTGACCCTCACTCCCAATCCCCGTCACTCCCGTGCTCACTGACCCTCACTCACTCCCAATCCCAATCCCCGTCACTCCCGTGCTCACTGACCCTCACTCACTCCCAATCCCCGTCACTCCCGTGCTCACTGACCCACACTCACTCCCAATCCCCGTCACTCCCGTGCTCACTGACCCTCACTCCCAATCCCAATCCCCGTCACTCCCGTGCTCACTGACCCTCACTCACTCCCAATCCCCGTCACTCCCGTGCTCACTGACCCACACTCACTCCCAATCCCCGTCACTCCCGTGCTCACTGACCCTCACTCACTCCCAATCCCCGTCACTCCCGTGCTCACTGACCCTCACTCACTCCCAATCCCCGTCACTCCCGTGCTCACTGACCCTCACTCACTCCCAATCCCCGTCACTCCCGTGCTCACTGACCCTCACTCACTCCCAATCCCCGTCACTCCCGTGCTCACTGACCCTCACTCACTCCCAATCCCCGTCACTCCCGTGCTCACTGACCCACACTCACTCCCAATCCCCGTCACTCCCGTGCTCACTGACCCACACTCCCAATCCCAATCCCCGTCACTCCCGTGCTCACTGACCCTCACTCACTCCCAATCCCCGTCACTCCCGTGCTCACTGACCCTCACTCACTCCCAATCCCCGTCACTCCCGTGCTCACTGACCCTCACTCACACTCACTCCCAATCCCCGTCACTCCCGTGCTCACTGACCCTCACTCACTCCCAATCCCCGTCACTCCCGTGCTCACTGACCCTCACTCACTCCCAATCCCCGTCACTCCCGTGCTCACTGACCCTCACTCACTCCCAATCCCAATCCCCGTCACTCCCGTGCTCACTGACCCTCACTCACTCCCAATCCCCGTCACTCCCGTGCTCACTGACCCTCACTCACTCCCAATCCCAATCCCCGTCACTCCCGTGCTCACTGACCCTCACTCACTCCCAATCCCCGTCACTCCCGTGCTCACTGACCCTCACTCACTCCCAATCCCCGTCACTCCCGTGCTCACTGACCCTCACTCACTCCCAATCCCAATCCCCGTCACTCCCGTGCTCACTGACCCTCACTCACTCCAATCCCAATCCCCGTCACTCCCGTGCTCACTGACCCTCACTCACTCCCAATCCCAATCCCCGTCACTCCCGTGCTCACTGACCCTCACTCACTCCCAATCCCCGTCACTCCCGTGCTCACTGACCCTCACTCACTCCCAATCCCCGTCACTCCCGTGCTCACTGACCCTCACTCACTCCCAATCCCAATCCCGTCACTCCCGTGCTCACTGACCCTCACTCACTCCCAATCCCCGTCACTCCCGTGCTCACTGACCCACACTCACTCCCAATCCCAATCCCCGTCACTCCCGTGCTCACTGACCCTCACTCCCAATCCCCGTCACTCCCGTGCTCACTGACCCTCACTCACTCCCAATCCCCGTCACTCCCGTGCTCACTGACCCTCACTCACTCCCAATCCCAATCCCCGTCAC